>NW_009258124.1:1794151-2152549 GCF_000149755.1 Phytophthora sojae
TCCATTTATGGTCAAAAAGTCTGTTTTGCATTTATTATTGGCTAGTTTTCATTTCGATGGTGTTATTCCATTCACAAGGGTTATATTGCATTTATCAAATGTCCGGGTTACTCGTCCCTAGTTCGTAGCACCCGAAGTGCCACTACGTCTAGCCTTATGTCGTCCACTTGCTATTCTGCTGAAGCTTCACGCTACCGCTGTTGTGTCGAAGATATGCATTAGTTGGGAACAATGTTGTGCCCCATTTGGAAGGAGAAATTGATCGTCCTTGCAAGAGCTTCAACTTCCAGGACAGCCAATGCATCTTGATCCTCGTACGCGATCTCCCAGAACCACTTTCCTTCACGAGTGAAGGGAGGGGGGGTTATCTTGCCAGCATAGGTCCGCTGGGACTCCTCGCCATCTGCCTCGACCACTGTCTTTTCGTTTAGCACGCTCCAGTTGATAGCACTTGCTGGTTTGTCCACAAGTCGTTTCACCGGGGCATCGACGGAGTATTGGGATGTTCTCAGACCATCTCGCTGGAGGCATCATAAGTATCTATGGACCACCCGTCGTGGTGATCGTAAATGTATGTAGCCTTTGGTGTGTCTACACCAAGGTCGAGAAAGTCTTTCGAACCTCTAACAGACGTCGTGGCTGTTAGAGTTACAAGTGACTGAAGCCACTTGTGCGTGTAACCGTGTTACAACCCCATAAGAAAAGCGAATGATTCCTATCGGCTGAAAGCAGCATCTTTTAGACAATGAGCGACATGCACAGCATTTTGCCAACCAGCTGTTGGTAGGTTCCTAACTTAGAATATTACATTTAGAGGAAGTCAGAAAGCATAACACAAAAATAGCAGTTCTCATTTTAATCCAAAAACATTATTTGGACCGTTTATTTAGATTAATCTAAACTCGGAGTCCCGAGTATAATTAACTAGTTTAAACTAAGCTACGCTTCCTCACACACGTGCGCACACGTGTAAGCTAAAATAGTGAGCCAAAGTAGGCCCATTACAGCGGTCTATCGGGAGGCCTGCGAGCAAGCATCACCGTCAAATCAAGATTGTCAATGAGGTGAAGGCATGCTAGTACATGAGCACACAGCTACCCCGTCTGGTAGAAATCTTTGCAGTCACACCTGAACTTTTTTCTGATGGTGTTGATCTCCTCCAGGGCCACAACGGAGAGTACCAGTCGTGCTCATACGGAAGTCGATCCAACACCGTCATCTTGTGCAGTGAGAGGTATCGAAGCTGGACATTCTCCACAATTTCATCACTCTTGAGGGATCCGCTGAGCGAGCTCTCATAGGTCTTTGTTCGGCTCGCGTTCACCTTCAATCCATGCACATTGTCGCCACGGACGATGTAGTATCTCTGGTTGAAATAATACGCCTGGATGTTGCGGATAGCTCTGCACGTCTTGCGTTTGTGAGTCGGGAAGTGGTTGTCGTCGTTGCAGAGGAGTACACCAGCTTCTAGAACCTCTGCAGAAACTGGTCTAGCGGCCAAGTGCTGGATAGGCTCCGACCCGATTTCCATCGCGCACTCGACCAGGATTTTTGGTAGAGTCGACGCAAGTACATGCCCTGTTGAAACCCGCAGCTGATTCACTGCAGTAGTTTTGATGCTGGGGTGGTGCGATGCAATCGTATTCTGGTTCGGAAGAATTCCTGGAACGTAGCTGGTCGTATAGAACAACAGTTCCCACGGCTTTGTAAGATATTCCGTGTCCAGCCACGCCGCATACTCGCCTTCACCAAGGTCGTCCCAATTTTGAGTAATGAGTGCAGAAATCCCCTCGAATTGCTGCTTCGAGCGCGATTTACTCAAATAATCGATCTGGCGCTTGATGATGTCGTTGTAGCGGTCGTGCTCTGCAAGCAACCCTTTCTTCTTCCGAGAATTCCGGTCGAGATGGGGCCAGCAGTCGAGAAGCTTGATCTCCGACCAGACTGTCTGGAAAGCGTTCGCAACTGAAGTGGAGTGGTCCAATGCGCCAAACCGTAGGTCCAAAATTTCTTGGCACCGTTGCTTACATACGGAAAACAGCTTCGTATACGCAAAGGCGGTCTCCGTCCTGACGAACATGAATGCCATCGGGTAAAACTTCTGTTGATACGCGTGCGAAGCGGTGTAACGAAGTCCAAATGTACCAAAAGAATCAAGCGTCCAACCACCAAAGTGAAGCTTGCATGTTCCATCTGTGACCCCGAGCATCTCGCCATTGTGACGTGGCACTGTTCGGGGAGCTGTTCGAAAAAGCCTTCGCGAAGTGAAGTTCCGACCGAGGTTTCACCACCGTCGATTGTGTCGGTCAAGCAGTCCAGCACTATGAGTTGTTCGTGGAGAGTGCCTCTCAGGCGACTGTTGTTGTGGCGGAGGCGTTGGTGCTGGATCGCGCTCAATTCCGTAGCGAGCGAGCCGGTGCATGGATTGCTCCATCGCCTCGATTTCTTCGTCGAGGTGTCGGAGACGATCGATCAGCCGGTCTCGGGCGTGCTCTCGGCCTTATAGGCATTGCGCGAAAGCGTCCATGTGCGCCTTGCTGTCTTCATTATCGTTGTGGAAGTGGCGTTGAGGTTCGCGTGGCATGGCAAGTTGCTTTGTGCCATTCCAGATAAACCTCGCAAGGTAAGTTTCACACGTAGGTGCAAAATATGTGATAGCGGCTTCTGTACTTAAATCACCTAGGTAAAAGATATATGATAGCGACTTCTGTACTTAAACCTGCTGCGAACCTTGTCCGAACCTTTGAAGACCAGAAATGCTGTAAATGACGCTAGGTTAAAGTTCCAGAAACTTGCTTCGATACTACCCTTCTAATTATTTCGGTACCGCACCGAACAGTTAACCCTACAAGCCCTGAACCGAAAAATATATGCAATGCATGTAACAGCCATTTTGAATGCACAGAATGAAATAAATCCATCAGAAATGCAATGTAGCTGTCGAGAATACAATGTATCCCTACTAAATGGAAAGTAGCCGGTGAGAGAATGAAAAAAGTTTTTTTCGTCGTAGTCCATCGAGTCGTAGGAGTAGTGGTGTTCTTGGAATAGACTTGGTAGCAAGGCTTTTGCGAACTGGATGGTTCAGCAACGAGCAAGCGTTCGGCAGGGCACTGATTGAATAAAATATGTTCCGCTCCTAGGACGCCTCGATAATTGCCACGTCGTGAGTGTAAGTGTTTTAAAACGGGTAGTATCAGATTTTCTGCAGCAAAAAGGGTGTATTCACAGTGTGCATAGTATAGTTTATGTGTTTCTGGTAGATTTCACAGTGCAAAGGGTAATCCCTCATATTGGACGGGAAACAAACAAACCCAGGTTGCCTCCAACACCCGTCTCGGAAAGACAGCACATTAAAAGTACATAAAAGCTATGCATTGTTCAAGGGCCTCTAAAAATGCATACTGGAAGATGCACCTCCAGACCCCCGCATTAGAACTAGGGCTCTGCGAAATATATATGGATAGGAGGATATAGTACAAAGCAAACCTTTTTATTAGTTGTTTTTCTTAGTAGCTACGGCCATCTCCTGCGCCTGCTTCGCAGGCGCAGCATCTGCCCGGAAATTTGCATGTTCGCACTTTAATCTTGTAAAACATTGTTGGTTGATATCTTGTATCTACGGCTTTTCTTGGTTGAGATCTGTTTGCAGCTTGTAGAAAATGCATGCTATTGTACAGTCCGCCTTAATCGTTCTCTTTACTTCCCCAGCTCAATACTTCTCTGTCCCACGAATTTATGGGTATTTGAATTTGATGTACACAACACTAACGTGTTAATACCCTCGTCTAGGTCAAAATTTATCGAGGTTAGGCTTAATATTTCGATTGTAAAATGGATGGTTACAGGCCCTAATTTGCTACCACAACTCCATTTGCTCGGAAGCTGCCAAGTACCAGTCCGACGCCCTTCATCATGCCTCGCACATCCAGCGCCAAGGCCATCTCGTCCGAGACTCGTGTTGCGGTGGCGGTTTTCCTTACTACTCTTAGTTGGGAAGGCCACCTCCGCCATGGCACAATTTCCCGCGCCAAGCAGCTCTCTAGGCTGTGTCGCGCGGCGATGGAAGGGATTTGAAGCCTCCGTGACGACCCAGCCGCGCTGGTCATGCCTCGCAAGGCGTACCCCCCTCGCGCAACCCGGCTCGGCGCCGAGGAAGTTGCCGAGCGCCTCGCGGCAGTGCCGCTCTGTCAGCGGCAGACGCTGCGCGCTTTAGAAGCTGCCTCAGGAATCCCAAGATCGACACTACAGCGGCATTTGAAGCGCAAGGTACTACGCCGCTTCATTTGCAGGGTCAAGCCAGCGCTCTCGGAGTCGCATAAGCTGGAGAGGTTGACGTGGTCTCTGGCACACGTACATCGCCTGATTGGTACGTATTCTTTTGTATTTATCCTAATTAATGTAAATGTTTAAAAACTAATTTATTCCATTAGGTCGGAATTTGTATCGTTCTATGTATGATGTAGTTCATATTGATGAAAAATGGTTCAATATGTACAAGGCTTCATCATGTTACTATTTGACGGCAGATGAACCGCTACCTTACCGATCTTGTCCCAACAAACGGTACATCGGTAAGGTAATGTTTCTTGCCGCAGTAGCACGACCGCGCTACGACTTTTCAAGAAAGCGTTACTTTGACGGCAAAATCGGGATTTGGCCGATTGTCGAGAAGACGAAGGCCAAGAAATCATCAAAAAACCGTGCAGCAGGGACCCCTATTACAAAAAACATCAACATGACAAGGCAAGTCTATGTGAAGCTACTCAAGGATAAAGTGTTTCCAGCAATCCGTGAAAAATAGCTGGGTAAGTTTTTTTTCTAGGGGTATTTGACTTGGATAGTATTAACGACGTGTATGATTTATTTTAGGTCGGAAAACTACGGTTGTAAGAGTGCAACAAGACAACGCTGGGCCCCATGTAGACGAAAACAACGGCGAGGTGGTGGATGCTGGACGCGAACAAGGCTGGAAGATAAACATGGTTTGCCAACCGCCTCGTTCCCCCGATTGTAATATTTTGGATTTGGGTATTTTTAATTGTATCCAGTCTATCCAGTACCGCCAGCCTACGAACCAGATCGACGGTCTTATTGACGCAGTAGAGAGTGCCTTTAATAGTGTTCAATATCAGACCATCGAAAAATGCTTCCTCACCTTACAAAAGGTGGTGGAATGCATTATCATTGACGAGGGGGGAAACATTTTCAAACTCCCTCGCCTGCGCAAGGTGCTCAACGGTGGTGTTAGTACCTCCATGACTGTGGCATGTGACGTTGTCGAAAATGGCTACAAAGCTCTCACGTCACAGATTCTTAATCAATAAACATCTGGTTTCGAATCTTTCCTGATTTGTGTGAGTTGATTGGTAAATCCGTATTTAAATCTGTACTGAATGGTGATTGGCTGTAATACCCACTTGATATGATCCATTTCGTTCTAACGAGGAATAAAACCTCAGCTTTTTGAAAGCTCAATTACTAGTCTTGGGCGCATTTTCAGGTAGATTTGCTTTGTCGCCAGTGGCTTCACATCATAATCGATGCTCTGTAAAAGTCCGGTTAATTATCGCTAAATATGAGCAGAGTTACGACATAAAATGTTTTTGACATCGAATTCGGGCTCGCGAGCCCGTTGTTATTTGATCAGTCACTCATGCTAACAAACTTTAAAAATTACACGGGAACGCGCAACAGCATAAGCTTTATGGCAAGGGTCTTTGCGTCTCTAAATGGATGTGTGCGCTAAGTAACAACGGAAAATGCTAACTACCCATAAATTCGTGGGACAGAGAAGTATATGACTGAATATAGTGGTCTTTTCGACACATAGAAACTTGGATTGTTGTCGAGCCACATAAACCGAAATATTATCCAATCGTATTGCAGAAAAACCGAGATTTGGCGAATGAGGTTTGTTAGGGTTAGGGTTCTGGTTCCGACGCATTCCGACAAATATTTGTCGGGATCAGCTTCAAAATATGAATATGTTCTTACGAATACCAAGTATAAGATGCATTTTATACATATTTTCCATATTTCATATAGCTAGGCATATCCCTAGTTTAGGACACAGGGCGGTAGGAAGCCAGCACCCAGGCCACACAGCTCAAACGACCAAGACAAGCACCAGAGATTTGATGAGTCTATCTGCTTTTGTCCCGACGAACACCCAGAAAGCCCGCAACACTGCCATTGCCGCTTTCAAGCGAATGCTGGAGGAGGAGAATGTTAGCCTGGAGTTTGACCAGGCTAGCATTTCCTTAGACGCCTCCGGCAAGTGCTAGGTGGCGACGATGGATAGTTTTGGCTTCTACCTCGCTACGAATGAAGGTAAGAAAGGAAAGCTTGCTCGGAATACTGCCACTGCCTACCATCGGTACGTAAAGGTTTGGATTTTCGATATGTACCCGCATCTTCGCGTCCCGACGCAGTTGATCTTGCTAAAACAAGGTAAAACTTTGGATAAGCATTGATTAAAACGAGAAAAGGGTAGTTTAATCAGTGAGGCTCCTCTTTTTACTAAGGAGGACTTAGAAGCTTTGGTCCGCTATGTCTACAGTACAGCACGCGTGCATGACGACTACCAAGACGCCGCACTAGCGTGTCGGATGTGGCACTGCTTTGCCCGGTCTTCGGATCTAGGATTTGTGCAAAAGCAACACGTGTCGGTATCAGCGGACGGCACCTTCTATCTTAGACTGCTACGCGTCAAGACTTCGGGAGTACAAGGGCTTACATTAATTCCCGACAAGAGCGACTTTCTCGCGTGCCCCTTGCACGCTCTCGCCGTGGCGCTAGCGACGCAGGATGCACCAAACGCGGCATTGCTGGCCCAACTACCCGAACTCGTGGCTGACGCCGCCGTGCCTCTTGATGAAGGTATCCCGCTGCAGGACTTGCTACAAGCAGAACCGGCCTCGCTCGATGTCGCAGTTGTACTAACCCAGACCCAGGTACCCGTCGTGGCTGCGGATACGATGATGGCGCCGGTGATCGAGCCCTCGTCGCTACCTACAAGTACAAGCAAGCAAACTCCAGCAGGACCCGCAAAGACCAAGGCGCCAACCGGCGATGTTAAACGAGGAGAAGATGGCGTTCAAGCTTATGTGAACCGGTTGCTCAAGCGCGTCGCTGAGCCGGCTGGAGCCACACTCGATCTGACCTCGCACTCTTTCCGGCGTGGCGGAGCTCAACACGCAAACGGCAATGACCGTGTAGCTGCCCAGTGGATTTTCGACCGCAGCGCTTGGGAAATGACGAAGACCAACAAGGCCTTTGTCTACATTACCAACACGGCGCACAAGGACAGAAAGGTCGCTCGGGTTTTGAGTGGTTGGTCCGTGGACGAGAAGCCAACAATGCTTGACGTTGAGGTGCTCGACCATTCAAGTCGAGAGCGGTTCGGCCGCTTGCAGGCATTGCTGTTTCATTCCTGTACATGACTCAAAGAGCAACGTCGAAATGTAAGCACCAAGGTCCTCGGCATTCTCACGGCTTACCTCTTCCGCTATTGCCCACAACTCAAGGAACTCTCCCCATCGGCCCCGATCGCTTCGCGGTTTGAAGAGTGCTTGGAGGCTGCGGATATTCCGATCGCTGATGTGCTCGCATGGTCCCTTACGCTCGGCAACGAAGCTGCTCTACCTGCTCAAGATCAAGCTCAAGTACAAGATCTCAACCAACACAAGTGCGCACGAATGGATCACCTTTTAGCTATCATTCATGCACTTATCGCCACGAACAAGTTCTTGGCGGCACGCCTAACCATCGTCGAGGCTGCACAAGCGAATCCTAACGTGAAACAAAAGCGAACTGAAAAAGAGCAGGTGAAGGAATCGTCAGACCAAGAAGTCAAGCCAAAGCTAAGAAAGAAACAAGCTACACACCTGTCTGCGACGTGGTTCGAGTGGTACACGCATGTGCCTCGCGTTTGGGAGTCAGCCGACCGCCAGAAAAAATCGGAGTCCCGCCACGTCGTCGCATTCATGAAACTGTTCCTCGACAAGGGCTGTGTCTTAGCACCACAGGCCAGCGACTACAAGGATCAGGTGCTTCAACTCGGTCGCCGTGCTGAAGATTCGATACTCTCGTTTCTGAAGTCAAATGCTAAAAGTTCTGGGAGCGTATTACGCGCGTTGTGTCCGCTTCACAAGTCTGGCGCTTTAAACGAATGTATCGCAGCTCACAAGCGTCTCCTCGCTACAGGCCGAATTCAAGACCCTGCTCCTGCAGACACACAGGACATATTAGCTTTGGCTCGTCAAGCCTGACCGGCATAGTATCGAGAATTCCCGAAGTCGCAAACCGCCGAGTGTTTACAGTTGAGTTAACCCGAAATCACGCACCGTCGAGAATACCCAAAATCGCCCCCAGCCGAGTAAGCCTGAAACTGCTGTTAATGAGAGTAAGCGACACTCGCGATCCACCGATGAGCGGCAGCTGTCAAAACGTAGAATGACTAGATCGCATGCTTCTCAACCAATCATTTATGGGTCGGAATTTGTAAAGTATGCATTCTGACCAATAAGATTAAAGAAATTTCATCCAATGAAATGTAAGGTACATGTCAAGTTTGTCCGAAACGCGACACTTCGATTCTTCCCAAGATGTCGAGCTCAGATCAGCGGACGAATGCGGAGAAGACCGAGATCCTGCTCGCATGCGAGCGAAATGGTTGGGACGCTACCGAGGGGGTCGTCGTCATGGTGTGGCTCGGACAACCTTGCTGGGTTGGATGACTAACAAGCACAAGTTTTTCTCGTCCCAGGCCGATCCATCCGCAACGCGGGCAGCGCCACCAGGCATGGCCCCTCCGACGCTTCAATACGAGACTGGTATTGTTGAGCGGATCAAGGCAAAAGTGGCAAACGGCCAGGTGGTGTGCAGAGATGATGTTGTCGCGGATGCTGCGTCGAAAATACCTGTCTTTGCGGAGCGCAAACCCGTGGCTCAGAGTTCGTGGACTACCCGGTTTATAGGCCGCCACAATCTAAGCGCTTTCATCTCACGACGATTCCAGAATACCGGCACGGCAGCGCCAAATGTGAAGGACCCCCCCCCCCCCCCCAATAAGAGACACAAGCGTCAACTATCGACTTTAGCCGAACCCCCCCCCCCCTCCAGCCTCCAGCCAAGTCGACTTTAGCCGAAAAACACCAGCCTCCACCCAAGTCGACTATAGCCGAAAAACAGCCTCCAGCCAAGTCAATTTTGGCCGAAAACTCAAGTCGCCGGAGGTCATATCACCGTTGAATGATGACAGTGAGAAGGCCAGCGTCTCATTTGATTTTGGAGATGTGTGGGATATCGCAGTCCGAGATTGTGTGTGAAACACAAACCCCATGCTTTGTTGTGGGCAAAACCAGCATGCGTTTGCTGGTGACAGCGGAAGACGTCCAGACAATTAAAACCCAAATTTGGCTGAACGATGTAATTATGTCCTATTACATCCGAGTGCACCTCCCGCAACACGGCCGAACGTTTGTCATGGATGCAAACGTATTTGGACATATCTACAGCGAGTTCTTTCAAGTGGAGCGAAAAATTTGGACTTGCGCACAAGCGCTGTTGCGGTATCACCGCAACATTTCCGTACGAGAAGTACGATCACGGGATTTTACCTATATGCATGGGCAATTACTGGACGTTTGCCATTGTGCAAAGTCCTGTAGGCACTACGCAGAATCTGAGGAGATGCCTTGTGCATGTAGACTCGAAAGCAATCTCCAGCATCGAAGCGATTAAAAACGTTGTCGGTGGATATTTCGACGCGGAGCTGCGAACTAAATATCCTCACAACGCAGCACCAGCGTTCGTCGTGAGAGGAGTCCGAACAAGCCCGGCACAGATAAACCACGATGACGGCGGAGTATTTGTGCTATACTTCATCAAGCGCACGGTCGCGGCATTTCAAACCGGGAATACGCTTCTCTTAAGCGATATCAAAAATATATGCACAAGTCCAAGGTCCGCGCGCTTCTACGTAAAAATGATGCGGAAGGAGATCATAGAGAGCCTGACACAAACGCACGCGTAGGTTCACTGGAATACGGGTCTCGGTTAATTCAATACATGTATTACACGTATACATACAAAACGTCGCTAGTGCCCCCAAACCTTACAGAGAACAGAGATTAGCACAGGAGCTAGAGCACCGCGCACCCAAATGCAGCACCGATATATGCGTAAAAGGCGCTACTCCTGGCACGACGACAGCGCGACAATACGTGGGCAAAACAACTTGAAGCACAACGCAGACGCACAATCTGTGAAGCAGCAGCAAGACCGTTGGCACAGCACGACACGACCGCAAAGCCATTCTTGATCGATAACACCGACCCGAATTGAACGGGCATCTCAGGGTGGAGGCCCTGCGCTCTTCCATTGAGCTACGGTGTTGGGAGGGGGGCGGCCAGTTGTCTTATCTTGGGTGTGGATGTGTGCGCGGAGGGGTGCAGGAGACTTGATCAGTAGCTCTAATAAAAAGAAGACTGAACGCTCTGAGCCGCGTGTCGGCGACGTACAATGCCTAGCAGCCACCAATTTCGGACAGGAGGCGAGTGTCAATTGACTGTAGAGAGAACCAATCAACGCTCATCGTTAAATACATGTCCCCTATTGGCTAATAGATTATCCAATGGGATGTCTCAAAGGGGTTAGCTGGTGTCAGACTGCTTTTAATTGTGCCCCCCCCTGTCCTGGAGCCGGCCTCATTAATGAATGTGCCGGTTCCGGCACACATTGCTCCCGGGGCCGTAATGCATGAATACATAAAATACCGTTTTTCTTGGCCTACAGGCCCTCTCATGAAAGCTGATTGGAAGCACCGAAAACGCCCCCTAAACTTAATCTACTGTATATATTGTGTAATTTCCGATCTTACACTATTTCCGATTTTGCCCTGACTTCGGAAAATGTAGGGATGTCGGAACGGCTGCGATATGGAGTAATATTCACTCTGTTCCAACCGCTACTCTTTTTTGTAATCCCAAACCGCTCGTACTCGACGACTTTCACCCAATGAATGCCTTAAGTTTGATGGATTTTGGCCAATCGGAAGCCCCTCTAAACTAGGGCATTTTTCCAACCGTTCTAACCATATTTGGTTGGAATTTTGTCAGAATATTTTTAATGCCATACAAATGTCTATAGAAATGCATATCCCAAAAATATCCTTCAGTTTCCAACCCGAATGGTCGGTACATATTTTTTTGTTCAGAGTGAAAAGAGCAGGCAGGCTAGCATGTCGATCGCATCGCTTGCTCCTGCCAACAGCAAGAAGGCCAGGACGAGGGCGATCAACCCGTTCACGACGTTCCTGGCCGCAGAGAGCATGACACTCGAAGCCACCCACCAGCTCATCGACGGGGATAAGACAGGTAAGGTATTGCGTATTATACTAGACAAGTATGCATATTCGTTAGCCACATCAGCCGATCTAGCATACTATGGCAACGTCAAGAATTGGCTAGTAGATAAGTACCCACTACAAGGAGCTTTAGTTAAATCTCAGCTCCAAAAAATTCTATCTGGGCTGGGTAAGTATTGTAGCAACCGAGAGGAGGTCGGCGACGAGAAGAAAGCACCCCCGTGCTCTAAACAAGACTTAGAAGCTATGGTGTCTCTACTGTACTCAACGGCTGCGACGGAGAGTGAATACCTCGACGCGACCCTAGTCGTGATGATGTGGTACCTTTACGGTCGACGCTCGGACGCGGAAACAGTCGAGAAGAGCCAGCTATCCATCTTGCCTGGTAAGTAAGTAATTACGATGTTCTTAGCAGAATTATTTTAACACTGAGGGCATATATGCTAGGTGGCGTCTTATTTCTTCGATTTAAGCGGGTTAAAACAGCTTTACTACAAGGCATCTCCTTATTGAAGGACCCAACGAATTTCTTGACATGTCCTCTGCAAGCTTTGGCTGTGGCGCTGGTTATGCTGAAGACACCAAGCCAGCGCATGTTCCCTCAGTTCATCGCCAAAAAGCACAGATCAGATGATATTGATGATGTACAGGAGCTTACACTGATTGAACTACTGGAAGTTGAGGATGACCAGCCTTCTATGGAGGAATCTGAAGCACCTTCGACAAAGCGGGCAGTTCCTGGTGCACAAGCATACGTCAACAGGTTGCTGGTTAGAGTTAAAAAACAAAACTCGCCGATTTGCGAAGCATTCGTATGACGCCAGATCTTACCTCTCATTCGTTTCGACGTGGTGGGGCCATGCATGCCAACGACGGTACCTTGGCGGAAAACTGGATTATCGAGCGCGGGGGCTGGCAGCTGGACCGCGTCAATAGGCCTTCGGGTACATGCTTGGTACAACCCAAGCTGACCAAAAGGTGTCCCGCGTCCTGAGTGGCTGGAAGCCCAAGGACGGCGCGCGGCTGCCAACGCTAGCCGCTCTGGACACGCCAGTCTTGGCCCGCGCTCGCAAGATGCAGCGGCTTCTCTTTTCCAGTACGATGGCTTTCGCTGACGCTACCTTGAACCTCGACGACGACGTCGCTGATGTCTTTACGGCTACCCTGTTCATGCATTACCCCAACATGTTAGTGCTCTGCCCAAGCAGCCCGCTCATCACGAAGATACGTGATCTCCTAGCACAACGAGCCATCGGTGAGTCCGAGCTGCTGGCGTGGAGCGTGACGATTAACCTGGCATTCGTGGCACCTCCTGCATCAGAGGCTTCGGCTAGCGCTGGTGAGGAGCAGTCGCCTGCGTTGATTGACCTCATCAAACGCCAGTCCGAGCAGGTCGACGTCTTAATCCTGCAGAACAAACGACTCGACGAGCGCATATTAGCTGTTGAAGCACACCTTCAAGCCCTTACCAACACAGCCGCAACTCAATCAGCAAACACCGACGCCACGCTTCCTGCTCCCGAGCAACCACCGCCAATAGGAGCTACGACGACACGCCCGAAGAAGAAGGGAGCCCAGTCGTTGTCGGCAATCTGGTTCGAGTGGTTTACAGCGGAGCCTCGTGTGCATGTGTCGCGTTCTGTAAAGATGACAGTACAGGCACATCGCAGGGTATCTCATACTCTTCTTACCTGAAGGTTTCGCGCTTGACACTTCGTCGCCTGCATACAAAAGCGAGGTCCTGGAGCTAGGTGATAAAGCGCAGCAGAACGCACTCACCTTCTTGAAATCGCACGGCTCCTCCGCGGTTGCAGCAGGTTCGGCGTTGAAGGCTCTTCGTCAGATGCAGAAGCTTGGTAAGCTCGACGCGCTCATCGCCCAGTTCCATGAACGCGTTCACTAAGGTGTCATTGTCGATTCGACGCCACCTTCAGGACTTCCATCATTCATTCGACTGACGCCCGCGCAAGGTTGATCTGCTACTGTAATACATAGAAAAATTAACAAACTCAACAGTTAAAGCGACCCACCGCACACCAGGCTCGCTGATCAAGGGACAATACCACCGACATCACATGAATGCATGAACAACATCATAATTTGGGTGAACCTCTTCGTGTATTTTCTTGCCCTTGTTCATTACTACATTATAAACTACACTGCACAAAACATAACGTTAGAATAGGACGTTCACAGTTATGACAGGGCATAGAGTGTTTACCTTGTATCTTGCAGTCCTCGGCTGCCATCACCTTGCGCAAGACCAGCCTGCCGGCAGTGTCGCTGCAGCCGCACTCACTGGTCCTGTTGCTGATGATGATGCTGGCCCCGCCGACCATCACCCCGCGCGAGGCCAAGCCGCTGTCGCAGTCGTCGCCCTCGCCCGCGTCGCCGCCCTCGCCCGCGTCGCCGCCCTGCTCCTGGTGCTGCTGACCTCGGCGGCCATCACCCCGCCCGAGGCCGAGCGCTCGCCCACGTAGCCGCCCTCGCCCGCGTCTTCGCCTGCTACTGATGCTGCTGGCCTCGGCGGCCATCACCCCGCCCGAGGCCCAGCCACAGTCCACGTCGCCGCCCTCGCCCGCGTCGCCCTGCTACTGATGCTGCTGGCCTCGAGCTCCATCACCCCGCCCGAGGCCGAGCACTTGTCCATCTCGCTGCCGACGCCCGTCTTGCTCTCGGTGCTGCTGGCCGAGGGCCCTCTCCACGCGCTCCGAAGTGAACGATATGAATGAACAGGATTCAGTTAGGATGTCATTAAAATGAAATAGATGTCATTAAAATGATTTGCTGTAGTACCGGTACAGGTTGGACACCACAGTTGGAATTTTGACGGTATGGGTATGTACTAATTCTTACCAGTATCGTCGGTAGCACACCGGTTCGATCTGCCCACGCATAATACCGGCATCCTCCGTTCTTTACTGACTTTCGCTTATTACTGACAATTAATTTATAGCCAATCAAAATACCTTATTGTCATCCTCCACTTTTAACTGGTCATTTCCCAATCCACAAAATTCTACCTGCTCGTAGACGCACCGCAATTAATTTGATGCCTGGCCACAGTGCGGTGACATCACCGTGGCTTTTAACGCCTTCTACAGCGGTCTAGATACGAACCGCAGAGAAAGCTCATGGACAGACAGCTCTCAAAAAGAATGCTCGGACGAGCGGCACAGGTATGGCCCTCCCCGCTGAAGCTGAGCGGTATGGATGAATCAACTGCGTGGGGAGGGCGTACCACTTTCGGCTTTGATGCTGCACTTACAGGCCCTGGAAGCAGGCGATGACTACAGCCTTTAGTGAAGAAAGTAGACGTTGTAGCTAGTGAAATTATCGCTCAGCGTTCTAGCCCGAGTCTGATAGATCATAGAGTTTGAGCTATCGCTGTCGAGCATGATACCATCGAGAGCAGCTCGGTCTGCGATGAAACAATGAGCTGCTGTGTGTTTCACAATGCGCGGCAGACATCACTTTCTTACCCACTTTTTGTAGCCAAACATGACTGTCAGTAAAGAACGGAGGATGCCGGTATGCAGTGCGGCACCGGAGTCATACCGGTTTGATGGGTATCCTACCGGTTAAGTCTGTCCAGGCCCAGAGCGCCACCGGAATCGTACCGGTTTCAAGAAAATGTATTAATACCAGTAGATGTCAAGAGGATCCTACCTATTTGGTCTGCGATAGCAGCACTAACGTTGCTTCCTAAAACTAACTACTGGACAGGGCAACGGGGCAGCTCGCTGGTATGCTCACTACCGTCTTCTATTAAGAACCTAATTTTCACCATCGTTGTGGAATTCTCGGATCTGCTGGGGTTTTGTTTATTTGCTCCTTGGGAACGGCACGATGGCCGCTTCGGATCCCTTGCTAGTCAAAACTGCAGCACTGGTCGTAAACTACGTCGTGTTTCTTCTACATATAAGGCACCAGGAAAAGGCATGCAGAAAAATGTCTACAACCGTCGCCCCAGCCATTCATAGGTCTGGGCTAGGAGCCCCCCCCCCCCCCGATCCCAGACCAGCAAGCGCTACGACACCACGTCGGCGAGTTGCCCTCGCGTCGTATCAGTCTTATCTAGGCAAAAAGTGACAGACCCCGATGGCTGCTACTGTTTACCGCAAAGCGCATGTAGTGAGCTGCACCCAATGTTCATGAGTAAAGTACAGCCTTCAAGAATAAATATTCAAACGACACATAAAAAACAACAGGATTCAGATGGGGCTTGCATTACACGTCGACAATGCGGTCGAAGTCTTGGTCAGCGTTCACAACTGGTCCTGTCAACGAAAGGTGCTGCAGCTCATCTATCAACGACGCTACGGCAAGGCACTCGTCACCCCTTCCTGTCTAGGGTACCCCTCCCTGTCTAAGGCTAATAATCCATGCTACGACGTCTAGCTCCGCAGATTCAGATAGAATGGTGCCTATCCCAACGCTCCGCACCTTTAAATGGCTACCTTTAGCCCTTTAGAGCCGCAGGTACTGTTCTTCTGCGTGACCCCGTGCCCACTCTATAGAGTCTCTATGGGTCGCGCAGCCTGCTAATGTGACGTCCCTGGTCTCGGATAGTATCATGTGCAGTTGAACCGCAGCTCGATCAAGGTAGCTGGCCTCTATATTAACGGGTCAGAGAGCAGTATGCCGATGTAGCTTTACTAAGTACACCGCTGCAGTTCTGGTCCGGATCCAGTCGTGAAGTCGTAACGTGGTATACCTAGTCACATGTATTAATACATGTACTCCGTATGCATAGCCATCTTAGCAGTGACAAGTAGTAACTCAATAGACGATCTGACCTCACCACCGGGTTTTGAGGTAGTATGAAAGACGGATACTTTCGTTGTTCGTTTAATGCATGCAGGATTCTGTAGGCATAAATACACAACGTGGAAGGCCGATCTCATTCACTCGAACGTTTTTTACACGTGTTGCTGTGCTACTTAGCTAGTACATATACTGCTAAGGTTTTCTTGATATGAGTAGAGCAGGCGTTCGTTGAATACGTCCACGAACCGTCAGTGCTGCCCAACCAAGCTCCGTAGAAGTAGAAAAACCTGGAGCTTAGTTCAGCTTGTTAATACTGGTCCAGATCGCGGCAACCGAGTCCAGCTCCACGCCGCTGGTGCCCAGGAACCCGCCCAACTGGTAGCCCTCAGGGGCTGTGTCCGTTCCGATCTTGGTCGCGCGGGTTCCTCCCGATATGGTATTGTTGGCGCTGGTTGTGAACTGGATGAACCGGACGCGCGTGTGGCTATGGTACTCGCCCCAGTGGGCCTCGATGCCCGTGACATACTCGTTCTGGCCCAGCGTGAGCGTATTGTTGTCGCCGCCGCCACCGCCGTGGTACAGGTACTGGTCCTTGCCTGTGAGGTCAATGAAGTGGATGCCGACGCCGTTCACGCGCTCGCCAGTCCGAATCGTAATGGACTTGACGGCTTGGCCAGGCGCCACCAAGTCCATGTCCGTGTACTTATTTCCGTGCGGGCCACCGAAGGTCTCGCTCAGTCGGACGCCGTCTTTGAGAGCAGCAGCGCTAGTTGCAAGGAGCGCGACCGTCGCCAGGAACTTCATCGTCGTAACTTGCTTGAGCTTGTAGTTGGGGGCAGGAAGAAAAATTGGAAATGACCTCGAGTTGGCGTGTGTCGGCCGAATCCCAAGCTGCAGCTACTGTACTGTATTTTACGATCATAATACAGTACAGTGTAAAAACGTCTGTTCGGTGTGAGCGGCTTCTTGATCCTCCCCCGGAAGCCTTCAAGGATTATTAATAACCTTGCACGAGGATAACAAATAGGATCGGTCCATTGGTGTGTGGTCGTTTCCAGGGCTGTGGTACACCGTACATAGAACTAAGGAGAATACAGCTAGGCCCGTAGATATTACAGATAGATAAATGGTATAGTTATTTTCTTCCTTTTCACACTAGTTGGAGGGTATTTTACTTGGTACATGCACGTCGGTGCGTGCGTCTCCATAAACTTTATCATGCACTCATGGGCGCGTGCATGGCAAAGTTAATGGAGATACGTCCGTAGGTGCATGTTTACCAATTTACTGTATCGTCAGCTTAATTGTTGATACAGTACTGTAATCCATGTTATCGATAGCCATGAATGTTCGTACACAACCTGTCACTCTACATATACTTGAGGACCCTACTGCTCGTACATGACGCATTAGGCAAATGAATCCGATATCAAGCTTAATATAAGTAAATCATATCAGCCTTTTAAGTTTCATCTGAGGGCGGAACTTCCACCCAACTTACGTGGAGATTTCATACATGTACAGTACGTGCGCATTCGGATTTGTAAGGGTGTGTAGTCACTTCCTGGGGAATGATACACAAAAACATAAGGTCACGCCATGAGATTGTCATTGGGATGGACTTCGCGCTTGTGCGAAGCCGTACACATACAGTACGGTAACACAAGGAAGCGTCCGAACCGTGCATGCAGTACATGTATTGTGCTCGCACTGGATACAACGTGCACTACGTTGCACAGTGCATGTACCCAGGTTCTTCAGTTTCAGTCTCAGGCGCGGTCGCGACTGACGTTAGGCGGGGATGGAATGATGCGATACATTTCAGGAAGTAGAGGTGCTATGTATGACTGGTTAGTTCATTCAATTTACGTCCGAGCCGGAGGCTGTTCGCTATTTTTTACTCCTGGACTAATAGTTGTGCCCCTACGAGCACCACGCCGACGCTTAGCCAAAAATCTCGTCGAGTACACCCGCTGCCTGCAGGATGATCCAAAGGACGCCAACAACGAACGAGAACGCCGAAGAGCACATGCCCACGCGGAAGTCCATCTTGGGTGAGCTGCCGCCAAGTCGACGCGTGACTTCACCGTAAACGGCTGCGAACACGCCCATCGTCAATATGGACGCGCCGCAGAACGAGCCGAGGTAGGCGATCGACTTGCCCCAGTTGTTGAGCACCACGGCGGGTAGCACACCCAGAATGCCTCCAGGTCCGGCGATACCGTGCACAATCCCCACGCAAAGAGCTGCGACCTGTTCAATTTTCAAACACAAACCGACATGTCAGGATACTTGTGCATTCCCAAGACTGCACCAACAACCTCGGTCTTACCCTTTGCATCATGGGGTTCTCGAAGCTCAGGTTGGCGCAGTAATTCTGCTTGAAGGTCTTAGGCCCTTCCAGTCCATCGTTCGACTTGGGCGACAACGCCATCACGGGCGTGCCGGGGTTATTGCCGTCCGTACTCTCAGTGTCCGCCTTGTTGTTCACCACGAGGAAGAAGGAGCTCGACGGAGAGCTCCCGATCCGTCCACTGGTTGAGGAGGTACCGGCAGTGGCCACTCGCCTTGGCTCCGGGTTGAACTCGACGACTGTCGGTAGTTTAGCAGCAGAAGAGTTGACGTAGCTACGATTGCTATCGCAATTGGACTCAAGGTCGTCGCAGCTAGGGTGAACAGCCTTCTCCTCATCATGTGCTTGATGGTACTTGCGGTAGATGCTTCTACCCGTCCAGACGCCCAACGCGATCATGAAGACGCCCACGACGTAGTTGAGGTATCCGCCCACGTCATCGAGGTCGATGGTTTGGCCCGCGGCGAAGAAGATGCCGGCCATGATCAACAGGCCGAGGGAGTGGCCGCAGCCCCATCGCACTCCCAGTGCGAACGCCTTGAACGACCCACCCGTGGCCATAGCAGCTAGGGCGCTCAAATGGTCCGGGCCCGTGAGCACGTGCACAATGCCGAGCAGCAAACCGGTTGAGATGATTTTGCCCACGGACGCGTGCTCCAGACTGCTGTCGGCTTCAGTTAGGAGTCTCGTGGCGGTCGATATGACGGGGTCCATTGGGAGTGTTGTCGTGTGTTGGAGGAGAATTGAGTTGTGAGCCTCAAATCCGACTGCGTTGCAGCCACCCCGCATCGAGGACATGGCGACGGTGGGCACTACAAAGGATCCAGCGGCTAGAGGTTTAATCTGCTTGTTTTTGGTGCGAAGGAACGAGCTGGAAGGCTCTCGATAGCGTGAAATGCGCCCGGTGTACCGGCACAGCAGCTGCAACGCCGGCAATGGTCAGTTGGAAGGCAGCGCTCGCAATGAAGTCGATACTTCAATCGAGTGTGTTGTGGTCAGCACTTTGAGTGTTGCTAAATGTTAAACCTGGGCCGTCTATCTCGAAATTTGTCAAAAGCTGAGGCGGGGTGGCGTTGCAACTTTGCAGCAATATTACCATTGGGTCATTGCACGCGTCCGATGCCAATGAAAGACAAGTCACGTCAGGCAACATACTCCGTTCAGGATGGATACGGTTAGTCGCCGGAAGCGATTGTCAGCGATAAACTGTGATCTTTTCGTCTTGTGGATGGAGTTCAGAGCCGCAAAGACTGCGTGGTTTAGCGGGAATGAGAGGGGACCAAATGACTCCGTCGGTCTTTTGAACCAGTGCTGACTACCGGCATGTTCAGAGGAGAAATCGCACTCGGACTTATGCCCTGGTGAGGTGTTGGTCAAATTGGGACCCAAAGTGGAGTTGGTTTCGCGAATTCAGGCGCTCTCGCTCAGCCTTACGGTTGAAGCTATTACATATGTAGCAACTCAAACTTCCCAGTCGGATGCAATACGTTTCGTTAAAGGCGTCAGCTCGCATGATACGACCGCCGACTCATTCTTAACAGAGCACCCCAACATCACCGTTAGCGAGCATTGCATGAGCCGGGAATTCTGGCACTTCTTTAGCGACACCGTTGCTGCAGGGTCGGCTTCATGGATCGGTGCTTGGTTTTGTTGTAACCCGTGCGGGCCATATCCGTCCGAGCCAACTGAGGTGTATCAGACACCACACCACGGCGGAAAGTGTTCAAGGTAGTGCACGCCGTAGACGAACCACCAGATATCTTGAATCCTGGTGGTGGCATCGTCAATGAGCTCTTGCTTGCTGTGTTGCTGCAACTTGAGGGGGGGTGCACTGTGGATGGAATTGTAGCGATCTTCCAGCAAGCAACTTCAACTTAATTCATACAAAAGTGGAGATGTCTGGAACTTACATACCTGGAAAAATAACAGTTATTACGAAGGACGCATCTGCTGTCCGATCCTACATCGCCAAGAACCCCGACAAGGTCCGCCGTCTTTCCCCGGAGGGCAAAAAGTTCCTGATCATCGCAACCCTGACCAGCTCGTTTATCGTCATCCCCATTATCCTCGCTGCAACCGTCTTCCGCAACAAGTTGGGCAAATTCGGCACAGATAAGAGCTATTGTGAAATTAGCCCACGGTGCAACGAAGTGAACAAGTGGATAATTATTTTTCCGAATGAAGGAAGGCACGACGAAACCCGACGCGCCGTCAGCCGACAGGAACCGCTGTCGGATAAGACAGTCAAGCACCGAGAGCAACCTCGCGGCTCATTCCGCGTTCTGCGTCGCCGAGCGCAAGCACCTCGTCCGACACGAGTCGACCTCCAGTCACACCGCCGTGACCGAATCGGCCCGACAAGCCCAGCCCCGCGCCGCCAGTTCGATAGACAGATTTTTCTACCCTCCCACCATCCCTTGGGGCTACCTTGCCTATCAACCAAAGCGCCTCTGGCTTTGGCCCATTAACACAATGAAAACTTTTTAATCCCCCCAATGCCTGGAAGCACCGAGGAAACATAAAAGACATTGCCTAAATTTCATGTCACGACAATCGGTTTGATACTTTTAATCGCAGTCATGTATACGGCCCCAAAGCCATCTCGCTCACCCCATGTAGTAAATGACACGTAATGCTTTACATTGTGAAGCATAACGTTAAGCCTTGGATTTCCGCGGTGCTGAGTTTGATAGACTATACCAAATCGAGAAAGATTAATTCAGAGTAAGCAGTGCCTCTGCTTCCACCAGTGTGCATGTACTACGAAAGTCGTAAACCTTCAGCAAGCTGAAAGCTCTTGTCAAGAAGAATCCTGAGCTGACGAAAACCTTGCAGAAGATCGAGAGTACCAAAATGACCACAAAGGACGTAAACGCCGCCCGATCGTTTATTACATAGAACCCGGACATGGTCGGCCGTCTTTCTCTGGAGGTTGAAAGGCCCTGATTTTCGCGATTGCGACGGGCACGTTTATCGTGCTTCCAATGATCCTGTTTTTCGAAATAAGTTTCGCTAATTCGGCACAGGACAGGAGCTGGAAGACATCGATTTCATGTCACGGTAATCGGTATGATACTTTTTGCTGACTGGTACTCCATGGGACGCATACTTAGAGCATCTCCAACGGTAGTGCATAGTGCAAAAATGATAAGGCGAAGTGAACGGCTGGACACTTCGTAAAAACAGGACGAACATGCATGAAATAGCTTGCATTTGTTTTCGCTTCCCCAACGGTATTGCAGAAATGCATAGTGAAAGTGGAGGAGTTGCTCCAGAACAGTCAATGCAGCTGCCTTACCTCATAGTAGAGGTGCCATCCTACTTTTGCGAGAACCTGCTTGATGACCTGCACGACGATGAGACCTCGTATATCTGCTTGCAAATATGGGTTTAGAGTACACTGCCACTTTGCCTTGAGACTATAGCAACCGTGAGAGTGTTGCAAGCGCCTTACCAAGGAAGAAATTCCGCTGTATACCTAACTAGTACCTATATACGCTCTGTAGGAGCATGTGCACCTGTTTCCAGCATCCGTCAACGCAGTAGGCGCTCGCACGAGAATATTTCGTTGTGCACTACGTTTGCATTATGGGCCGATTCGTAGGGGAAAACCGGGCTCTATTCCCTACGAGGCTTCCCTAGTGCAGTGGAATTTTATTGTAATATAAATAATAGTTTCCCTTTTACAAAATGACACGCATACCACCGTACCAGCGCCCCGCGTTTGTTTCGCACAACGTTATTTAGCTACCCTAGTACCTTGAAATCAAAATAAGCATTCAAGAAATTGAAGAATCTGTAAAATGATATAGAGGATCCAAAATTTAATATGTTATTATTTGCGTGCGTCACTTCGACTTTTTCTCAGAAACGTGTCAATCGACGAGCATAAAGCGCCAGCGCGAGGCCCCCATGACGCTCCCCGCTCCGTGGCTGTCGTACAAGACGCAGGATGGCAAGGTACGCTGGCCCACCACCAACCCCTTCATCTCGCGGGTCTAGCGCTGCCCCACACGGCCCCCAACTCGCAGAAATGACGTCAAAAACTCATGGAAATCAAAGTGATCCCGTCCCCACCTTAACCTTATTTATTGTTCCCTTGCTCCCCGCTGCAGGAATACTACTACAACCCGCAGACGAAAGTGACGACATGGACGCGGCCCTCCAGCTCCTCGTCCTCCGGTAAAACTCCGCCCAAGCACAAGCACAGCAACTCAGGAGGAGGAGGCGGAGGCTCGAGCTCTTCCACCCCAGCTCTGCCCACGGGAGGCGCTGGGCGTGGCGGCCTCTTGGCCCAGATCCAGCAGGGCACCAGGCTTAAGAAGGTCAAGACGGTGGAGAAGACCATGTTCGCTGGCCACCCCAACGGCAGCGTCGGCGGAGGAGGTGGTGGTGGAGCTGCAGCTGCTGCACTGACGGCTAGTAGCGCTCCGATGGGCGGAGGTGGCGGCATGGGCGCCATGATGACGGCTATCCAGGCGGGAGGCAACTTGAGGAAGACCCCGAGCTCCGGCATCAAGAGGGAGAACAGCGGAGGAGGTTCTGGTGGTGGTGCGGGTGCCTCGAATGGAGGGGCTGGAGGGTTCGCGGAGATCATGCGGAAGAACCGCGAGGCTGCGGCGCGGAGATCCGGAGGGGGATCGGCCCCCGCCCGCGCACAACAGCAGCTCGGCGCCCTCGACCCCGCGCCACACGCCGTCGAACTCGGGAGGTTATGAGAATGGCACCAGCAGCTCGGTGGAGGCGCGACTAGCGGCGATTGAAATCAAACTCGACAAGATCATGGCCAAGCTGGGCATTGAGTAAGTTAACCAACCAACCAGTCCACGGACTCCGTACTACCGCGTAAGTGACTCGTAAAGGGTCTGCTGGTCTTCGTTAACCCCCGAGAGACGCTCGTTGTTGACAAGAACGTAAGCGTAATGTCCTAGATACAAAGTCAATGCAAAAAAGCTGGCACGATTTCAGCACTTCTCTATTCTGTTAGTCTGTCTACCGGGTTAACCAAAGTGCATGGCCATCTCCTGGAGCGACATGCTCTTCTTTTTCTGCTTCTTCTTGCCATTGCCACGGCCTCCATTCGTGGTGTTTGACGAACGGTTCTGCGCGATGGCCTGCACCTGGTCGTCCCAAGTCGCACGCGTCACAGGCTGCACACCGACAGGCTTACCGGCCTTGGGCAGCTCGGGGAAGTCGTTCCTGACAGTCTTGAAGGTCGGCGCGGCTGGAGGAGGCGTGATCTGACGCAGCACAGGCGTGGGGGTCGACGCGTACGCAGAAGCCGCTGCGCCGTATCCAGACGACGACGCTGACGAGGAAACACTAAGACTGGCAAACGATTCGATGGGGGCACTCTGGAACTTCGTGCTCGTCGGCGTACGGCCCAGTGCCGGGTACGCCGAGGAGCTGGACGCAGCAGGTGGCGGGGCCTGCCGGCTTCCAGCCGAGCTCCACTGCGTCGTAGGCTGCGTGTCTCGGCCCAGCATCGAACGCAGGTTTGTGTTGTGGACGATAGCTGCAGGCTTGCGTCCAGTCGCCGTCTTGACGCCGCTCTCCTTCAGAGCGTTGCCCCAGCCGGACTGCGAGGGTGCCGGCGGCTGACGCTGGTTCTTGCGGCGCGGTGCAGGCGCCTTCTGCTCCAGTTCAGCCTGCTGTTGCTTGGCCGCCTTCTTGTTGCGCTTGGACGTAGATTCCTGGAACCCTTGGGTCTTTGCGCGTTGCTTGTTCACCTGCTTGTGGTACGCGAAGAAAGTGTCCACCTGCTCCTTGTCGGGGGACAGTCGCATCAGCGGTAGGAAAAGCTGCGAGAAGTCCGCGGACGAGAACATGTCGTGCATCTTGGCGTAGAACTCGGGGGTATCTGTCTCTCCAAGACGGAAGCGCTTGCAGTCCTCGCGGAACACCTCATACTTCGCGTCACTGCCCAGCACCTGACGAATCTTCAGCACGACCGCAGTCTTGGACGGAGCGGGTCCCACAGGCTCGTCGTCCTCTGACTCCGACTCTTCCTCCTGAATCGCAGGCGCGGGGGCGGACAGCTTCTCCTCCAAGCCGCCGCCCGACTTCCGACCCTTCTTCTTTCCTTTATTATTCTTCCGTGCCGGCTTCAGAACTCCCAGCAGTGGGTTGTTCGCACCAAGAACCGCAGCTGCAGACGCTAGCTCAGGACTCTCGTACTCCCACCCATTAGTGTCCATGTGCGCGCGAAGAGCTGCCGACGGGGGTGGTGCCAGCGCGTTCCGGAACGTCGATCCCGTTCTGTTAGGAGCCGATCCCGACGACAAGGCCGGGAAGTCTTCTGCGCGTGGACGGCGGGTCACACTCTGATTCTCCCACAACGACAACGACGGCCCAGCAGCAGCACTGTCCGAGCCTGAAAGCGACGGGAAGTCCGCCACATTGATCGTGTTACCCCCGGACGCCTGCTGCTGGAACAGTCTGGGGTCTTCAAAGTCGTCTTCGTCTCCTTGCGAGGCTCGACGCACCGTGAAATGCACGTCAATCTTGCGACTCGTCTTGATATGCGGGTGGTCCGTCGCCATGTGCCCCTGCAGGTCAATATGACTCTTGAACACGACGAATTTCTTGGCCAGACACTCGCGCTCCTCACACAAGAAGTGGTCGGCTCGGAAGTGGTTCTCCAGGTCGTTGTAGTCCTTGTAGTATCTGTTCTGCACATTGAGCTGGTACAGGCAGATGTCGCACTCGAAGTGGTTCTTCCTCAAATGTTCGTACAGCTCCGTAGTAGAATAAAACCTCGAGAAGCAGAAATCACACCGTGGGTGCCCCATGAACCCTTCATGGGGGTTGCCCTTGGTGTTGTGCCTTTTAAGCCCTTCTTTAGTGAAGAGCTCCAACTCTTCAAGAAAAACCTTCTTGTTCTCAAGGCAGATGCCGCAGTACTGCAGCTGGTGCACGTCCAGCACGTGCGTCTTGAGCGCCGCCACGGTCGCGAACTTCTTGCCGCACTTCTTGCAGAGCGGGTCCCGCAGCTTGCGGATGCGCTTGGCGTAGTCCTCCTTGAGGAAGAACATGGCCGAGGCCTCGTCGAACACGTGCACGGGGCCGATGTTGTCCCCCCAGTCCTGGAACGACTCGAAGCTCTGGTCCGCGCGCTGCAGGCAGATGACGCGCGGCATGTCCGTCTTGCACATGACGCAGGACGTTTGGCCCAGGAGCTGGCGCAGCCGCAGCGCGCAGATGCTGCAGCAGCCAGGGTGGTTGCACACGCCCACGGTGTTGAAGCGCGAGGCGTTGTCGATGGCGTTGCAGCACAGCACGCAGGAGGCAGCGGCGGACTCGGCCATGGCGACGCAGGGAGGGAGGTGCAGGTGGTCACGATGGCTCGCTCGGGCTCCAATAAAAGAATGAGTGACGTTGGATCACAAGCATGTTTTTACGTACGAGACATGAAAATATTAGCTGTGGGAGGGGTTTGGAAGTGAGTGATGGTCGAATGTCAAAGATGATATTTTGGGATTGCATAGTTGATCACCACCAGTCGAACTAGCCGAGTTTGCCTCGAAAAACGGTGGCGGCTAGAATGACAGCGACGACGATGAACGCGCTGCTTAGGATTGCGCTAATCAGGAGCTTTTTGCCCCCCGGGGAAAGACGGCGGACTTTGTCGGGGTTCTTTGCGATGTAGGATCGGACAGCAGCTGCGTCCTTTGTAATAACTGTCGTACCAGTACCCTCGAGCTTCTGCAAGCTCTTGGTCATTGCGGGGTTCTTCTTGAAGATATTTTGCAGTTTGCTGAAACCTGCTTTAATGTCGATGGGCCTCTCTTCTTCGTCGAGGTCGTCTTCCGTTGCTGCTCCACCTCTCAGTTTCCTTTGCGACGTGTCATCGCTCTCACGCTCGATTGAGGGAGGAACCCACCACTTCGTCGCTTTTCCAGATACCGTTGATGTCCTCGAGGCCGTAGCATGTTACTGCAAATGTAAGTGCCAATAGCACCAACAAGCCATACGAATGCATCCTTAGTGTACTGGGGTGGTGTTGACGTGCTGTTAACTGAGTGTTGGCTTGCGGGCAATTTGAGAACTGGACTCGCTGAAAGGTGTTTGAGGCTCGTCAAAAGAGCCGGGTGCTGTAAGATCGCCAGATAAGACATGTGTTGAGCTGCGTCTTCACCACACTCAAATAACACTTCATACGTTGACGATCTGCTGTAGCGCACGTCGCGATGATGCCCTGCTTACTCTGTGTCGACCCTGCAGGATTAGGCGGCTTTTCAAACCCCACACCGGGGGAAAAGTCCGGCAAGAACTATGTTCTCTCAACGTTTGATCTGAAGGAACCATACGTCGCCCAAGCGCACACGACAAGTTAGTTCGTCTAGTTCATTTATCAATTCGATCACAAACACGCAAACCCCGACAGCAAGCCACTCCAGCGTCCCATTAACGATGTATTTTCGCCACTTCCTGATACTGCTCGCACTTACTTTTGCGGTTTCCAAGGATACGCTCAGTCATTTCAGGGGGCAATGTGTACATTGACCTTCGACCAGCCATGAGTATGGGCGTGGTGAGGCGGGTTTTCGAGACGAGGATAATTGAAAAGTGAGCGACCCTAAGGCTCTAACGAGCTACTGCTCGTCCTCAGGATCTCATCTAAGTTGCCCTAAGAATACTAGTAGTTTCGAAACTCCCTTCGCTGTATCCGGAAACTCGAACATCCTGCGAATGTTCGCTATAACCTGCGAAGGTCTCGCCGACGTTCCATCGGGCAACCAAGTGGTGGGATCCGCCATCGCGCTCGACAACAACGACGGCTTGACGGAGCGGAAGCTGAGAAGCAGCGCAACTACGACGCCCGTGGAGGATGGTCCCGACGATGAGGAGAGGGCGGCCTTCAGCATTAAAGAGGGTTTCAGCAAGCTGAACAATATCTTCAAGAAGAACCCTGACGTGACCAAGACGCTGCAGAAGGCCGAGAGTACCAAGCTTACTGCGAAGGAAGTAGCCGCAGTCCGATCGGCTATCGCAAAGAGCCCCGACAAGATGTCTCGGAAAGAGTTGCTCCAACTTTTAGGAGTTCTGGTGGGCGTCTTTGTAGTCTTCCCTGCAGTCGCCGTTCCTATCGTGCACAAGCTTACCGAGCCCTAGCAGGATAACAATAATAGGACTTAGCGAAGGCTGGGATAGGACTGGTTAGCTCATTTTCACCGCTATCATTGATAAACTCAAGCTGGTGCGTACAGCATAAAGCAGTCTAGACTAGCTGAGCACCTCGTTCACTGCGCTTCCTCGCTGCTAATTTGGGGCGACACTAAATATTGTGCTCTACACAAAATTTCGCGATGCCCCCCCCCCCCGAGCCGATCGAAACCTTTTCATACAAGAAAGCTTAACAGCCTGATACGCTGAGAAATCATTTAATTTGTCGTCAAACTTCATTTAGTTGACCGGTAGTGCTAGGAGTAAGCGAGTGTATCGAGATTGTGTATCAACACTTCACACACATGCCTCATGCGCAGACCTCTACCAATACGGGAATTTCCGAATTTTTCCTATATCCTGGCGATCACTGACAGAATATGGGAGAAATTTTGAAGGTTCTACATCGTTTGAAGTGCTTTCTTGGAGCTATCCGCCAGTGTTGATAGTCTGTTCGATTTGCTTTATCTGTAACTGTTGTGTACTTTGACGTAGCTGCTTTGTATAGCAAGGTGCATCAATTGCTTGGTCGGTTTTGCGGTCCTCCGCTGTCTAATCTTCTGCTGATCGATTTTGATAACCTGACATTTTCCTTTTGTGCACTACTACACCGTTGCCGAGCCCTGGAACTCTCGGTTAATCTTACCTCCGCGCAAAAGTGAAAACGAATAACGGTAGGCAATTGGGTAGCAACAGGACAACAGGAATAATGTTAATTTCTCAGCGCTTTAGCAACACTTGCATTAGCAATCCTTTCGTGGCCAGTAGGTCCCCGAGTTGACGTGTATTGCGCCTTTTAGTCTTTGTGCCGCTTTTTGTTTAAGATTGAGGCTCTGTACTTGCAAGAGGTTGGATCAGTGCTTATTTTATTAATGTCTTAGGGAAACCTAACGAGATACCCCTTCGAAAATATTTCATGAGACGCCCTTCACGGCCAGCACAAACCATATGCCCCTCATTTAAAATTCGCCTCATAGGAATGACATTCAAAGTACCACTGAAAGTGGTGAGAACGTAGGCAGCATACTTCGGTATTTCCATTAAGCGAAGCGAGGTGGAAATTAAGTTTTCCTGCACAAGAGGAGAAAGCCACGTTCCCACAACTGGAGCCCAGTCATGGTTCGCGCTCAGCTGCATCAAGTTCAGCGACCCGCTCATGCTGGAGAGCCCCATGGCTATGATTAGAATAGACTGTCCGATAAGCGATTTTCACCCGGGGGTCCGAGGAACCTTCCGTTCTGAGGGACCAGCGGTTTTTGCTCCGCCACATCGCACAGAGTAGTTATAGATAGGTAGTCGTTCTTGATCGTCTCGGCCGGCTCGGACACCTGCTTCCCACGCGATGGCCAACTTTTTTCTTAACGTTGAGTGCGGCAGACACAGTATGGCCCGATTTCTTTAGGGCTTGCAATCCTTCATTGACTATGGAACGAGCTGCATATCTAACGTCTAAAGAACGACGTAATTACCTTAACGAAAACCCTGATTTTGCTGCCAGGCATTTTAACAAGGTTTAAAGCTTTTTTCGACCACGTACTTCGCGGCCCAAGCCAACCTCTGGGTGAAATTATTGATTTCTTTTGGCGAGTTGAGTTTCAGCAAAGAGGCTAACCTCATATTCATGCTCTATTGTGGATAAAAGATGCCCCTGATGTCCTTCACAAGTATATTTCTGTATTGATAAAGTCACTCGATGACCTAGATTCGTGCCAGTGCTCCGTCTGTAAGTCATCACGGTCTGCAAGCATTGATATTTTGGCAATGCGACCGCCATGTGGCAATTCAGATGAATGGGCATGCGATATCTCCCGATTAGCTCGCCGAGTGCAGCAACATGTATGCTACAGTGGATCTACTTGTCGAAAGAAAGCCGACGAATGTAGATTTGGCTTTCCCAAAACTCTTCATCCTCGCACTGAAGTTGAGGTAAAAACTGCACCTGACGGTACCCCGTCATTAAAAGTACTTTAAATAGAGACTCACCCTCGGTAAACAATTTTTCGCCAATAATTCTTTCGACTTGGCGCGCAAACATGGATATTCAGATGATAGGAAACGCGTATGGCGCTGCCGAATATACTGCTGCTTACGTGAGCAATGCCGAACCTGACACATTGCGCTTCCGAAGCACTGTCGCTGCAGCTGTTAAGCGATGTGACCCGAATCTCCCTTACTACGCTATTCTTAAAAGAATAGCTAACGCCACATTGGCTGTTCGTGAGGTAAGTGCCCAAGAAGCTTACTTCATACTGCTTCGAGAATTAAAAATGTATGGTAAGTCTCGTAAAGTAAGCCGAGTGAAGGTTTTGCGTCATCACTTGCGATATTACCGAAGCCTTATGGAACTTGGGCATCGACAAACCGCCTCAACCCGATAATATTAAAATTGAATCATACGAAAAAGCCTACATGGCGCGTCCTCAGGAAGAACCGTTTAAGTCGATGTCATATGCTAGCTTTGTAGAGCACTATGAGGTAGTTGAAAGCGCAACCTCAACAGCGAAGTATTGGAAGCGAATCGATAATCTAGGTTTTTTACGACAGCGTCGAAAAGCCCAAGTTCTTCGTATGTCGCCATGGATACATCAAACCCTAACTTTTGTTTTGCTGAGTTGTTTTTACACGTTGCTTGGAGACACTTAAGTGACTTACCGATTACTGACGATGACTGTATTAGTCGGTTCTACGACGAACAAAATAAAAACCTCGACAATGAACTCCGAACTGAAGTGAATTTTAAGGTAACGAGGCAATGTCAATTAAATCTTCTGAAGAATTCTCGCGAGAACCAATGCTGCACTAATCTGCCCCCGTTCGAGTATGTTTTCATCGAAGAACCTGATGAGCACCTCAATGAGCATGAGATGGAAATCGAGAGAGATAAAAAACTTATTGCAGACCTTCATACTCAATGGAAGCCAAATCACAACTACTCTAACGAAGACATTAATAGAGCACGCGAATTTATGACAAAATATGTGCGGCCATGGGCAAAAAATCAGCGAGAAGCATTTCATTTCAATTTACAGCAATCCCCCAATCACAAACAAAGATTTTCCAAACCTTACGTCGCAATGACGACGCAAAAAACGGCCCAGCTAAGCTATTGTCTCTACAGCAGCGCTTCAGGGATATACACCTGGTAATAATTGACGAATTTAGCGTAATATCATGTGGAATGCTATATTGGATAGACCAAAGAATGCGAGAGATATGGCCTGATCAGCGCGAGGTCCGATTTGGTGGAAGAGATGCCATTTTCACGGGAGACAGTGCCCAGTTGGACCCTGTAACCCCTTACTCTCTAGCGACATCCACAGATAGAATACGTGACAATATCCAGCGCAAAGGACGCGGAATTTGGGAGGAAATTAAATGCGTATGAGTCAACATAGAGGGAAGGATGACCCGGAATGGTTTGAAGCGCTACGAAGATTGCGAGAAAAAGTACCAACACAGCAGGACATTGACCTTTTTAATACTCGAATCTTCAAAACCAACGCAATGCCTGAGTGGGTGCATGCTGCGAAGCACATTGCATACCTTAACGCAGATGTTGATAGTGCTAATGACGTAAATCTGCAGAATGCTTCTTCTCCAATTGTGCACATAAAGTCCGTGCACAATGTGGAGCAAAAACGCTTGATCGCAAATAGAGAAGTACCTCAAGGCACAGTTAAAGCTCTTTTAGATCAGGCACCAGAAAAGATCCCAAGGAGAGACCGAGTTGTACCAATCCAACTCAATTTAGCAATTGGTGCTCCTGTCACACTAACATTTAATGCTGAGCAAACAGCAGGGCTATGCAATGGAACGAACGCTACTGTGTACGACATGATCTTTGTGTCTGGATCAGAACTTCCTATCGTTTTGGTTGAAATAGTTGATGAATACTTTGGTCCATCCTTTTTACCAAACGTACCTAACATTATCCCCATCATTTCAAACGAAACGAGCTGGGGAAGTACAAGGAGTGACTTTAAAGTCGTTCGCTGTGGCATTCCGTTAAGGCTTGCCTACGCTATGACGATTCATAAGGTTCAAGGGGTTACATGCTCAATAGTCGTATTTCATTCCAATTCACTGCCAAATGCATCCTATGCTTACCTTGCTCTTTCCCGCGTTAGAAAAAGAGAATATATAGTTCTTACGCATCGTTTGAGTTTGGAAAAGCTCACAGCGTCCCCAGAGAGTCGATCATCGTTTGACACTGAAAGGGATCGCATCATTCATCTTGTTAACCAAACTACACTTCATGCAAATATTTTTCTAAAGGAAATAAAGACGATAGCACTTTTCCACAATCTCGATATGTCGCCAAGATAATAAAAAGAAAGCATGTTGGCGAGGCGTCCAAGTCGACCCAAGTTCACATTGGGTACAAGCACCGCGAAAACAAAACCTGGCAAGGCAAGCCTCATGGTTGGATTCGGTTTGGAGTCTCACTCTCGAAGGTCGGCCGTCAATATGGGCTGCGAGCGAGTATTGACGTGGCTCGGAGGCGACCTCGATCAGCCACGTCCAGAAGCAGCAGCGGCACAGTAGTCATCGCTTGGCGGATACTACTACGAATTGCAAGGGGATCTGGCGGTGGGTGTTGTCGCGGTTCTCTTCCTCGATGTGCGTGTCTACGAGCACCCACGCAGCAGGCCAGTTGACTTGGCGCGCCCGAAGACGGTCCGTGAAGGCGTGTCGACAACACAAGGTGGTGAAGGTGGTGACAAGGTTGTGGCGGGCGGTGACGGCTGTGCATGGTTCGCCATCGCTCACGGCTCCACGGAGTAGCTAGCGTCTTGCAGCCAATGCAAGCCTCAACGAAGCTAGCTATTTCGCGCAGCAACGTTTCCGAAGCTAAAACAGGGTCGCTTGTTTAGCAAAAGAGAGTATTCATTTAGCTAAAACAATGCAGTTTTACGCCAAATCCACTTTCCAGAGCCCACAGCCCATATATATCCTATTTGGAAGGGGCCTCCTAAAAGACGGGCCTCAGTTTAATGGCTTTCGCACCCTTTGCTGGAGGCTAAACCCCTGAACTTCTATGAATAGTCACTCGGAACCGTCGCACCATTTTTGCCCCTGGGAGAGGCAACCATTAAACCTTTCCCTAGCCCTAGCCATAAAATCATCGAAAGAAAGTAAAACAGAGCGATTTCATTATAGGGGGGCTTCGCCCCAAATACGCGTTGTAACATGTACACTCAGCATTCGAGCTGATAAATGCTGCTCGAATCATTCGCACAAAATAGGACCCCTTATCCAGCTGGGAACGACGACGAGAACCTTCGACTCGGACTCGTCAGGGTGCAGCCACTCGCTGGCGACGACCTTGTTAGTCAGTGCTAGTAAAATCTGCACCAGAATATTCAATTATGTTGTATAAGCGCTACCACTTCTATTTCGCGAGTGCACACGATCCCACGGGCATATCCAGCATCTGCTCGACAATTGCACCACCATTGTATCCTTCTCCAAGCCTACTTGCTAACCTTTTGCAGGATAGGATAGGCGATTGCAGGGAAAACTACAAAGGCACCCGTCACAATCCCTGCAGTTAATTAGAAACCATTTCTTCCGCTCAGACATAGAGCGAAGTCTGTCGGGGGCCCCGACTCGGGGCTCTTTGTGATGACCGATCGGACTGCAGCTACAGTACTTCCTTTGAAGTAAACTTGATACTCTCAACATTCTGCAACGTCTTGGTCATCTCGAGATTCTTCTTGAAGAGATTTTTCAGTTTGTCAAAGCCCGCTTTAACGTTGAGAGTCACCCTCTCCTCATCGTCCGGGCCATCAGCCACGACGGCCGTAGTTGCGCTGCTTCTCAGCCTCCGCTGCGCCATGCCGTCATTGTCACCCCTGGCGACTGAACCCGCTACTTGGTTCTCTCCTGCGACGTCGACAAGACCTTCGCAGGCCACCGCCAAAGTAAGTGTTAGCAGTATCATCAAATGACGCAAATACATCGCTGGCGAGCGGGGGCTCGGGTGTTTGCGAAATTGAGTAATGGACTTGTCGGGGACTCTTGGGCGGCGCGAGGCACCAGATTATTAATCTTTATAGCTTAATCTGAGATTAAGCTTCTGAACAACCTTGCTGTTCTGCTTCAGTATCTACATACAGTACTAACGTTATTTGCATAATGCACGCTTCAAACTTTTACGCTTGGCGTGATGCCTACGTAGATACACTGCTTACTCCAAATCGATCGTTCGCGATTGGGCAGCTTGCTCAGTAGTTAAGTAAATCAAACAGAAGGAATAATATATGTTGGGAACAGATTACATGGATCTCGTAACGAAATCCTGGCATCGGATCGTTAGACCAGGAGATCATAACCACCGAATTATTCATGATAAACTTCTGTTGCTTTAATGGGACCGTCGAGCAATTACAACAAGCGGGAGCAGACGATTTCATCAATAAGGATGATGATTCTGCTGGAAAAGCGATAAAATATGGAATGCTCTCGCTCAACTACCCCCCCCCCCCCACCCCCACCCCACCCACCCACACCCACCTCTGCACGCACACACACACACACGCGCGCGATTTCATTTTTTATATTGATGGCACAAATTGCCGAAACTGTCGAGGCAACATTTGACTGACACCCGAGTAACTTATTATAGTCAATCGCCACGCAGCCTAGATCATGTTATCGGTGCCATCCGATGAATGATGCCTTGCCGGAAAAGAACATTCACAACGAGTACGCAAACGGAAGTAATGGTCGGGTGGCAAAGATGATTTTCGGGTCGCTTACTTGCTGAGCAAGTATCCTCCCACAAGCCTACTTGTCAACCTTCTTAAGGATAGCATAGGTGACTGCAGGAGTAATTGTGAGCACGCCAGTCACAACCCCAATAATCAGGATCCATTTCTTCCGCTCAGACATAGAGCGAAGTTTGTCGGGGCTCTTTTCGATGACCGATCGGACAGCGGCTACTTCCTTTGAAGAAATCTTGGTACTCTCAACCTTCTGCAGAGTCTTGGTCAGGTCACGATTCTTCTTGGAGAGGGTTTTCACCTTGCTGAAGCCCGCATTAATGTTCAGGGCCCGTTCCTCATCGTCGGAGTCGTCTTCTGCGAGGGGGCTGCTTCTCAGCTTTCGCTGCATCGTGCCTTCGTTGTTGAGAGTGATAGCGGAACCCGCCACTTGGTTATTTCCCGCAACGTCAGCGAGACCGTTACGTACCACCGAAAAAGTAAGGGCCAGCTCCAACATCAAGTTAATCTCAGCACGATCAACCGATCTCAACACCAACACTTGTTCGCGAGCAGAGATTGTTCATAACTTGTCATCACCCTTACAACAAACGATGACAGCTTATCGGAATGGCTCGGTTATTGTCATGATCTGCTAATAGAAGCGCGTGCTAATGTCTGACTCCGTATTATAATATACAGACAACGACTTACAAAGCCGGCATGCTTAATGCCATCCTCCTGTATAAAAACAACGATAAATTCCCTCCCGTCAAATCTGTAAAAATGTCATAAAACACACGGTGTGTTGCATAAAGTACACAAGAAAGCATATAAAGTACACAAAACCAGATGGTATACTAAGATGAAGTCATTTGATTGAATCTGATTGGCTGGTTAGCTCATGTTAAGCTTTGCTTGACTTCGTCTGCCGGCTTTTTGTGTCTGCCGGCTGTGTAAGTCGTTGTCGGTAATGCTTACGCGTACTTACAAACAGCTGATCCGACGTACATTACTTATTGAGGTTAGCTGTTTCTTAAAACATATTAATCCTGTAAGCTGCCCAAATCCCGACAGATTGATTTAGAGTAAATGCTCATAAACGTTTGAAGTGTGGGCTTCGTACAGTGCTCTAGTAGTGCTGGAAGCAGCTTGAATGCGTGTCTGCACGGCACCGCGTCGCCCGGCTCTTTAGACGCGTCCCCAACCAACGAGATCGTCATGCTCATTCTCGAATTTGGTCGCAAGCACTCAACCCCCAACAGGAAGTCAACTCCCCCGCAGATGTATTTGCGCCATTTGCTGGTTCTTCGAGTAAGTGGCTCGCTTCGCTAACACAGGTGGAGATGCTCTTTAATTTTTTTTTACTTATTTGGAGGGGGGAGAGGGGACGGTCGACTCAGTTGAAAACCTGCATAGGACGAGTTCCACTACCCGGCACCATCGAGACTTGTTATCATTCGATACTGTAGCTTGTCGGGGCAAAATTGTGACGTGCAGCAGAGCAAGTTGAAGTCAAACCTTGCCAATCGTACTTAACATAAGTACCGCTCCTTAATTTTATACCGAAAAACACATCCCTCATTCGATACCCTCAAATTTGATTGATCCCAATCATGCTGCGCACCTCGATCCTGCTACGTCGCGCCTCCACGCTACCACGCCCGCTCTCTACCTGTTTCTCCTCGAGCTCCTTCTCGGACAGTCAATGGTCTTCTCCGTCACGTTCCCGCGGTGCTAAGCCGTCTCGCTGGGGTCCTCCACGAGGCGACCGTGGTGGCCAGCGAGGTGGGGGTGGACGCTGGCGTGACAACGAGCGCCGTCCCCCTCTCACGCGCACGAACGACGGCAAAGACGTTCCGCAACTATCGGGTGAGGGCGTCTATGGCATCCACAGTGTGCTGCAGGCGCTCGAGAGCGGCCACCGAAACGCCCACGCGCTGTACGTGCGGGAGGAGCGGACGGCTCTGGACGGCCAGCGCCCCAAGAAGAAGAGCGCGGCCGATGTGCGCGCGCTGGAGCGCATCAAGGAGCTGGCGGAGGCCAAAGGAGTGCAGCTCCACACGACCAGCAAGTGGATGCTGAACCACATCACGGGGGACAAGCCGCATCAGGTAAGAGAGACCCTTGAAGTGAAGTGAGGATACGTGGATTCTCATAGTTGATCATGATGGAATTGTGGCTGTTAGGGTGTGGTGTTGGATGCTGCTCCGATTCAACTGAAGGAGTTCAAGCCCGCGGAACCTTCAGGTTGGGCTGAGACGACAGTGTGTGGGGTTGTATGTTGTTATTGACTTTTTGGGTCGTAGTTTTCACGGATTCGGAGCGTTCGCCGGTGATTTTGGTGCTGGACGAGATTCACGACCCGCAGAACTTTGGAGCGATCCTCCGCTCCGCGCACTTCTTGGGCTGCTCAGCAGTTGTTGTGAGTGATCGAAACAGCGCCCCGTTGTCTCCTGCTGTATCGCGTGCGTCCGTCGGCGCATTGGAAGTCATGGTCGCCAATGTACGATTTCGTCGGTTGAGGTATTGATTAGCTTCTGGGAAGATTTACTGACGATAACGCTGGTACAGGACAAGTTGATGAAGGCGAGGAACCTGCACGAGGTCCTTGCAATCAGCGGCGACCTCGGCTGGCGTGTTGTTGGTGCCAGCAGCGGGCCCAACTCCATCACGTCTACCAACCTCTCGGCGGGTTCCCAGCCCACGATCCTCGTTATGGTACGTTTCGGTGCTCCTTGGGCGATGAAGGCACGTTCTCATCTGCGGTTTGCGCTCCGAACAGGGCAACGAGCACCGCGGCCTCCGTAAGGGCATTCGCCAGTGCTGCCAGGACATCGTTATCATCCCCGGTACGCACGTGTTTTTGATAAAGTTTTGTTTGCTTCATTCAGACTCAAGTAATTACTGCAACACAGGCCAAGCCACGGATGAAGACACGCGCGTGGACTCGCTTAACGTTAGCGTCGCTTCGGCAATCCTGCTCTACGAGCTCTTGCACCACTAAAGCATGTTGAAGATTTCCCCGCTGGTAATGTTTAAAACGCAGTCTACGATTTCGCATGCCTCAGTGTGGAGCTTGTGCGATGGAAAATCGGTACGCGAACTGATGCCGATATCTCTTTGAAGATGCGAGGACTCGTTTCTCTGGATCCGGGGGTGTTTGGCTGCGTAGAGCAAAATCAAACAAAACTAAAGTCAATCCCAAAGCCCCAAAGCCAAACTGTCGAGAGAGAGCTGCTTACCTTAACGCTGCCGGGCAAAGTGGGGTGCCCAAGACACACTGTTACAGTGAACGCAGTCGGATCCGAAAATGGCGACACCGTCAGTGTGATGGTGTGGTCGACCATGTGCTTTCGTGAGCCTTGGTTGCAGACACGTTTTGCAGGTACGTGATGATACTCCACATCACCATTGGGCAGTACGCTCTTGACGAACACCTGAGTGATGTCCCGCACGCTTGTCAGTAAGAATCGGACTCGCTGTTCAAACGGCCAGTTTGCTGTGATTTCCCGAGGCTCAGGCTTTGCGCTTGCACTCGTTGTAGGCTCCACAATAGAAGCGTGAGCAATAGCTGGACGTCGGTAGATAACTCCAGAACCGTTTGCTGCTCGCGTCAACCGATGAATTGCAGCTTTAATTAGCGCCGTAGGCCACGCCTTACGAACAATGACCACGAAAGCACGCTTCACATCGTCCAGTGAGCTAACGTCGGATAGCAACTGTGTCGGCAACCACATCTCGCCTTGATGATGGTTATCACTGACGAGGAAGCGCAGGCGAGTTGCCTCCTTGGCAATCCATCGAAGCTTTTCAATCTTCAGCAGGCTGTCGCTGGAATTCTGCAGCAATGAGAGCACAAGTCCTACGCGGCCAAGCAATATCAACTAACGCAAGAGCAACGAAGAGTTAGTCGCGAGCAACCCCGGTACGGTCCGAAAATGATCACAATCAATACCTGGAGCAGTTCTGCACGGGGCGATGAGCTGAGTGCGAACGCCTTGACGTAGGTATCCGAGGCAACGTCAACCACTTCTTGGCAGCTTTTTTCCAGATCCACGGGTATCCGCAGACTTGCAAATACTTGCGCCTCTTTCTGATCTTGGTTGTCCACGCTAGTACTACTCGTGTGGCCAGAGCTCACGCTCGGGCTCGTGCTGAGCATCGCCTGCATCGAAACATATTTGTGTGCAGTCGGGGCTGGCGCGGCTGATGCATCAGGGAACGAATGTACGTGCTGGCGCAAACGCACGATAACATCAGCGACTCGAACGGAAATATCAACGGCATCCACAGCAAACGCAGTCCGGAGTCGCTGGATCTACACACACACAATCAACACCACGTTAGCACCTTCAGATGAATGGTTAAAGTATTAGTCAAGGGACTTACCGCCTTGAGGTATACAGCCACATTCCCATCGGTTGGAGACTTTCGCAAGGTATCCATTGAATCAGCCACTTGAGACGAAACGGTAGAGGAATCTCGCGCGGGAATATGAGGGGAGCTCGTAGGTGGGGTCTTCAGGAAAAATAAGCTTGACACGTCGAATGGTGACTTGTTCGCATCCTTTGACTTGTCGTGCCGGGGTGATTCCGTCTGACCAAGTAGTGCGTGACACACAGATTTCAAGAATCGACGCTGAGAGGATGCTTCCTGCCGCAAACGGTCTGACAAGGCAACGTCAGCTTTCAGCACCTTTGAGCACTTCTTCCCGAGATCGCGCAGTACGACGAGAATCCGTTTGCCCCAACAGTCAGGAGTATCGCTATCTTCGCTCTCCCTGTCGGACGAAGGGTAATCAAACGAAGAAGACCCCACGCTGTCGAGCACGAAGTCAATAATGCGTTGAACGGCCCAGGCGCTTGACAAGTCACAATACTGCAGCACAACCAAGATATCAACAACTGCGGGCTTGATGCTGTCTGCGTCGATGCTGGCGCTACGAATCAGGCAGCTTAAATCTGCGCTTGAGATAGTGAAGTCCGTCTTTGTGCTAAGTGAGTCCCCGCACACCAGCAATCGGCCCACCGAGCTAACTAGCACGCGACAGAGTGTCGCGGAGCTCGGCACGCTTGCTCGAGGAAGAGCGTCGAAGTGCGCCGTGATGGCCCGCTCCATCGCCCGTTGACTCCATCGCCCAACGCCGGCATCTGGCTTCGTCGTCATTTCACTCAGCCGCGCGATAGTGCGTGAGGCTTCCGCAGCCACATCTCCATCAATATCCTCCAGCAGCGACAGCAACACTCCACTCGACAGCATACGACGCGTGTTCATCTCCAAAGCCTCAGGCGTAACATCCACCACAGCTTCATCGATCTGCGTCTTCAGCACAGCGTGCTCCACTACTTCACTCGCAAGCACGCGCGAGAACCCGCGCAAACAGCGTGCAACCTCCACACGCACCGAAGCCGACACATCACTTCCAGCCATACACAACACATAGAACGCCTTTTCCGGCAGAAACAGCGTTGTCTTCGCCACCGCCATGCTGATCGACGACGGGAAGAACCTGCGGCTCGCAACTTCGTGCTGCGGGTGCAAGTCCGCCAGCGCCACCAGCACCTGCGCCGCCAGCACTCGCACCTCCTCGCTCTGCGCAAAGAGTACGAACGCCGCTAGACGGTCGAAATGGTTCCCCACCGCATCCTTCGCGCCTGGTGACGACGCCGTCTCCGCCGCGAAGCTGCGACCTGCATCGTGCAGCCTCAGATACCCTCGCAGACAAATGGCCTGCATACCGGCGTCGTGGTCCCGCACACACACGTGCAGCAGCGTCTCCACCTGCGCGAACTTGTTGGTGAGCATGAGGCAATCCACGACGATGCGCAGCATGTCGCGCCGCAGCTTGAAGTCTTCCCCCACGCTCATGCACTGCATGAGCTGCTCGCCCATGGCGTCCACCTGGATCATGGGCTGCACCACGGCGGGCTTGACGGCCAGCAGCTGCCTCAGGCCGCGCACGATGGCGCCCACGACGATGGCTCCGCTGCTGCCGGCGTCCTTGCTGGTCTGATTCCCGTCCCCTTGTGCCTCGGCCTGCGTCTGATTCTGCTGTAGGAAGGAGAAGAGGAAGTCGATGGCCGCCGCGGTCTTGGCACCGGGCGAGGCCGCAGCTGAGCTGTACTGCAGCAGAAGGCGGGCCTGTAAATGGGGGTCCGAGGTGCTCTGCAGCTTGGCGCGGATAGCGTCCAGTACGGCCATGGGGTGATCTTCCGAGCGCTGTCCTGAAGCGGGTACGGGGTGTTGAGAGCTGGAAGAAGCATCGGATGAAAGAGAAGGTGGCGGAGGAGAGATGCGTGGACGTTTGGACTCGGGGTCGGCCGCGGGGGCCGCGCCGTCGCCGCCAGAAGTCGACGGCTCCCACTCCCGGTCGCGCTTGGCTGAAGAGCTCATTTTCGGCTATGACGATGTTTTATATGTGTGATACATAGTTGTATGTGTGACACACTATTTTGGGTTCAACTGAAGTACCGAACACCAAGTACACATGGCTACATCCTATTTGTAGTTGAAGTGAGCAGTACAAGATGGACGCAGAGCTGATGCCCGTTTAGAGAGGAATGGCGGCCGCGCGTCGAAACGGAGGGAGGAAGTCTTCCAAGCTTGAGGGCTGGTGGTGGCAGGCGGCGCCCGACCCGGCGGCTACTCCGTCGGCCGTGGCGATCGCGAGGCACCGCGCGTTGCAGGAGCAGCTACTGCACTTCGACCAGAACGCGTGGCTCACCAAGCACGCCAAGCAGCCGCGCTTCCAGTTCTCCGGTGAGCAGAAGCGCATGCTGCGGCAGTGGTTCGACGCGCTGGACTCCGACGGTTCGGGCAAGATCTCCGTGGAGGAGCTGGAGGACCCGATGCTATCCATTGGCATCGTGAGCGATACGAGGGAGATCGCGCAGATCGTGAGCAAGCTGGACAAGGACGCCAATGGACAGATCGACTTCCAGGAATTTGTGGACTTCCTCACGCCGCACGCGAGGCATAACAAGGGCGCGAGTCCGCAGAAGCACGAGGTCATGTTCCACCAACTCACCAAGAAGATGGAGGTATTGTATGGCGGTGGGGAGGGTGTATGTGGCCTAAGTACGTCGAGCTAAATGAGCGTTGCGTGTATTGCGTATTGCATCGCAGCACCAGAGTTCGGGGTTTATGGAGATCAATACGCAGTTGTCGATGGAGAGGAGGCGGTTCATCCTCGACTCTATCACTAGTTTTACGACGCAGTCGATCCAAGAAGACCTCGCAGAGCTCAAGCACTTCAAGGATGAACGGAGTCCTACTGGTGACGCCACCTCACCGGGACGGTCGCGGCATCGACGGGCGATGACAAAAAAGGCGAAACTTGCAGCGCTAGCCACTCGACACCAGGAAGAGCTGCGTTTTCAGGCACTGGAGCAGGTCTTCATTCGCAACAGCGCCCAGAAGGTTTGTATCTGTTGTGAGTGGGTTAAAAAAAGTATCTCACCTCGCACTTCGTATTCGGACAGCACTTTCAAGCGATGCCTTCGTCGCTACTTGGGGCGCCTGGTGCTAGTAGGCGGTCTCAGCAGCGACGAGTAGAGCTCCTGACGCCGCTGCCAGCGGTGGACAGACCGCCCACCACGCCGAAGCGCTCCATCGTCGCGAGCCCCAGTTTGGAGTATCTCGACGCTCGACGCGCCAGCGCGAAGCTGCTGGAGCAGTCGGGAATGGGCAGCTACCGGCGGCTGCTGCCAGCGTCAGGGCTTAGCAGCAGCATGCCGAACCTCCCCGCAAATACAGACGCAGGCTGGCGCTGATGAATGCATGGTAAGAGTAATAACTATTGTGCAGGTGGCGTTGATTCACACATGTCCACGCGATAAGAATGACGCGTAGCATCTGAAGCAGCTACCATACTTGCAATGCCCGGCTAGCGGCTGGAGTGTGGCAGCCAAAGCTAGACGCTGTTGAGGCCCAAGCACACCTCGTCCGTCATGAAGTGCCCTCGCGCGTGAACCTTTTTCAAGATTCGAAGTGCCTGCTCGCCGCAGCTGAGCCCATCGTCGCTCCACTGTCGTGCCAGATGGTATGATCGCTCTCAGCGCTCTGCAGCCGACGGGATTGCACGCTGCCGGCACGAGGGCCGGCAGTGAGGGCCTAGCTGCGGCAGCTTCGTCGGCAGCACTGACTGGTGCTGCTGTTCTATATAGGCGGTGGCACCGCTGGGAGCTGACCCCGGCTTGCAGCAGCTCTGCCAACAGGGTTTGGTAGTAGTCTCCAGAATAGTAGCGTTAGTAGGCATATTAAGACTACTACTACTATTACTACTACTATAGCTCTGGGATTGGAGCCATTAGTAGTACTATTTATATAGTAGCCAAACGAAACATGGATAGTAGTGCTATTATCACTACTAATGTACCCATTGCTCAACCGACGGCAGATCGCACGAGTGAGTGGCCACGCACCTGTCAGGATCCCTCATTAGGCTTCCAACATCACGCAAACGTGCCATGAAGTGCGCGAAGAGTGATTGCCACCAAAGTGCCATATCGGAGACTTTTCCGTGCTGTGTATGCGGCCGACAGGTGCATCATTTGTGCAACAACGTGCTGTGTGACAAATGCAAGCTAACGTTATCTCAAAGGTAACGCTGCTGTTCGTGGTTGCCTTTGTAGCTTCGATTGTACTAAGCAGCTCGCCATACTGATTTTGCGGCCGCACTCGTGTTACCAGGGACTTTAATGCGGAGATGCCGACTCCCAGGAGCCTACACTCAACTGTACATCTGAGAATCGTCCTTACTCTCAAGTATTCTCCTGACTTCTGAGTAAGAGTAACATGCTTCAACTTTCAAGTACATTATTTCTTTTGGAGTTAGTTTGCTGTATAAACTAGAAGCTAGATACATCAACGTAAGGTGCTGGCTGTTGCACTGTCACAAGCGAAGTGAATAGAATATTACAAGCAGTCTGGGGTGGTGTTTGTATAGTCTTTGGCTTGACGACGCTTGACTTTCCTATTAACCTCTTCTCGTCAGTACATGAATGCCGATGATCTCCTCCTCATGTATACTTGCGCTGTGCCTTCCTCCTCTTTTTTCTAGGTTGCCATACTGGGCATGGCATCTTTCCAAAGAAACCAGAAGCCATTTGCGGAGTTACTCAGAAGTCATTGAGAGGTGTTAGGCTCCACGTTGCTACTACTACGTAGAGTTACGGTCATAGCAGTCGCAAAGTAGATAGAGGAAAGACTAAGAAGCACGTAAGTGCCGAGGCGGAACGCCACGACAGGTACAGCAGTAGTTCGGTAGAGGTTCCCACTTGCGCCGCAGGCGTTTCTCGAGTGAGTGGGAAACTCCAGCCAAACTCCTGCATACCAGCAGTCAGTGTATTAGCAGCAGCAACACAACAAGCAAGATAACTACACTAAATCTAAGTACATGTTGTCCTTTGCACTAGGGCAGGGAGCAGAGCCTTCGTGCTCCCTGTCATCAATCTCGTTCTCCATAGTAAAGTGTACATATTCCTGCTGTCGTTGTACGACAGAGCTGGATACACTTGATAGCCGCGCGTGGCAACCACACGCGGAAGATCTTTGGCAAGATCTGTCGTTGTTGAGCCGCAGCACAGGTAAGACTGTATGTCACAGTCATCACTTTACTCTAAATCAAGTACCTCACTCTATCGCTTGTGATCGAGCAATGCGCCGATCGCAATATTCAGGCAAGGTAGAGTGCAATACCGAAGATCGTGTGAAATAGAAGACGCAATATAAAGGTTTGGAGGGTTGAGCAGCTTTGAGGAAGCATTTACGTGTGCTGTTGGTTCGCGGAGGGTCGCGAAAACTTACTCGTGCTTGAACGCTGCTCGTCGCCAAGCGCGTCTAAACCGGGTCTTTCGTGAGGGATCCTCTTAGGATGACAGCGGACAGCGCGCACCTACAGTTGTAGTTCATACTTCGCATATGGAGGCCAGTAAGCACCATTGCGGTCGGAATTCGGAATGATGGTCAAATAGTCAAAATTAGTAGTCATATTTGTAGTCATATTAGTACCACCGATGCCTCACTACTAAGATATATCATTCTACTATTGCCAGAATTTGGATAGTAGTAGTAGTATGACTACTAGCCAATACTACTACCAAACCTGTCTGAAAGCCACAAGCGAACGACGACGACGTTTCATGATTTCGTTGAAGTCGTGACTGGTGTGGCGTACACAGAATCATTTTGCGCATTAATCTCCGCTGCTGCACTGCAACAGCAACGGCCAACCCATTTGTAGAGGGCCAGTACTATGGGCTTCCTTCTCACCTGTTGGCCTGCTGTGGGTTCGCGTATAGTCTCCCGTCTGTTGCATATTACCTCCCTTCGCGGTACGCGTTCTCAAGTTGAAGCTGCGCGTGGCAATCTTCCACCCATACTGGAACCCATATGTCGGGAAAAGCCGAGTAGACGTTGCCTATCGCTCTCTCTCTTCATTCTCCAAGATGACCGGAGCCTCGCAGGTCGTCGCCAGCGCCACCAGCAGCAAGTCCTCCTCCGCCTTCTTCCGCGGCATCCAGCCCACGCCCGTGGGCTCGCCGGGCGCCGCGGCGCGCAAGATCCTGCAGAGCCGCGCGCCGAGCAAGCCCCAGGACTGCAGCAGCAGCAGAAGCAGCAACCAGCAGCTCGAGCCGCTGCCCGACGAGGCGCAGGGGCTCAAGGACCTGCTGCTGTCCGCGCCCTCGCAGCAGCAGCGCTCGCGCTTCAGCTTCCTCAAGCTCAAGCGCGTGGTGGTGCCCCCCGTCAAGATCCCGCCCGAGCTCGACACGCCCAACGCCGTGAGCAACATCGTGGCCGGCAGCAAGATCCCCATGACCAAGGCCATGTGGATGCGCCGCCGCGCGCGCATGATGCGGCGCGTGCCCGGCCGCATCGACGAGCGGGTCGCGTGGTAGAGAGGCCTTGTCTCTCGTAATATTTGGCTGCTGCGTGCGTGTAAACTATCAGAATGCTATTCTAGCCGTTTATTTACTTACTCTCAACATTTGTCACTGGGGTCTTGGAGCGTGAGGCTATCTGCCCTCACGCTATCTCATAGCTACCCCTTCTGGAGGTACGAGAAGAGGCCGCGCATCATGACCTTGGCCTCTCCCAGCGCCTCGCCGGCGATGTCACGCGCGGTGCTCGTGACCGCCTTGGCATTGTCCAAAGTGGACATGGCCAGCGTCTGCGCGTGCTGCACCGTGCCCTTGACGCGCTTGAGCTTGGACGACACGCCGAGCAGGCGACGCACGTTGGCCAGGAACGATACAGATCCGCTCGCGTCCGGCAGCAACTGCAGCGACAGCGTACCGTCCTCGTGACCCGAAGCCAGCAGGATCACAGCCTCCTTGGGGCCGAAGCACGTCGCGGAGATCATTGACCCCACAGAAGACGGCGAGACGTACTCCTGCACCGTCACGAAGCTGTGCAGCATCACAACATGTTAGTTACTACAGCTATAGCAAGCAGCACACAAGCCCAATCAAGCACTTACTCTTCGATGCGGCAGATGCGGACGACCCCTGGACAGAGTGTGAGGAAGATGAGGTCGCCTTCGGCCGACACCTGCACGTCCGAGATCTCCTCGGCCGGGAGGTGGTGTGACTGGATCAACACACCCGAGAGATTGAAGATCTGGCAGACGCTGGAGATCACCGTCCGCGTCTCCGCCTCCCCTCCTGCTTCGTTGGCGGTGGTCACACTTCGAGAAATGCTCGTGATGGCGATGGCGTAGCCTTTCACGGACAATCGCACTCGAACGAGCTCTCCGCCTTCCTCTGCAGGCTCGAACACAAACGCTACTTGGCCCTCGTCGTACAAGAAGTGCGCCATGCCCACAGAGTGTGAGCATGACGCAACGACACCCAGATACGTGCTCACACAGCAGTCGACGAGAGGAGTCGCATGGCCACGAAGGATCTGGATAGGGCGAGGCGAGACGCGAGGCAGGCGGAACAGCATATCAGGCTTGAGTCTTGATAGACGCCAGAGCGCGAGCGTGCCGTCTTGCGATCCAGACACCAGCAGCTCTTCATCTTCTTGCGACGTCGAGACAACCACCTGGCTGTGGCTGTGGTAGCTCCAGCGATCCAAGCTCAGACACGTCACTGCGGCGCTGTGTCCCACGACGCTGGCCTTGCCAATCACGTGACCGTTGTCCAAGTCCAGCAGTCGGAAGTGTAAAGCGCCACTACGCGCTCCGCCTGATGCAAGCACGCGTCCATTACGCGAGATAACCACTGGGAATCCTCGATGCCGCTTGTGTTGATGGACACTCTCCTCGTCGTGATGAACGTGGTCGAAGACAGGTATCCGCGGCACGTAGTCGAACGGGGAGTCATCGCGCGCAATCTCCAGTAGCCATGGACAGTCGTTCACTGCATCAGCTTCACCTTCTTCCTCAGCGGCCGGCACGTCACCTAACAGCTTCTCCACCTCGCTCCCTCGCTGCGAGTCCGTAATTGAAGAGAAACTCCCTCTTGGCTCCAGCATCGTTTCCCCCAGGTCGACAGCAGAGAACGTCTTGAACGGAACTTTCGGAGATGCCGACGCAGAGCCGACGTGCGGCGACGACGGTAATGGAGGAGCAGGTTTCGGCAACAACTTCCAATAGTAGACCTCGATCACGCCCAGGTCGTTGACGCTGACGACACGGTCGGGAAGGATCTTCAGCAGCCGGATACCGCTCTGAGCGATGGGTTTCACGGTAGCAACAGGACTCCAGTTCCGACGCTTCTCCTGAGCAATAGGCGAGCAGTCTTGAAATGCCAGCGAGAGCGGTCGAGGAATATTGCTCGCTGGTCCGTTAGAGCCTCCCTCTTTGCCTGGGAATCCTCCACTGAGCGGTGGGCTTGCTCGTCCTGAGATGGGCTTGTTATTCATCGCTGGAGGAGGAGCTGTCTTCCCAACAGCACTGCGCGCGAATGCAGCATGACGCTTGGGGTGAGGAGTGGCGAAGAGCTGCATGGGGCACTGGCCAAAGTGGGCGATTTGCAGCTCCATGGACTCCCTCAAGAAGGGGTCCTCCACCTTGTCCAAATCCACGACGCCGTAGTACGTCAGGTAGTAGAACACATTGTTCGCCTGCAGTGACGCTCGCCCGCGTTGCTTGAAACCAAAAATGAGGTCGATCCACTGGTGCAGATGGCGAGAAACGTGCTCGCTCTCAAGCGCAGCGCGGTGAATACGTACAAACTCCTCGGGAGTACTCGCCCACTTGGGTAGCTGCACATCTCCCACCGCTTGCTGGTCGTGGCGTTTGCCAAGCACGTAACCGTTCCTGTTCCGCAGGAAGGTCCCGTCACTAGCGAAAAACTCGGGCGTTAGCTCCTTGACCTCGGACATCTGCGAGTTGCACATTCGCCAAGTCTCCTGGATGGAGAAGAAGAGGCGGTCAGGTAGATCGAAAGTTCCGCCCTGCATCTTCTGGTGCAAACTCGCGAAAGGTTCCAGTCGGAAGAGGAAGAAGAGCACCACGCCGGCACAAGTCGAGTAGTGAGAGCCGTAGAGGAACTTGGGGATCACTGGGTCATCGAACGAGTGATAGCGCTCCCAATACTCTTCCAATCGTGCAGCATTCAGTGCACCGACAGGCTTCGAGAGATCACGGAAGTTGTGAGGGTCGCTCAGGTCCAGCGTAGAGTCTTCATAGTTCGAGAGCACCCACGGGAATACCGGGTACTGGGTCAGATCGTTGAAACTGCGTCCAGCAAACGTATTCAGCGCCATCAAGTAGTCGAAGTTGCTGATCTGCCGGTTTTGCCACGCCTTGGTAGTCGCTGCTAAGTGTGGAATCACACGCCCAGGCCACTGCTTGGGGGTGCTTCGAGGGAGGAAGGAGTATAACACCCGCACAAACTCATTGCGCCGTTGCTTGGTCGTCAGCGGGAAGTCCAAGAAGTGCGTGCTGCCATTGCGGAGGAAAATCTCGATCGCCGAGTCGCGTAGTCGATAGCGGCGGAGATAAACGCCCACCAGATGCGAGTATTTCCAACGCCAGCACCGGTGAAGACCTGGAGCAGCTTCGTCCGCACTTATAGTCGAGGGCGCAGGAAGAGTTCCATCATCGAAATCAGTCGTACCTGGGGCGATACCTCCTCCAGGGGTTTGTGCGTTCTGGGGCAGCTCCTGCTGGGGCTCGAAGGCGATATGCTTACCGCACAGGGACAAACGGCCTAGCACAACACCCTCGGGTACCACGCGCCGGCACGTTACGCAGGCATACACTTGGTCATCCGGTGCTACTGCGATGCCAGCACTAGGATCCAGCCCCTTTTCGCCCTGACCCAACAGAGCGGATCCCTTTGACGCGGTGGAGGTTGTCGTAGATGCCGCTTGCTTGCCATCATCCACCCCCGCGTTTGCTGTTGAGGGGTCCCCTTTGTATTCTTCCAGAGGATCTTCTTCGCCGGTGATGCGTGCTTCGGTCTCATCGCCACCCTTATCACCGTTGTCTGCACTCGGTACGTAGGTATCCGCCAGCTCGGACGCTGGAAGTGCATCGTCGGACGTAATATCTCTAATTTCACCACCACGCTGCTGTGCTACCACCCGACCAACCCGCTCCAGCAAATTCTCCCCATTAGTCGAACTCGTTTCGCTACCTTCGGTGTCTCCTTCGAAGCTATGAAGCATTTCCAACGGCAGAGATAATGCTGAGGAGTGTCTGTGCCGCCTCAGGATTGGCGTTTTCTTTGTCGCTTCTTCAGCCGTGGAGCCCTCAGCTTCTAGCGCCAGCAGCTTATCGGAGCTTAACTGCAAATCCACATCGACTGTCCGTCGCATCCGAGCCGGGAACGGAGTTTCGTAGAGCCCCAATCTCCACATGAGCGTTTTCTGCAATGTTGTCAATGTGTCTGGTGCAGCACGTCGCAATGAGTCATACTGGTTCTGCGAGCGGAAGGTAAACTCGTGTTTCAACCACAATTTCTGAGTCCACTGCTGCTTCTGTTCGCGCTGGGCCGATAGTTCAGTCATCGCACGCTGCTTCTCGCGAGTCGTCACATCCCGCAACGTCGCCAGCATTCGGTTCTCTTCCACTTCTAGCGCTGCCCAGAGCACCCTCTCGCTGTCGTCGGCATAATCCACATTGGCGTACTTCTTCTCTGCTGACACCGGTTCTTCAGGAACATCAGTGGATGTTTGCTGTGACTTCTGCAGCTCCTTAGCTATCGGGAAATACGGCACCATATCTTCCACCTCCTCTCGCTCATGCAATTCCGTATCGTTAATAGACAGCGCTAGTGCGTCTAAGACGACTTCCACTGCTTGTTGCTCAGTAATCTCTCCAAGCTCATGCACCGATAGACCCGCGACGCCCAAATCTTCGTTAAAGGAGCCGGACGTGCATATCCGAAGAGTCAAACCCCTCAGCAACACCAGCAGTTCTTCCTTCTTGTGTACAACCAGCGCGCGCCGAAGATCAACCAGCGCACGGAGGAACACGTCGCGCGTAGGCACGGACTCGTAAACACGGAGTGCAGACCCAGCGGTCAGTTCTTGCTGGAAACTCTGCACTAATACCTTCACCATGCGTTCCATCATATTGGTACCAGTGACGTAAGACAGCGCGTTCTGCAGTATTTGCAGACCAGGAAAGAGACCCACGCGATGCATTTTGTGCGTGCTCTCGACTAATCGAGCGCAGATATCCAACACGGCATTCAATAGGAAAAGTTGGGCGTCGGACCACGAATACTTGTCTGATACACCATTCGTAGAGGCTTCCGTATCGTCACTTGCTGAAGATCTTAGCGGCACGGCCAGTAGCGTTTCGTGAACCAGGAACATCAAACGCTGCACATTTTCCGCTAGTGTTCGGGACAAAATCGTTCGGCTCCTCGCCATCCGCTGCAAGACAATACCGACCACTCGACAAATCCAGTTCAAAGGCTCACGGAATAACTCAGACCGGTTGACGTGCGGAACCACTTGAGCCAATGGAGGGAGCCAGGATAAAGCAGGAGAACTTGCGGTCCCATCTGTAAGCTCGTACTTCACCTGCATTCCCTTTAAGGCCAACAGCAAGTGAGTAAATGATCGCCACCCATGCGAGTTGCTCATCGCCAGACAAAGCAGCGACACGATCGTATCCAGAACAAGATCTTCCCCCGTCTTGCTAGCTTCGAAGCTATAAGCCCGACCGCAGTTCTCATCACTGGCGTTAGTGCTACCATCTTCACTCCCAGCAGCGTTAACAAGCTCGATTCCAACGGAGCAGGTTAACGATAACTCCAGAAGCGCATCCGCCCAGCCCTTTTTCATCAAGAGTAGCTGCTGCTGAAGGTCTTCGTCGGTCTTCAGCTTCACATTGATATCCATGAGAACCTTCTCCCGAAAGTGTGGAGTGCTTTTCCCCAATAAAATCGGCAGAAACGGCAAAATCCCCTTCAGAGGCAGACTCAGTATCCCACTAACCCCTTCATCAAACATATCTGCAACAAACGCCGAGTTGTTATCAGCGCCATTCCGAACCTCCGCGCCAACGTTAGACAGGCTTCGTAGCGCTGTCAGCCTGATCACAGCAGCCCGCTTTTCCCACGTCAACTGCAGACGCTTGCCCACGAACTGGTTTGCCATCTTAATCCACTCAACCAAACCGCCGATCCCGGCGCTTATTTCTCCTGGAGTAGTGAGCGACGACGAAGCAACGGCAATACCATCTTCAAATCCATTATCATGCGCGACAGCCGATTTATTCGCCGCTGCAGGCGCAATTGGGAACAGCAGCGAGTCCTTCTTAGAAGGGTCGTTCATAATGATGCTGTGCTGGACACCCAGTAGCCACGCCGGGTCGAAGTAGAACTCCATCATAAGCTCCAGAAACCCGACCGAAAAACTGCCTTGACCGTTCAGGACTAACCGCAAATGTTCCTCTAGACCGCACCAAACTGTGCGGCCTTCGATAGACTCGAGCCAATCCAGCAGATAAATGAACAAAGGGACGCAAGCCATTCGGACGTGGATCGAGACGTGCGAGTCGTCTCCATCCTCTTTGCTGGTATTTGCACCGTTGCTTTCTGCATCACTGCGCCGATCATGCATGAGATACAGCAGACAATCCATAATACTGGAACTTACTAGAGCAAAACGCATGTCCAGGAAGGACACCGCGAGTCGCCGCAACAGAAGAAGTATCGAGGTACAAACAGCAGAATCCTTGCAAGTCATCAAGAAGCGAATCACAGCGCGAATGTCACGGACGAGTGAGAACCGGACTTGGACTGAATGCAGCACGCTCTTCTTGGGGGAGGCGCTCTTCTCCTCAGCGGCGCTGGCGTCCGGGTTTCCAGACGAAGCTGCTCCAGACGCTTGGTCGCTCCACACAATACTCTCCAGATTGATACTAAACACGCCTCCTTTCCGGCCAGGCACCACCATCGAAGGCGATGTCGAAGACGACGACGGGGTGGCAGGAGACGGCGACGGCCCCGATCCGCTTGTGGTAGAGCCGCCACCAGTCCCTGCAGTGATACTCGCTCGCGCAAACGTGGTCTCCATCACCTCCTGCTCCAGCACTTCGTGTACTTGTGTGCTCTGATTCGTCAGACAGACCTCGATAACCTCTACCAGACTCTGGATACTTTGCTGCTTCCAGTGGTGGTCCTTGTCATCGGGCTCCGTTAATCGCTGAGAGTTCTGACTCGACTCACCCTCGTTAGACGTGGCTGAAGGGTGGGACACCGAGTAAAAGTTACCGAGAATCTCCAGCACCTTTGGAACCGCCTGCATGTTGTTGAACGCTCGTGGGTATTCGCAAGCGAGGCCGTACATTTGGTGATTGTAGATAGACTGCGTCTTGTAATCCGCTTGCGTCCACAGACGATGATCCATGAGAATGGCTCTTACTCCAGAGGCAAATAGTGGGTTTGTCGCCCATACAGACATGTGGAAAGGGTGGTTGTCGCCAAACTCGAGGCTTTTCTTCGGCGGCGGCATCATCCCGAACAAACTCTTCACCATTTCAACGCAAACGACGAGACTTCCAGGCGTCCATATCACGGAAAGACAGTTTTTGTGTTGCACCATGACGTGCGACAGCATGTGGAACACGTAGTTCTGGAGCACTTCTTGCTGGTTGGCCACGTTACTCTGCAGCATACCATTCAAGATCCACAGTAAATCCACCACTACGCTTTCCATGACTGCCGAGAGAGGCCTCTCTCCTTCTTGTGCTTGACGGTCACTTTCAGTCGACGTATCAGCCGTCTGCTTCTTTAAAACTCTCTCGTAGGCCGTCAAAATGTAGTCCAGCAGTACCGGCAACGAGGAGACACCAACTGAGCGATACCATGCCGCGTGGTAGTCGGGGAAGATCATTTTCTGCGTGCTTTTGCCAAGCCTAGCGTTTCGTTGCTGGATCTCAGCAGACGCCCCCACCGTATTCTCCAACACCAGCCATTTCCCGTTAGTCGTAGGCGTCGTCCCTTCACACAACCATTCCACCCCAAGATCAGCATAGTCCTCGTTGACAGTGTTCTGTGCATTGAAAGCGAACACGACCTGTAGCTTGCAGAACGCCGCAAACGACTCGTTCTCCGGAATCGACAAAGGGGACGGCCCCAGCGCACGCTCGTGGGTGCCAGCAACCATCCGGCTAGACTGAGCTGGTAATGCCGCAGACCACCGATTAAACGAAGACGCCATGGGCCCCAGCGCATACATCAAGTCTATCGTCCCGCGTGGGAGCTCTTCCTGGTACATGGCTACACTGGCAATTTTGGCCTTAGCGTTGCGACCACCTCCAACCGTGCATTTGGACGCTGTCACCAGTCCAGACGGGTACACAAGCTCTTCCTTGAACTGCAGCTTGTTGTCTACGTGGCACGTCACTTTGCTCTTCTTGACGTAGTGCAGCGAGTGCGATATCACGAGCAGATGCCACTCACCGGGCGCCAGATCAATCTCCTGCTGAATCCTCCTCCACTCCGGCGAGTTCGACGAAGGCGCTGCAATGGACGCCGACTTCTTGGCGTCCCCAGTGCTCCCCGGAGCGCAACAACTCACATTAAGCAGCACCCCATGCCCTCCCCCACTCGAGTCCTCTGTATACTCCAGCGACGCCTCCACCCCGAGCGTATTAGAGCCGTTCGTGAACCTGAAGAGATTGAACTTAGCGTATAAATCTTCCTGCGCCACACCCTCCACCGCCGCGCTCTCTTTCTTCGCCTTGGCGAGACAAAAGTCCACATTGATCCACACCGCCACTGAGTAGCCTCGGAACGCGCTCCAGTCCACTATAGGGAGGTGCATCCTCCCGTTATCTCGGAAGGAGAAGTAGGCAGAGGGGGGTATTACCCGCCCCCGCGGTAGAACGTACTGCGACTGACTGTCCTCCTCCCCTTCATCCGCTGCTGCGTTCTCCTCTGGAGGGAGCAGCAGCCGCTTGGCGAACGTCCTGGAGAGCTTCTGCACGTCTCGGACTAATCGCTCCCTTTCAGTTGGGGAGCAGTCCTTGTCCGCGACGAAGCAGGCCAGCATGGCCTTGCGCACCAGCTCATGGGCAGCTTTGGACGGCGATAACTCGCTCAATTCTCGCGACTCGGAGCCGCCACTTGGTTGCTCCTCAACTGTAGAATTTGGTTCTTCTTTGGTATCGTCGGCGTCGCCCCTGCTGGTCTGCAAGTCGAGTTTTGCCTGCTCATCGTGCTCCATAGTGTCTTACGCCGTAGTATTTTACCTTTTCTAGGCGAATACGGACGCTGCGGAGCTCGCGCTTGCGGGGTCGAGGGGAGGAGAAGTACGCGGAGCAGGGGAGTTTGTCGGCACGTGGGCAGGGCCGGCGAGAGCGGAGGAACGCAGCAATAAGCGAGAGCGCGAACCGAAGGTCGCTGTCGTGTCGCGCGATATTTAGGAAGTTATCTGTATGGCTTGAAGTGAAGGTTATAACTGTTACATATCGATATACATACGTTACTTAGCCGATGTATCCATTGATACAAACAGTAAGGGTTTATGGGGCCTGTTCTTAACTTCCATTACTGTGAACGGGTGCAACATGGACAGCTACTCCTCGTCAAGGCCGGGCCACGCGGTGTTGGTCTGCTGGCTGCTGCGGCTGCTAGAGCTCGTGTTCAAGGTCAGCGCTGCCGGCGAGGAGATCATGTACATCGAGAGCACCGCCTGGGTCTTGGTGCAGGCGGCGACACGCATTCTCCAGCATCGATACGTCCGCGACAAGCACAACCAGGCGAGCGTGTTGAGAGACGTCTTCGGCGGGGAGCTACACGATCGAGACCGATGCTTCCCTCGGCGAGGCGGACAACCCAGCGCGAGTGGACGTGCGTCTCGAACGCGGACTGTTCGACTACAAGGTGCAGAAGAAGGGGAAGTGGACGAGGCGGCAGTCGGGAGTCTTATGTTGCACGAGATCCTCGTTTACCTCGACACCTCCGTCGACGAACAGTGTTCATTACAACCCGAGACGGACGTCCTTAGCTACGAGTCGCCGGTCGAGAGTATCACGAAGAACCTGTATTTCTGCACCTGCCAGCGCTGAAGAAGTTCACAAACGAATTGGGCCCTTTCATATGCGGCAAGGGGGTAATTAGCGAGAAGGATCAAGAGACCATTCAAACCAGGGCACAGCAAGGCGATCTGGGGCACTATGGGCGTGTCAAGTGGCGCTGGTGCTTGCCGTTTATCGGCTCGACGCCGGAGCACATCATTAAGCGCGCGGAGACAAGGCTGCTCTTCCACCTCTCGCGAATGGGCTTGATGTTTCCATTTCTCGACGACGGAGAACAGTCGAAGAAGGAATTGCTGCTCTTTCATCCAAGTCATATCGGCCTAATGCGTCAGGCGTTCTACATGGTTGCGAAGGAAGAAGACTTCGAGCCCTACCTCTTCGAACGCCGGAACCCGCCTGCGGGCCATCCTGGTGACCAGAGCCGCCAGTATTCCCCTTCGACCAGAGGTGCTCAGACGTTACTAGTGTACTAAGTTTACTCAGCGCCAAAACCGGTATCTTGCAATATATATTATATCCGTCTCCCACATGCACACGGAGCTCAGCAGCAGGTATGTACAACACCAAGGAGCCGTGATCCCGGGGGCCAGGACGGCACATTGTTGCTGTAGCCTACAGCCTCTAAGCAGAAGGCAACCCACCTAATTGAGCCAAATCATCCAAAGTTGAAGTTGTCCTAAAAATAGATCCGCGCTTCTGATTGGTGTTTAACTGCACGTCAGCGACGCTGAGGGTCTCTACCACAACTCCCAGAACACTTGAAAATTGTATGCTCTCAGCCGTTACAAAATTGCTTCGGGTGAGTCAAAACATGGGCAAAGTCTCATTTGCCAGTCTGCGGCCGAGAGCGCAAGTCCATCGACTCAATCGACCCGGTGCCGATGGCGCCGCACACAGACAAGCAGAATCTGCAGGAGCGCCCCAATGCCGGCGAGAAGGCGAGCCTGCTCCCCACCAAGCAGTCGGAGCGAGGTTCCAGCCCGGCGCGCCCGCAGTACCGCTCCGTGATCGTGAGCGTCTGCTCCTTCATCCTCGTGACCGAGTTCTGCGAGCGACTGGCCTACTACGGGCTCTCCGGGTCGCTGCCCATCTTCTTCCACCGCAACTTGGGGCTCAGCACCGTGCTGGCCACGGAGCTCAACTCGACCTTCACGTCGCTGTCGTACCTGACGCCGCTGCTGGGCGCGTACGTGGCCGACCGGTACCTGGGGCGCTTCAGCACCATCGTGCTCTTCTGCCTGCTGTACATCGCGGGGCTCGCGCTCTGCGTGTTCGCGTCGCTGCCGGCTGTGTCGTCACTGCCGCTGTTCATGCTGGGGCTCTTCGGCGGCGTCGGGTTCGGAGCGGGAGGCATCAAGCCCAATGTCGTGGTGCTGGGGGCGGACCAGTTCGACGTCGACATCCCCGCGCAACGCGCCGAGAAGGACAGCTTCTTCAACTGGTTCTACTGGGCGATCAACGTGGGGGCGACGTTCAGCTACGGTGTGCTGACGAATCTGGCGGTGAACGGCCTCCCGCCCTACATCTCGGCGGACTTTGGCTTCTTCGCGTCGTTCGCCATCCCGTCCGCGGCCTTCGTGCTGGCGGCGCTGGTGTTCTACGCCGGAAAGGGACGATACCGCCGCGTGCCGCCCAAGGGCAGCGCTCTCAGCAAGTTTTTTTCCGTGCTGATTCAGGCCGGATCACGCTCGAGTCGCGGCAAACTTGTGCTCAGTGGAGGCTTGGCGTTCATCCCCGGTATCGTGTTGACGACCGTGTCGTACTTTATTCAAGATGATTTCACGCACATGGCGGTGGCGCTGGTCGGTGCGGGGGCTGTGGCATACGGCACGTTCGTGCTCATTTTCTCCGGAGCTGCGACGGACTGGCTGAGACTGGCGACGCGCACGAATGGAGGGTCCTTTTCGTTCCAAGAAGTGCAGGATGCGGCGCAGGTGGTGCGGCTCGCCCCGTACCTGGGCATCATCATCATTTTCTGGGCCGTGTACGGCCAGATGAACTCCAACTTCGTCGTGCAGGGCTGTCAGATGGACCTGCGGGTGAAAGGAAGTGATGAGGTACTGCTGTCGTCTGCGATGCTTAACGTTGTGGACTCGGGCGTCATTCTGATCTTCATCCCCGTGTTCGACCGCCTGTTGTACCCGTTGCTGACCAAGATGGGCATCTACCCTACGCTGCTGCGGAAGGTTGGCGCTGGACTCGTGTTCGCGTTGCTGGCTATGCTGGCGGCCGGGTGGGTAGAGCAGATCCGCAAAAGCAGCCCCATGATCGAGGGCATTTCCTCGAACTGCAGCGCGGCGGGCGAATCGCTGCCGATGTCGTCGATCAGCGTGTGGTGGCAGACGCCGCAGTACGTGCTCGTTGGAATCGCCGAGATCCTGACGAGCATCTCGGCCTACGACTTGTTCTACTCGGAGGTGCCCGAGTCCATGCGCAGTGTGTGCCAGGCGCTCAATCTGCTCACCACCACGCTGGGCTTCATCGTAGCGGGCGCGATCAACAGCATCTTCTCCTTCTGGGTTACGAGCGACCTCAACAACGGCCACCTCGAGTACATCTACTACATGATGGCGTTCCTCGTGTTCGTGCTGCTGGTGGCGTTCGTGTTTGTGTCCCAGTCGTTCGAGTACCACGTGCCTCCGCCCGGACTTGACTCCGTGTCTGGGTTCTCCCCTGCGCTCTCGCGTGCCGCTAGAGAATTGCGCAAGAAGCTGCAGTTCCAGCGCAATGGCAGCAACTAGGCTCTACGTAGTAACTATCTGATCAATTGATGATGACGACTTCAGCTTTATCACTTCACGGCCTAGAGCTCGCCGCGTATGGATACTTTTTATCGACGTTGTTACCCGCGATATCCTTGCAATGCACTAGGTAAGACTGGGGAACGTGGGTCTTACTAGATCGCTGGCGCTTAACCCGGGAGTGTTTCTAAAATGAAACATGAAGTGACTAGATGTACTTGATCGCCTGTCGCTTGAAGGCTGTTCAGCTACCTTCGTCTTCCGATCGAATGGTCGATAGCAGCGATGATGAACTATACATGAATCTTTGGTAACGCTTCCCGTAGGGAATGCATAGTTTACTACCTAAGAAGCAATCTATGACTCAAGGTCAACGCTTTTCGAAGCTCATGCCAAGTTTGTGGAACGCGCGAAAAGAATTTCATGATTCTCTGCTTATATCACGGTATCGATAAGCATATCGAGTATTACCTATGTGTAGCCTAGAGTTGGCAGTTGAGCTGGAGGTAGATTTAAAAGTATCCTGCACCTAATGCGGCTCCCAAGGCTACGATGATGGTTGGGAACTCGTTATGCAAAAGCTTAAACTCGTCGAAGTGTATCTCGTAAGGAAGCTGTTCGTAACATGGTTGAAGTCAGCGAAGTGGTCATCACCAATACTGCACGCGCGCTCGTAAGGGAGCTGTAGAGTCCTCCTTCATCCTCACCACGGTTGTCAATATTGCCACCAAAAGATGAATTCCACAAACCGGGGTTGATGATGGTTAAGCAACTGTAGAATTCCTATCGCGGTGGGTATCGCCACTGTATCCTCGGCATCGTCGTCGTCTAGGTCGTCAAAGCCACCAACACCCTCGCTCACAGACGCGCGAGCCTGTGATGTGCGACCGACTGCTCAGGCTCTCGCACAACGAATTCCGCGTTGTTCATGCCGCTGGTTAAGACGTCCAGCATGAAGCGCAGCTGCACGAAGCGTCCTGCCTCCGTGTAGAAGGCTGGCATCTGCAGCTTCATCGCGGCCTCGACGTTCCCTGTAACTCAGTCGACATTTTTTGAACGAAACAACGCTGGTGGAGCCCAACAGGCTACTACGTAGCCCTCCCGGTAAAATCATTTATTTCTGACGTGCTTGAAAGGTGAAGATGCCCGCTTATCCGTGCAGTTCTCGTTTGGTGTCAAAACAGAAAGGCGAACCATCATCCCGCTCATACCAGCACCCGCGAACACATCACTGCTATGACAGCACAGCTCCTGTGTTTTGCACCATAGCATGAAGCTCACCAGAAGCGATTACTGTACGCACCATGAGCGCTAACAGTTTGAAGTACTGACGTTTAATTAGGCTAATACTACGCGTAGCAGCTAACTATAACTACTTTCTGCATCGTTGATGCTCTTCCTCATCGGGAGGGAATTTGATAACACGAAACTCTGACGGCGTCTTGTTCGCCTCAGAGGATGAAGTACTCGAGTAGCCAAATGTCCTCGGGCTCCAAGCTACCGGCACTCTCTTGCAAACGCATCGACGGTGGAGTCGTAATCGGGGACATTGGGGACAAACACCGCGGGAACCAGTTCACGGACGACACGTCTAAGTCGACGGCCGTGGGGCTGGTGGATTCGTGAGTCTTCTCCTGGTCTTCTCCCACCGACGATGGACTCGCGAAGATCGACATGCTCTCGTACTCATCAATCCGCGGTGCGACGATTGCAGCGAGTGGAGACCAAGACAACCCGTGGGTGCGTTCTTGAGTCACGACCTGGTGTTGATGCTTCTTCTGCATCTTCTCGCGTTGCGCCTGACGCTTCTTGGCGCGGTCGTGACGGCACTTCATGTCGCTGCGCTTCTTGGTGCGGTTCTGCTGGTTGCGATGGTACTCGCAGAGCAGCAGCAGCGTGCCGTTCGCTTTGACTGCGCGCGTGTTTGGGCAGCGGCCCGTCTTGTATCGACAGCGCGTGGACGGCGAGCTGGCTGGTGAGGTCGGGTGCAGAGCCACCATGGTCGCATCGCCATTACTCTGCATGTTTGAGGTGTTATCCTTGCAGATTAATTGGAGTGGTCGTCAGCCAGCTTGAAAATCTCGGAATGGCTTCAAACGGTCCCGTGGAAAGCCAAGCGCCTCCAGCAGTAACGTGAAACACACCAGCGCTGACCGTATAATTCCAGACGTCAGATCAGAATAAATAGCTTTACCGAGGCCGTTGCGGCAAGCTGTGGGATTGTTAAAAGCGACCATGGGATGGCTCGTCGGGTCAGTAAATATAGGGCCTGCTATGTGTGGGATGGTTCTTATGAGACTGCAATGTATAGTTTTTCACTGTGGAGACCTGTGGATATTGGAACGCACGCATGCGCAGTTATGAAACGAACTCACTTTGGGCGCTATTGACGCCAGAAAAAGACTGATGTCACTTCCATTCTAATGAGCCTGGCATCAAGTTGGGAATGCTCAACGCCTACAAATAACCCGTCAAAGCTCGGAATTCGGATTTCAAACGGAATTCCCAGAGCTTCGTCGGAGGCCTTGAGCTTCAATTTAGAGACAACAACAAGTTCTTCTTATCACTTGCGAGAGCCACACCTTACCATACACGCATCATAGACGCACTTTGTTCGTCTTGAACCACTTGAACAGTCATAAGTCGCACGCCAGTCCGGATACAACAACACCAGACTCGACACTCGTTGATGATTGTCGGGGCGTTAGCGTTGCACACCACGCCAGCCGAAACGCATTCTTGTCCCAGGGGCGCAAAACCAACCTGCATTTACATTTAGTTACTCTCAGCAATCAGGGGAGTGTTGCGTGGTAAGTTTTCGTGCAGGATCCCATGAAAAACTATAAATGCCAAGGTCACTTTGGTCCCAAAGTGTGCGCGTTTGCTGGACTGGTTTGACGTTTGTCATCAGCAGAGCCGTCACCAAAGGACTGGCGACTAGCACTCGGGAAGATCGTAGGATGTGTATTTACAATGAGGAGAGGACAACGCTGAACAGCTCTGCATGCACGTAGTCTACAGCTCGGTAACCAAAAGATAATGGGAAATATTCAATTTAAACATCAAAAACTGTCGTCTTCCTACGTCATAGGTTTAGTTTTCAACGTAGAAGAAGGTCGAGTCTCGCGGCCGCGAGGCGTCGGTGGCTTCAGAAGCTCGGCTCATGTTGCTGCGGCGTTGCTGAGCTTCAGATGACACCTCGCTCAGCACGCGGTGCAGCTCGATGGGGTCGCACGTACGGCGGATCTCGTCGTTGTAGGCTCCGTTCAGCGGGTCGTACAGGCCCAGCAGACAAGAGAAGAAGCGGTCGTGATTCACGTGCTGCATCATGAGGCAGCACGTGGAGAACGGCACCTTGCCCAGCTTGTTCTTGTCCATGTATCGGAAGATGAGCCCGGAGTACGGCAGCAGCTCGGACGGGTGCTTGCACAACCAGGCGGCGAGAAGCTGGATCAGTTCGGGTTCCGCCAGGTGGCCATCGCCGTCTACATCGTGCTTCTCGAACAGGGCGCGCAGACGTTGCACGTACTCGAGCTGCGAAGGCGGCGCAGCGGGGGTGGCCGTCAGGTGCTGGATCTGCTTGAGTCGCAGATATCCAGAGCTTCGAATGGAGGCGGGCGTCTTCTCGACCTGCATCACCAAGTAGCGCACGCAAAAGCTCACGTGCTCCAGCACCACGAAAAGCACGATCTGGTACATTCGCCAGCTCGGCGTGTCACTTTCGTTTACGCACTCGCTCGGGTCGGCCGTGTCGTTCGGGTCGATCGTACCAAATGGAATCATGTAGGCGTTGCTGAACGTGAAGTTGCAGTCCGTTTGAAAGTATCCGTAGTGGTAGACCACCACGAAAGCTGAAACAACCGTCACACCGATAATGTTGGCGTACGCGAGCACTGTAGCCCACTCGCCGATCGATGTATCACGTCGCGGCATCGGCCTCCGGTTTGCAAACAGCAGGCGGAACGCATCACCTCGCACCTCCAGAACATTGTTGAAGAAAGCAGGGAACGGCAACAGCGGCCACACCACCGTGAACATCATCACGTAGGAGAACTGGATACACGCGTCCAGGTAATCCAGCACCGGGTCGAAGATCGGCAGCTTTACTTCGGCCAGGATTTCATACGCCGAGTACTTGTTTGAGTCGTCCGACATGGGCAGCACATTCACGAAGAATCCCGTGTCCTTCTGCACCAATTGCGCTAGACGAGTCGAAGTCAAGTTGGTGACAGATGCACCGTCATCCTTGGCTGCACGATTACTTTGTCCGCTGATAGCACTTGCAGTCCCCTGTGAGCTAAAGTCCGTAGCGGCTTGTGTGGACTCTCGCTGATGCTTCGCAAAGCGGAAGCGCCGCGACAGGTGTTGCACGCACCACGTAAAGGGGGACGCCTGGCGACAACCGATGGAGGGACGACCACGAAGCTTGCGAAGCAGATACGGGGCGATCGTCTCCAAAAGCATGTTCAGGAACTGCGTGACCACTAGAGGAGTAACGAACAGTGTGTCGAGCGTAAGAAGATTTGGGTTCCAGTCGTATGGCGCCAGTGCACCAAGCCCAATCTTGTGGAAGAGCTTCAGGATCGTATCACCGAACGGCAGGTAGACAAACGAGATAAAGAGGAACCAGAAGAACCAATTACTCCACACGAAGACGAATCGACGGTGGATCAACCGGTTTTCGTGGTCCGATTTCTTCGCGTAGTTTTCCCACTTCACGAACTTCTCCGACATCCAGTTGAAGAGCTCAAAGAAAATGATATCAATAAGCAAACCCAGAATAATACCCTGGATCAGGATATACACCCACCGATCCGTGCCCAGAGCAGAATTGGTCGAGTTGAAGCACGTAATGAACCAGATACACGCATACGAGTCGTCATCACTATCGCCGTTGCATGCGTCACAAGTCGGTGCGTTCTTGGCGTACACATACCACTGAATGAAAGGCACGAGACACACGCACTGGATGAAAGCGCACACAAGCACAAAGCAGAGCATCGTCAGCTGGATCCAGTGGTTCTTGCGCTGCTTGGGGATTTTCTCCATCTCGTGCGTGAGCTGATTCTTCACCCACGTGTACTTGAATCCCGGGTTGTCATCATTACGCTCGTACACAGTGTTCTTGTACTTGGTCAGATTCCACTTCTCCACAAGCAAGCGCGTCTCACGAGCCCAACACACCAAGAAAGACGGACCCCAGAAACACACCACGAAAACTCCAATAACTGCCAATCCTTCCACGTACTGTTTCCACAGCGGCGTAGTCGTGAAGCGGAAACACAAGTAGTAGAATAAACACGCCGCCGTGAGCGGCACCAGATGCTTCGTGTAGATGTGCATGAACGCAAACAGGAACGCCACGCGCTCTCCGAAGTGCAGACGCAACTCCTCCACTGCCCATCGATCACTGTTACCCGCTGCAGCCTTGCGCAGGTTCAAGTCGAACGTCCGCTTGCGATACTCGTCGAAAAACTTCCTGTTGAACGCGCGGTCGTGCAGTGGGAAGCACTCGACAATAATGTCGTTGACAGTGAGCTCCTTGTTCACGTCGATCACCCACTCCTCCTTGTCGTAGTCCTTAAACGCGTTCTTGATAATATTGTGCGTAAGCTGCAGCTCCAGTGCCGGCGAGAAGCACATCTCTTTCAGCGAGTCCAGCGACTCCTCAGCCAATCGGCCGAGCGCGTCGCCGCGCTTGATCGACAGCTCGTCCAATTCACGCTTGAACTCGTGCAGCAACAAGTCCGGGTTCTTCTTGGGGTCGATCAAGATGCACAGGTTCCTGGCCACGTCTTCTTCCTGGCTGTTCGGGTCGCGTTTGCTGCGCACGCCGCGCTGGTCCTCCAAGTAGTTATCATACAGCGCGTTGTCCAGCAGCACCACTCCGAGCCCGGCCTGGATCAATCTCCTCACGCACTTCTGCTGCAGCGCGCTCACCTGCTGCGGCAGGTCCCTCCTAATGGACGCCGCGGACCTGGACGGGAAGCGCCGCTTCAGTAGATGGAAAATCTGCTCCGTGTGCTTGAGCACGATGGCGAACGTGTACTTCTGCGACTCCTCGATGGACACGTGGGGCGCGCCGTTCATGAAGTAGTGCATGGCGTCCAGCGGCGTCTTCTCGCACTTTCCTTCTTCCAAACCTTCGTCATAGTCTCCGTCTCCCTGGCGCGCGAGTCCCTTGCCCTTGCGGTTGGACCGCCCCTGCTCCGTCTGGAACACTTGCAGCGCGAAGTTGGGCTCCCCCACCTCGGTCAGCACCGCGCCCTTGCGCTCGGACACGTGGGACACGCCGCTCTTGGTGCGCATGCGCGGCGCCGAGTGCACCGTGCTGGGCGCGGGCGACTGCGGCGCGTAGTACACATCGAAGGACGCGTCCTTGCTCTCGAAGACGCGCGCGCTGCTGCTGCTCTTGCCCTTGCTCTGCCGGTCCTTCTTGCGCCACGCGCCGCGCTTGCTCCGGTTGTTCTCGTCGGCCAGCGGCGTCACGCCGGCCTTGCTCGCCTCCTCGGGCGCGTGGTAGCTGTCGAGCGTCGGGAGGCTGCTGCGGTCCTCGTCGAAGCCGCCGATCGGCGGGTACTTGAGCCGCGCGCTGTTGTTCTTCCGCGCGCGCAAGAGCCAGTCGGAGGCGGGCGCGGACTGCGCCGACGCCAGCGAGTGGTGCGACACGAGGCTCGAGCGGTGGCTCTCGGCGCCGTCCGTGTCGTCCGACGGCCGGCGCCGCAGCTCCACGGCCTGCACGCGCGAGCGCAGCGCCTGCTCCTGCTGGGCGGCGGCCAGCGCCGCGTCCACTTCGTCCTCGAGCCGCTGCTGCTCGCTGGCCATGCGCGTACGCGTGGGTGTGGGCGTGACGCGCGGAGACGGCAGCGCCGAGTCGGCGGCGTCCGCCCGCGTCGCCATTCTCGGGCTTTGGAGGCGATTTGGTTATGGGCCGGCTGTTGGACATCTTGAGATGGCCTGGGATTGGCTAGAAAAGGGGGCGACGGGTTATAAGCCAATGAGGATATGTAGATGCAGGAAGTCAGTGAAAGGCAACTTGTTCAGCTGCCTGGCATGAGTTATTTATTATGGGCCGTTAAGCTTGATGTTTCTGATGGAGTCATCATGCTGTAGTTCGTGAGGCGGGTGGAAATCAGCTCGGGGGCAGTATTTTCCCGCCGTTACGACAGCCAGCGAGGCTTTCGCCGTAACGACACCTTGGTTTCGAGCTCAGCTGTGTAGCTCGGCGGGTAGTAAGGCAAAGAGAGGTGAGGCCCCGTGCAGCATTGCTGTAGCTGAACCCGTGGTGACCGAGTGGATGGCTTCAGGCCTGTCGTGGCGAGAGCTGATTGGCGACGATACTGAGCGAGGACCAAGACATGCATGCCGCGCCCGGTCTTTGGGGGACCACGAGGATTACTCCAGCGCGCAGGACCACGGACCAGACGCGCGGTAAGCGCTACGCTACTGGAAGCGAGGCACATCCGTATCCAGTCGCAGGATACCGAGTCAACGTGGATGGCTGGCTGGATATCCGTGCTCAACGGCTCGTTGCAGCGTGCAAATGCGTGTGTGACAGCAATAGGGGGCAATGATTGCACCAAATGCCTCGTTAGCATGTTGTCCGCTTGTGGAGTTTAACACCCTCGTTTGAGTACGACACCACGTGCTCTCCTGCAGACTCCGGTGTAGTCTTGCTGTTGCTCTAGGTACACCTGCACTACTGAACTCAGCACTGTGGGGTTCATTATGATAGCATTCATTGCTTGAGGTGGGCTGAGGACGGTGCTCTCGACTGCCGCTGCGCTACCACGAGATGCGGCTGTGCTGTAAGCAGAAACGGAGCGCAAGTATGCTGGTCTACAGTTCTCGAAAGGGCCTAGGTTGCTACCTAGACTGTCTAGTAACCAGTCTAGTCTAGACACCATGTCCAGGACTGGCATCGCCAATCCAGCCGCTATCTACCGCTATCCTCTGCCGGACTCTACTAGAGTCACTCTAGTCGCTGTACTCAATTGCGAGTTGTGATTGGCCCGTCAAGTTGAAGTGATCTCGTTCCCCCTCTCTAAGTCGACCCGCATCATGTTAAAGAGGGGTCTATAGAGTCGCCGACACGTCGGTCAGTTAACGATGGCGGCGGCGCTGGAGATCCACCGCGCGCGGCGGTGCGACTTCACGCGCGTGTGGGCGGCGGACGCCTCCGCCACCAACAGCCTCACGGCGCTGCAGCAGCAGGTCGGCACGGCGTGGGAGCCCTCGCGCACGTCCGCCGTGTCGCTGTCGAACGGGGCCCTCGAGCTGTCGGCGGACGCGTCGCTCCAAATCTCCGTCGCAATGGGCGGCAACCAGTCGCTGCATCGCCTCGCAATGAGGACGCAATTGCCAAAGGTGGACACTTGTAATACTATTACAGCTATTTCATGTTCTGAGATGGACACAGTTCGATAAAGTGTCCATTTAGCAACAATTACTGACAATTTTCGTTTAATTAATGGGTTCTGCTAGGCTGGACAAGCGACGCTGAGTGTGCAGCTGCCAGTGCTCGATGGACTGAAGATGGTCGTGGGCTCGGCGCCTGTGGACGCGGAGAAGAACGAGGTCTTTGTCGGGTCGTCACAGAACACGTCGATTGTTGCCGAATTGCCGTGCGTGACGGTGCGTTAGACAGCATGGAGAACTGGTGATATTGAAGAGGAGGGCTGATCTGTGCTGTATTGAGATGTTAGGATGCGGCGGAGGCGTTCCACGACGTGGAATTTGTGTGGGACGACGAGTGGATGCGGTGGTATGTGGACGAAGTGCTGCTGCTGGAAGAATTTATCCATGAGGTGGAGGAGGGAAAAAGTGCGAGCAGCGGTGGGGGCAATGTCGTCGTGGAGTTAGCAGTAAAGGGGGACGAGAAAGGTGGCAGTGGGGTGAAGCTGGCGGTGGAGCGGATCGAGTTGGGCTCGGCGGACGCGTCGGACCCATTGTGCGCGCCGCGGCATCCAACCGCGAGCAATTGTCGAGCGCAAGAGTGTACGTTGCCAATCAGATTGCGGGTAAATGATAGGTGGTTACTTACACGTACGGTGGTGATATTGTGTTGCGTAGCATTTTCTCCGCGGCTTGGGTCGGTTCAGGGCTCGCTGTCGGTGGACGAAGTGGAATCCTACATCAATGAAATAGCCGAAGCGTTTCCTCTCATCACAAAGGTGGACGTGCTCGGCCAGTCAGTGGAAAAGCGGCCTCTGCGTGCTCTGTGCTTGGGCGCATGCCACGTCGCTGAAGGCGAGCACGTCCCTCAAGCGCTCTATACTGGCATGCATCACGCTCGCGAGGTAATTTACCCCGTTTGCTTTCAACACAATACCATGGCCAACAGCTGGACTAACAGTTTCTCTACTTTATTTTATTTTATTCTACACACTACTGTATTTCTCCGCTGGCAGCCAGTATCGATGATGAACTTGGTGTATACAATCGACATATTGACGACAGACTATCGCAATGGAGACCTGGCAGCGTTGGAGCTGCTGTCATCACGCCAACTCTGGTTTTTGCTGGTTGTGAATCCTGACGGCTACGCGCACAACGAAATGATGCGTGTGTGGGAGCGCAATAACATGGGCCAGCGCAAGAGCGCTGCGCCGACTTGCGACAGAAGCCCGCCCGACGCAGGTGTCGACCTCAATCGCAACTACGATGTCTGTTTCGCGATCAACAGCAAGGGCAGCAGCAATGATCCCTGTGGCGATGACTACAACGGACCGACCGCCTTCTCGGAGCCGGAGACGCAAGCCGTTCGCGATCTGGTGGAGCGCAACACCTCCGACTTCAGCGTGGCCCTCAATTACCACTCCTTTGGCAAGTACTTCAATCTGCCATTCGCTTGCCAGGATGAAGGCACGCCTACAGAGCCAAACAACTCGGTATTTGTGGCGCTGGCTCGCGAGCTGGCACATTTCAACGGATTCGACTATGGTCAGTCGTGGAAGGAGGGCAACTTGTACACCGTCAACGGCGAGACGAGCGACTGGATGTGGCAAGCGCACGGTATTTTCGCCATGTCTCCCGAGGTGGGGCCAGCATTTGAGGTGTCCTCTGTCCCCGGGTTTTGGCCACCGCGTGAAGACGTCCCTCACCTATCAGCTGAGCTTCACTACACGAACCTGCAGCTCGCGCGCATGGCAGGACCTATGTACTCCCTGGCTGTGAAGGGCGTGCAGTTAGGAGCGATCGCGGATGGTGACTCGACGTCTTCGTTCGTGTCTGTGGAGGTGGTAGTCTCAAACAGCGGACTTCGACCTGCGTCTGCGGAGTTGTTGGGATCTGTTTATGTGAACGGAACGGATGCCAGTGAGGCTGTGCATCTTGAGCTCAAGGCAGAGCCGGAGGGTTTTACACAGAGTGCGACTGAGGAGGTTTATACACTGATGATTCCTCATTTCGGAGACGATTTCCACAAGTCCATGAAGGAGATTGATGCGCTGTACTTGGTTGTGCGAGACGCCCTCAGCTGTCATCTCTTCCGTGTCGGTACGTTCTGCGGTGATGCGTTGCATGCAAAAAGGTGTTAAGCCTAACAATCGTTCTTGCGCGCTTTTAGCTGTTCATTTCGATACTGCTGCTGAGAAGACGAACCTACCGAACTTCCAAACGTGGACAGCTCTCCCGCTGCCCCGTTGTGGCACATGCGAGCGATTTGGAGCCCCGCAATCCACCGATGGATCCACAGACAAAGCCAGCACCTCTCCGGTTTGCTCAGGAATGGAGGACGTGGTCGTCTTGAAGTCGGTTCGCACTCGAGATATCGGCGTGCCGACGTCTTCTGGATCAGCAGGCTCCACCACTACCGGCTCCGTGACTCCTGCTGCATCTTTATCAGCTCCTACTATCGAGTCCAACCCCACTGCCACCGCTGCCAATGTCAATGTCAGCTCCAGTGGTAGCATGTCAGCGGAGACGACTAGCGAGCAGCAAGCGTCGAATTCATCATCAATCCTGCCCTCGTCTGTGTCGTGGTCGGGTCCAGTTGCGATGGCAGCGTTGGCGGCCGTGGTGTTACTTGTGGTGGTCGTGCTCTTCTTCCGCCGTCGTTGCCGGCGAACCAAACAGAAACCTGCCAGGACCAAGGCGGCGTCTGGAGTTCAGAAGAGACGCAGCAACGTGCAGTACTCGCGCATCGGTGAAGACCCCAACTCTCCTGCAGCCAGCGACAAACAACTCAACTACGACGATGATGACGAAGAGTTTGATTTACTCGACGCCGAATGCGGAGAGAGAGGCCTGTCGCCTCAAGATGAGGACGTGGTGGTGTCCAAGGATCGTGCAACATCTCCTCGTAGAACGTCGAAGGCATTGCGTTCGTCTGACGAAGAGGTGGTCTAGAAGCTGCGGGGGGGCTGAAGGATAGACGTGGTGGAAGGTTTGAGTGATGGATGATAACGTGTGTCGAGCTGAGTATTTGGAGCTTTATCTCATGATCTTGTCGGCTATATTTTGCCTGTTATCCTCAGCTCAGGTTGGCAAGACACCACAATGCGATGGTGTCGTCTTATCCTGGGATATCCTCTCCAGATCGGATGATCCCGTAGTACACGCAATTGTGGCAGATATCTGGGGCTCACCAAGCTGTACTGACACTGAAGAGGCAGAGGAGGGTATGGATCATCGTATACAAATGCCTAAGGACGATGGCACAGCAGCCGATGGTAGTGTGGTCTGGAGCTACGACTGCCTCGAAGAACGTAGCCTCATCGGAGACAAACCCAGCGCGGATGGCAGCTTCAAGCTCTTTCACATTGCAATCTACCAGCTGAACAAGACATCTTCAAGCGAGGAGCCTTCCTCTCCAAGTCCCGCAGCCTTCACGGCATTTCAGCCTCCGGACCGATAAGATCATGATACCCGTTAGTCGCTACTTCACGCTGCTGCTAACGGCGCTCTCCGTTTCGACCACGACAGCAGGATACTCGTCTTCCTGCCAGACAACGCTGGGTGGTTCGTATCCGACCGCGGTCGCGGCGTATCCGGGTCTGAAAGACAGCATCGAGCTCATAGCGAAGCAGCAGGTTGCGAATTGGTACACTGATCGAGTTTCCGATGTTCCTGCGCTGGCCAAGGCCGTCGTACTCCCAGTCTGCAGCGACACGAATGAAGCCACAGCTCCACCCACCGTCGTCGTCTACGGACTACCCCAAAAGGACTGCGCGCACGGGTTCTCGACTGCTGGATCCAACGCCAACAGTGACGACTATCGCACATTCCTACAGCAACTCGCAGATGCTGCAGGCAGCCAGCAAGTCGTCTATATCTTGGAGCCTGACGCGATCGGTCTTCTCGCGGATGGAGGCTGCGGCAATGACAAAGGTTACGCCGAGAACCTCGGAGTGGCGATGGACATCCTCTCGCAGAACCCCAATGCTGAAATCTACCTGGATGTGGGGTACTGGGCGCTGTCCGACGAAGACCAGGCGACCGCTGTCGCGAAGATTGTGAATGCCGTGGACCCGAACTGCAAGTGCAAGGGCATCTCGCTCAACACGTCGAACTATCGCTCCAACGCGGAGATGGCGGCGACATGCGAACGGTTCGTCAAAGCCAGTGGCCGCCGCGAGTACAAGTGCATTGTGGACACGTCTCGCAACTTCGTGAGTCCTTCTAGCACGGAGTGGTGCAATGCCAACTGGGCAGGTATCGGCGAGCTGCCCACGACCAACACCGGGTCCGAGTACGTGAGTCGCTACGTGTGGGTCAATCCTCCTGGCGAGAGCGACGGCGAATGCACAAACCAATCCGACCAGGCACTCCGAGGGCCTGATGCTGGCGTCTTCTTCCCGGACCACTTTGTGCAGCTCTGGAACAACGGCGCGTTCGTCCAGAAGCTCGGAATGGCCCCCATCAGCGTCGCTGGTAACAGTACGAGCAATGGGACTTTGGACACGCCAACGCCAGCATCAGCAACAGTGACGCCGGTCCCGGAGCCGGTGATGGTAGCGCCAACCCCAGCGTCGACAACCACCACGCCATCGACCGAGCAGGCCAACACCCAGGAGGTCAAGATCACATCGCTTGCATCACTTGATCTCTCAGACGAAGGCCTCGCTGGAGTTCATGCTGGTGGATGGTATTCCGACGACGGCGACGATGTTACTGCAGCCCCAGCGAATGCGCCTACGACCCCCACGCCAACTACTTCGGCTGCAGTGGTGGTAGATGTTGAGCCTCCGCACACGGCAGTTGTGGTGGACGTCGTTCCGGAGGAATATGCTGTCGATGAGGACGCTGACTTCACCAGAGTGGGCGGCGATGACACGAATAACGAGTATGCTGGACGTATTCGCACGCACAAGCCATACCAGTAGCTAAGAACTATCCTAGCCCGAGCTAAGCTAGGCCACACCAATTTGAAGTACTGTAAAACCTCTAATTGTGCCCCACCCTCAATTAGTACCCCACCCTCAAATAGTAACCCACTATCCACTAAAAACTTAGTACAGTACCCCTCCAACCTTAGTATTGGAATTATTGGCAGCGTGAAGTTTCTTGTTGCCGGTCTAACATAAGAAGGGTGCTGTTTGCGTTATCTGTTGGGATGCCACATTTTTCAATTATTATAGTTACCGTCGTTGCTCTCACTCATATACCGCACAGCTGCATGTAACTTTTTAAAGTTAATTAAAATTAAATTTAGTTATTAGGATGTAAAACAAGGATGAAAGCTGATTTTAGAAGGAATGTTTTAAAATTCCAAAAACAACATTATAAATTGTTTTTTCTGATTTTAGACGCTAAATATGGCAAAGCCTGCTCCTAAATATGTGTGAAAGAAGATACACGACCTGCTAAAATTATGCATAAATCCACCTCTTGATATATATATCGACTTGGGAGGGCCTGTCAGCAGCCATGCATTGGCCCAGTACACCACCGTCCATGATCCCCAGCACATCCACCCTCTTATGCATAATTGCCGTGTGTGTAGGTGCTTGTGGATAAAAACCGACAGAATTGCAGCTGCACAGCCAGAATTGCACTTTCAAAAGTGCAATTGTGGCGCTTTTCGCGTAATTCTATGCCTCCACCCATTTATGCACCTCGATTTATCGTAAATCTAGCAGGTGGTCGCTATAAATACAGCAAATCTCGCCTCATATTGCCAAAATCATTGCAAAGCACAATAGCTGGGCACTTGGCTTTTTGCTAGTACCCCACCCTCAAATAGTGCCCCACCTCCCTTGCGTGGGTGGGGTACTAACTTAGTACCCCAGGGGCACAATTAGAGGTTTTACAGTAAGTAAATAAACCTCCGTGAGTCTGTCAAGCACAGTAGGTCTTGAATTGTTTGCACGTCATGAGCTCCAGACGTTGGCCGGTACACCGTTCACCCTAATTAGTCGTGTGACCTAAATAGTCGTGCACCTTTGATAATCATTCCACCGGTTTTGAAAAAGATTTTCATTTTCACCTAAAATCGAGAAAAGAGACCGTAAATGTGTAGAGCTCGGCAAGACGAATTGCGTAGTACATTTAGGCCGTGTTCGACTTGTACACACTATTCGAGCTCGATTCAAAAGGGACTGGTATCGGACAAATTGTTGGTTTGGGAGGCGCTGGTTTGGGAGGCGCGTAGAAAAGGCAGGCTTATCCAGAAAATTTTGCCTAGACCTGAATTTCAAATCCAGCTCTTTTGAGCTTATCGAGCTGGATCGCTTTTTGGGTGTTTCAGGTCGCAAACGAGCTGGATGATTCATCCAGGATGAAGCAAATCCGGCTGCATTTGGCCTAAAACAACTGGATTGGATGCAAGTCGAACACGTTAGTTTTTGGTAGATTGGAATAGTTTTTCAGAAAACTGAAATTGAAAACAGGGTGAATCACTCTTCAGGTCGTACACGGTAAATAGTCAAGGCACGACTAATTAGGGTGAACCCATCCAGACACTCATCGCAGCGCACCGAGCATCACTTACGCTGTGCGATCAATGCATCTCTTTGCGTCTCTCCAAAGCGTTGAGGTCTTCAAATACACATCCGCCGAAGATAGCCATGAGACTGTGTGAGCAAAGCGAAACGATTGCAGCCCCGCCCAGCGCGCCATTCCCCTTTAGAGCTGTCACCCAGCCAAGACATCGCCCACCTCTCTCTCTTACCAACCGGAGGACACGACCACGATCCACAGCCATGCAGCGTGACGAGTGCATCTACAACTTGATCCCCAAGGTGCACGTGGAGCCTGTGAAGCCCGAGCGCTATCGTTCCAAGTTCGACCCTCATGTGCAGCCGACAGGGAGCACCTTCGGTGTGCGCGGCAAGACCAAGCTCGATGGCGCGAACCTCGGCACGGCACAACGGATCGAGAAGCCTGCAAGCGCTCGCGGCTTCGGGCGTCTACCGGCCAAGCCCGACCCCAAGTCGTTCATCCGCAAGGGCGAACGCAGCGCCACCGCCGTCGTCTCCAAGAAACGTAAGCGAGCTTTACTGCCTCAAAAACGCCTCGAGTTATTAACCCGCTGTCTTTCGTTGCTTGGTCTCCAGCGGGCAAGTTCAATTACCCCGGGGCGACAAGAGCTCCCGTAGTGAAGAGGGACGACAAGCCTATCATGGGGCTCAAGTCGGCCAAGAACTTCATCACGGCCAACGCTGTCGAGACCATCCTCGCTGTACCCGGCAACCGCGCGCGCGTGAAGAACGAGCCTCCTCAGTACATGACGAAGGAGGACTACGGCCAGGTGCCGCGGTACTTGAGCCAGGTGAAGGACGAGATCGAGCGCGAAAACTCCATGATCGAGGAGTTCGTGCGGCAGAACCACAACCTGATGGAGGAGGACAGTCGCGATCGCGTGGAGGCCATGGACGAGAGCGAGCGACTGGCGCTGGTGGACGCGCTCAAGTCCAAGTGGGACCACGTGAACGCCAAGTACCAGAAGCTCTGCCATAACGTCGTTTTCGACACCCTTGGCAAGGTGCGGCGAAAAGAGACCTTCGAGAAGGAGCTGACGCAGCTCGAGAAGGACATTCAGCTGCTCGAGAAGGGCCACGTCGTCGTCAGCCAGAGCAACAACGACCGCTACTGATCCAATGTCAAAGCAGCCTAGTCACTCTCTTCTTAGGCTCCCCCTTTGACACAACAATATATTAGCTTCACCTCTGTTGTTCTGTTCGTTGGATCACGCGGTAGTTCTGAGTTGAGAGGGCGTCCCTGCTGCGAGCTTCTCCACCTCGTTGGCGGCTTCTTGGATGCGATACACGAGCGACCGCAGCTCTTCCACAGAGCAGGAGAAGGACACCGTCTGGAACCCCGAGCTGCCAGCGCTAGGAGACTGCAACTTCAGTTGCACAAAGTACAGCGGCTCGTGGGCGCTCCCCGCGCTGCTGGAGCGCAGCACGTAGTCCAGTCGCCACGACACAGCCACTACATGAGCGAAGTCGAAGCCTGCTCCGGTGCAGAAGTAAAGTAGACAAGGCCAACAGAGCAGGAAGGTTAGACGCCCAGCACATCACTGAAAGTTCATAACCGGATCCAAGTGCAGCTTACTGGTATTCTCCAGCACGCACTCCACACTCGGCACAGCGGTGGCCAGCACTGGCAGCAGCTTCGTCTGCAGTTCTTCGTCCTCCACTCCAAGAGCGAAGAGCTGCAGTCTGTTGGGCAACATAGCTCAGTATAAAATTAAAGAGTCTTGACGATATCTGCGTTGCTCTTGGAGCTCGTACCGCTGCTCCACCGGCGTTCGATTTCCTCCGTCTCTTGCACAAGTCGCCACGATAGCACACATGGCTGCGAAAGCTTCGTTGTCGACTGGAAGCTGCTGCTCGGTGGCGTTCGGACTGTTGGAGGAGTAGACGAGGTCTCCAGTCATTTCAGAGACCGCGGCGGTCGCAAGGGACTGCAGATCTGCGATTGGAAGCGATGAGAGCAGGTCGAGCGCGTGACGAGGCACCACACGCGCATCGCCGTCCAGGACGGCCGCAGCATCTCTCGCGAAGCCTCCGGCCATGACTATGATTTGGTATTTGACACGCGATCTAGGAATGCAAGATTTAGTTTTTGACATGGATTTCCAAATGCGATATTATCAGATGTGGGAATTTCAGATATTTCAGAAAGTCATTTCTTATGGCGCATTTTGCCATAAAAAATGACTTTCTGAAATTCAGGTTGAAGCGGTTAGAACATAACGTTACTTAACGAACAGATTCAATAAGTTCTCACTTTTTGGATGAAGACGATACATTAGAGAAAGCCCCAGAGTAAATATATATATATATATATATATATGGTGTCACTTCTTCCAGCAAGCGGTTTGTCATCTACATACTCATCCAGGATTCACGTTTCATGATGTAGGAACAAACAACCAGAAAAAGCTTCCATGAACGCGTTGCGAAAAGTAAATTCCAATAAAACTTAGAGACGGACTTACCATCGGGCAATCATGATACATCTGAGCACGACGCTGTCTCAGTTGTTGAAAACGTATTTTGCACGCAGCCCACGCCCTCGCAGCGGGTAGTTCGTAAATTTGATGATCCATTCCACACACAACCCGCAGACAGAAATATGACCAGGCAAGGTCTTCAACAAAGTAGGCAATCAAAACAGCTAGTACAGACCAACCAAGTCACAACATGAACCAAAAGACGCTAGTATACAGCCATATAATGGTTTGAAAAACATCTATTGACATTCTATTGAAGTGAAACTTTAAATGACAAAACACAAAACTCAATACATCTTCGCAAGCCTTCGTGGATGCCAGACGCCGCTGGACCTAGGCGAAGGAGACGGAGCTGGTGGAGTACTAGCAGAGCGATCCCGAGGGCCCGGCGCCCAGCTTCTTGGGCTCGCCCGACCTGGAGCCCTGCGACCACGCGCAGACGTCGACCTTCTTGCCCTTGATCTTGATGTTGTCGAGCGTGGCCTGGTCGCCCCAGTTCTTGTTGACGGTGACGAGGCTGACCTTGCCGTTGACGGCCAGCACGTTCTTGAGCGAGACCTTGCGGTCCTTGCCGCCGCACGTGCCGCAGGAGCGGTAGAGCTTGCCGAAGTCCTGGGCGTAAAAGCCCTCGATGAAGACGGCGCCCTGGCCGTTGTGCTGGATGACCTTATCGTCGGCCGAGCGCGCGCCGCCGCCGATGACCCTGCTGACGCTCATGGTTCTAGCGTCCTTTGATCTATTTCACTCCTTAACTAACTCTGCATTTTTCAAGTAGCTACTGCGGAGTATTTTGATTTTCTGATGATGTTCAGAGGTCCTCTATTTACTTTTGTGTAAACTATAGAGTCCTGATATCGCTGTAGACTGAGCCTAATTGATAAATGGTGTTGGGATTGTATTTCGCAACGCGTTCATGGAAGCTTTTTCTGGTTGTTTGTTCCTACATCATGAAACGTGAATCCTGGATGAGTATGTAGATGACAAACCGCTTGCTGGAAGAAGTGACACCATATATATATATATATATATATATTTACTCTGGGGCTTTCTCTAATGTATCGTCTTCATCCAAAAAGTGAGAACTTATTGAATCTGTTCGTTAAGTAACGTTATGTTCTAACCGCTTCAACCTGAATTTCAGAAAGTCATTTTTTATGGCAAAATGCGCCATAAGAAATGACTTTCTGAAATATCTGAAATTCCCACATCTGATAATATCGCATTTGGAAATCCATGTCAAAAACTAAATCTTGCATTCCTAGATCGCGTGTCAAATACCAAATCATAGTCATGGCCGGAGGCTTCGCGAGAGATGCTGCGGCCGTCCTGGACGGCGATGCGCGTGTGGTGCCTCGTCACGCGCTCGACCTGCTCTCATCGCTTCCAATCGCAGATCTGCAGTCCCTTGCGACCGCCGCGGTCTCTGAAATGACTGGAGACCTCGTCTACTCCTCCAACAGTCCGAACGCCACCGAGCAGCAGCTTCCAGTCGACAACGAAGCTTTCGCAGCCATGTGTGCTATCGTGGCGACTTGTGCAAGAGACGGAGGAAATCGAACGCCGGTGGAGCAGCGGTACGAGCTCCAAGAGCAACGCAGATATCGTCAAGACTCTTTAATTTTATACTGAGCTATGTTGCCCAACAGACTGCAGCTCTTCGCTCTTGGAGTGGAGGACGAAGAACTGCAGACGAAGCTGCTGCCAGTGCTGGCCACCGCTGTGCCGAGTGTGGAGTGCGTGCTGGAGAATACCAGTAAGCTGCACTTGGATCCGGTTATGAACTTTCAGTGATGTGCTGGGCGTCTAACCTTCCTGCTCTGTTGGCCTTGTCTACTTTACTTCTGCACCGGAGCAGGCTTCGACTTCGCTCATGTAGTGGCTGTGTCGTGGCGACTGGACTACGTGCTGCGCTCCAGCAGCGCGGGGAGCGCCCACGAGCCGCTGTACTTTGTGCAACTGAAGTTGCAGTCTCCTAGCGCTGGCAGCTCGGGGTTCCAGACGGTGTCCTTCTCCTGCTCTGTGGAAGAGCTGCGGTCGCTCGTGTATCGCATCCAAGAAGCCGCCAACGAGGTGGAGAAGCTCGCAGCAGGGACGCCCTCTCAACTCAGAACTACCGCGTAAAATTCAGATAAGGGTGGTGTAGGAGGAGAGACTTTTAACATACATGTTCGTAGTACATACATGTTCGTAGTACATGTACTTCTCTGGCCCACATAAGAAACAACACTTCGGTTTTCTGGACATAACTATTTACAAAAAAATCGTTTGGCGACTCGCAATACCTCAACCGAAAGCTGCGCATTTGCTCCTATGATTTAAAAAAATCTAGCAGCAGAAAGAAAAGAGAAACAGCCTTTTATCTGAAGTCCGTTTTAGGCAACATTAGGTTTTTTAGCGAGGTGCCGTCAAAAATTAGCGATATTAGAAAATAAAATATCACCGTAATCGCGAGTGACTGCTTTACCCTTATATGTTCGGTTGTCGATGTTGTAGCGCCTGTACAGTTTTGAGGTTTTTCTACGCGATTATCTCGACATGCGCGGACCCATTTATTTTGGCCAATAGTAAGCTGAAACAGTTGATTATACTCAATCATATGAGACATGTGGTCCACATCAAATTGAGGTTTAATGCGGAATGTTGTTTCTTGAGTGGGCCAGAGAAGTAGTCCGTAAAGTTGCTTTTCGGTGGTCGTCTCTCCACCACAAGGGTACAGTGTACCCTATTCCATCGTTGAGGTGCGCTACATCAAACCTGCTGCATACAAACTCCAAGTCCGCCTCATTTGAAGCGCAGCGCTCGAGAAGCGTGAAGAGATCTCGCCATGTTCCTGTGCGCTCGCGACGCGTCCGCGCGGCCGCAAGGCGCTTCAGACGACGCGCAGGCGGCTCCTCACTCTCCAGCCGACGCGCAGGTCGCAGATCCTCGTCCTCCGCGCGCTCCAGCGCTCCAGAGGCCGCCCTTTCGCCGCGCAGACGACGCACAGGCCTCCGCCGCTTACCTGCAGGTTCTGGACGCGCTGACGCGGCTGGTGGCGCAGCTGCTGGACGTACACACTCTGTCCCCGTCGCTGCGGTTCGCAGCGGGCGAGTCGGTGGCTGTAGACGCCGCCGAGTGGTGGCGCGAGGTCCAGCGCCAAAGCATCGCGCGCGTGCAGCGGCAGGAGCGCGCGGAGACGGCGAACGACCGGGCAGAGGACACGGAGAAGAGCTCAAGCAGCAGGCTGTGGCCGCTGGCGGCGCGTAGTCAGGAGAAGACGCTCGAGCAGGAGCAGAGATCGAAGGACAGCGGGGTATTGGCCTCTAGTGAGGCCTTTGAGGACCTCCCGGGGGACACTTGGAAGGACAATGCGGCGGGCTTCTTCGTGCAGGCTCTGTATCTGATTATGCAGGCGATGGATAGAGTGTCCAGAGCTCAAGGACAGGAGGACGACGAGGGTCGGAATGTGGACGCAGAGTCCTTTGTGGACGCTCTTGCCAGTGTGGACGCCGGCGTGGCCTTCGCTGCCGCCGAGTTGCTGCAGACGTGGGCGCCTGTGAGTCAGAAGACGGTCGTGGACTCGGCCCAGAAGCCGTCCAAGTTGTTGGGTGTGGCGGTGGTGAACGTGCTGCTGCAACCGACGGGCGTTGGGACCAAGCACAGCTTCCACGAACACGCGCTGCTGCCGTCGCTGCCGCTGCGCGCGTTCCTCGGAGCGAAGCAGTGGAGGTGCTCGGTGTGTGAACGTGTGACGCAGACAACGGGTAGTGATGCTGCGCGCGCGGTGTGTGTCTATCGCTGCGCGGCGTGCAACTTCAACCTGTGTCGTGAGTGCTTTACGAGGATTCCCAACGCGGCAGGAACTAGACGGAGCAACCCACTGGCAGATATGACCAGACTCACAACAGACCGATTTTTTAGACTGATCGTGCCTCAGCTGAAGCACAAGTCGGGCGCGGTGGTGGTACGCCAGATTGCACAGGAATTGCGACGGCGGGTGCTGGAGCTGTATCCGCATAACTTCCAGGCGGCTGCGGAGTTTGCGCAGTTATTTCACAAATTGGTGGCGTCGGACAAAGCGGCGGCGCTTGCACTGGTGATGTCTCCGCCAGCGTCAATGCCTTCGTCGACGGCAAGGCCAGCAGTTGCGTGGTTCCCGCTGTTTATGAGGACGTGGACCATGTCGTTGAGCACGCTACTTGGGCCGTTTCTGCGTGCTTCTACTATGCTCGAGGATACACGCGAAATTGACACGGCTGTGAGGGCTGCGAATCACGGTTCTGCAGTTGCTGACTGTCTGCGTGCGCAGTGGACAAATGGCTACGCAGAGTACCGAACAACGTTGCAAACTCTCATGAGGACACTACTATCTAACGACCAGCACCCAGTGGTGGTGGACGCCACTCTGTGCTGGCTTGCACTCACATTAATGACGGCGGACCCACGAAGGCGCTTGAACTATGATGCCCACGAGCGACTAGATGGATTTTTGGTGAATGTTACCACGATGCTGCTCGCTTACACCTTGCCTCTGCTAGACAGAGCCCAGCATGATTCAAGCGTTATCGATGCCCACTATCATCAAAGTGTGGAGCCTGTTCGGGTCTACGCCAGCAAGGATTTTCCCGAGGTTCCGCTTCACTACTCGCGCAGCACGCAAGATACGCGTGCCAGCGAGACCGCCGCCGGTTCTGAAATGTCGGAGATCCAGTCAAGTGACGAGAGATGTATAGCCGAGTACAATGTGCGTCGAATACGGAGGGACCAAGACAGGCACGATAAAGAAGACAACGAGGTGGAGTCCACCTACTATTACCCGCGGCTATCCTGCCACGAGGGAGTAGTGTGTGATCGGTGCGAGTTCGCCAATATCCACCATGTCCGGTATAAATGCGCCTTCTGCGCGGATATGGATTTATGCAGTAGCTGCTTTGAAGACTTCCGCTCGCACCAGGCTGCTACCGATTCATCGTCCGAGTCTGAGTCGGAGGCCATGGTGCATTACCCGGATCATGTATTTATTCGCATCGAGTCGCCGATCCCAGTTTTCGCTCTGAAGCACTTCCAACCGTTGCCTGTGGAATGGCTTACAAGCAGCAAACAGAAGGACGATGCAAGCGTGTTGAGCGAATGTGTGGATGGAGGGTTTGATGCTTCAAGCATCCACTGTGCTGATTGTGGAGACACACTGGGTGCAATTGGTCAGCTTGACCATGCATTTTACAAATGTGCAAACTGTATGGACGCTAGATTCGTGTGTGCCACGTGCTTGACGCACGAGGAGAAGCTCAGCAACGGCAATCCGAACGGAATGCACGCTCCTGGACACGTGTACTTTGTGGTGACGGACCCATGGCGGCGTCAGCTCCAAATTCCGTGGGGTGACGTTGTACGAAAGCTGCACTTTCAGCGACTATTGCATCCGCCGGCGCTGATCCCGCGTGTTCGTTTCCGACGCGATACGGAGATGTTCTATATTACACTGAAGTATCTTCACTTCGGCCCTCTCGCTACTATGTCGCGTTGGCTGAGTATGTTGAAAGAGGTCCAGGAGCTGCAGGCATTCTGCGCCTGTGATGAAGAGCAGTATGAGATGGAGAGTCAGCGAGAGAGAAGAGGACGACGGCGGCAGGATGGCTCGCAGCGGCGATCGATGAAGCCGTCTGTGCACTACAAAGCTAGCAAAGCTCGGCTTGAGGATATCCGTGTGAAATGTGTGAAGATGGAGTTACACTTGCTGGAAAGTGTCAACGTAGCGGAGTGGCTGGTATTCTACGCGCGGTCGTGTCGCTGGCTATTCCACTCAGCGTCTACAGCTCATCCAGATTCCGTGGCAGGGACTGTGCCTCAGGATCCGTTTGCTGAACCCTTATCACACTTCTCTTCGACGTTTAGCGCATTCCCCGAGCATTTTTTCTTCGACCTGTGCGACGTCGTTTACCTGTTGGGTCTCGAAAAACTGGAGTATCGGGAGCTCGTTGCCGAGCTGAAGAGAATGAAGGGAAATAGTGCTGAGAGCGAAGCACTTGATGAAGTCGAAGAAGTTGTGGAGCCGCTGCTGATAATGCTTGTACAAATAGTGGTGGCTCCGAAGTTCACGAAGAATCCTCACCTCCGAGTGGAGGCGCTGCGCTCACTGACGACTCTACTGACTTTCGTTTCGAAGGGCCAGCAAATCCAGTACCGCCCTGGGCATCGGAGAATGGAGGCATTATTTAGGCGGCATTCGTTGCTGTCGCGTTACTTGATACCCGGTCTACTGCAATTTCATTCCGATATGGATCGATACAACGTCAGTAACAACGGCCTGGCCTTCACCAGCGCTGTGTCAAGTGGAGATCACATGTTGTGGGGATTCCTGCCGACGCGAGTATCGGTAACGATGCTGCTGCGTTATCTGTGGCAGCTCCCGAGTCAGCGTCAAAGTATCCTACAAATGCTTAACACATGGGATGCCATTGAGGTCCCGCAGGCTTCACTATCTGCGGAGGCGAACGATGACAGTACTCAGCAGTTAACGGGGCTTGTGAGCGGTTTGTGGAGCGATATCGCCAAGCTTTTCGATGAGGCTCACAACAAAATTGCGACGCTCCGACAGATACACGATCTCATTGAGGACTCGCTGGACGGAAGTGTGGTGGTGCTGCCGTTTCGACGTGACATGCTGGATGGGTATGTAGCGATCAATGCAAAGCAGCTACGGCTGACGATGCGTCTGCTCCTGGAGGCATTGGAGTTGACATCATGGTTCGCTGCAATTGTGAGCGGTGAAGGCAGCGCCCGTTCCCGATCTTTGTCGGCCCCTGCCACAGCGCTGCGGCACGTTTTGTTACAACCACTTGTTGTGGAACAAGCGGCACGCACTCTCAGTTTCTTGGTGGCCTCGCTTGCGAATGCGCACGAAGAGAAAGAGTGGGCCTTCTCGTTACCTCTGGTGGAAGATGGCAAACTGCTTTTGGCGCACCTGATTGTGCTTGTGGTGCGCTACTCCGGCCACAGTGCCTTGCCGTCTTCTGGTTCGACCTCCTCCAGTTTTTGTTCACCGTCGTCGTTCTGGAAAATCGTGCGGTCAAGTGGCGACATTATGGAGAAGCGCGTGGGCGACTTGGACACACACGTGCGCTGGGGTTTGAACGCTTTGTGCACGCGCATTGAATCGGAAAGCTACCTCGGATCGAGCCTGGATGATGACGACGATGATGATGTAGAAGAAGTGCGAATGATAGCCGAAGCAGCAAACCACGAACTGGATGAGGACGAGGCCCTGGCGCTGCTGGAGAAGCAGTCTGAGGCGATCAGCAGCTCTGTCACTGATACTACTACAGCGAAAAAGCGGTTGGGCAAGCGCTTTATCGCGACGTTGGCCAAGGACGGCCGCTTCGACTTCAGGCAGTTCGTGGGCGGCTGCCGATTCTTGCGGCCACATCGAAAGCAAGACGAGAGCGGTAGCTCGGACGGCGAGGAAGACTCGGAGGGCGTGGAAGAGGGCTACCTTTACCTTGATGGCTCGTGGGTGCAGCAGTTTGTTCGCACGATGCACGAGGCCAATGAGATGATCCACGTGCAGGAGGCCATGGAAGCATGTCTCGGAGATATCCCCGACCAGTACCTGGATCCGCTGCTCAGTACCCTGATGACGGATCCCGTACGTCTGCCATCGGGCAACATCGTAGATCGCGCAGTGATTGCTCGGCATCTGCTGGCCTCGTCGCAGCAGGGCGGAAGCACTGGGAGAGATCCGTTCACCCGCGAGCCGCTGACGATGGCCATGGTGGAGCCCTGCGACGCGCTGCGATCAGAGATCCAATTGTATCTGCGTACGAAGATGAGGCACTTCCGCAAGACAGCGCGCGAAGACGTGCTGGCTACGTGGGGCCTTGGCTGGGATGTATTGTTCGACAGCAGCAGCGAAACGGAGGCCGACTCGGAGGATGGAGTGGAAGGTGGCAACAGCGCATCGACGAGCTCCACGTCGTCCTAGGTGAGTCATGCACAGTCTCGCCTATAATTATTTGACAAAATGTACGCATGAAAAGAGAAGAGAATGAAACTTGAGGCTTACAAGCGACAATCGTGGCAAAAGTTTTATTTGTCCAGGTTGCAAGCGTCACTGAAAGCTGTGAACGATATTATTCTGCCCGAAACAGTAGATCTACGACGACGCCGAGGACACCAGACCCGCGTAAATCCCATTGCGTCCCAGCAACTCTTGGTGCGTGCCCTGCTCTGCGATTCTGCCTCCGCTGACGACGCAGATCTTGTCTGCCTTGCGGATCGTCGACAACCGATGCGCGATGATGATGGTCGTACGGCGTTTCAACGCCATCACCTTGTCCAGAGCCTCCTGCACCACCTTCTCGCTCTCCGAGTCCAGCGCACTCGTGGCCTCGTCCAGTAGCAGGATGTCGGGGTTCTTCAGGATGGCGCGCGCGATGGCGATACGCTGCGTTTGACCGCCAGACAACTGCTCGCCCTTCATGCCCACCTGCGTGTCGTAGCCATCCGGGAACTTGGAGATGAAGTCGTGCGCGTTGGCCATCTTGGCTGCCTCCTCGATCTCTTGCTGGCTTGGCTCCTCGGCTAGACCGTACGCAATGTTCTCGGCGATGGTGCCGATGAAAAGCATGGGCTCCTGACCGACGAGGCCGATGTGGCTGCGCAGCCAGCTCAAGTTCAGGTCCTTGATGTTGTAGCCGTCCAGCATGACCTCGCCATCCACGGGGTCGTAGAACCGCTCAATGAGCGAGATGATGGTGCTCTTTCCGCCTCCGCTTGGTCCACAGAACGCTACGGTCTCGCCCGCTTCAATGGAGAGATTGTAGTGCTTGAGCACGCTCACTTCGGGTCGCGTCGGGTACCGGAATGAAATGTCCCTGAAGTCGAGTCTTCCTTCGAGCTTGGGCAGACGGACGCCGTCGGAGCTGAACGAGTCGATCGGCGTGACGTGGTCGCGGAGAGCGAAAATGGTTGAGCCGGCCTGGAAGGCTTTAGGCGCGTCGCCGAAGAACTTGGACGCGCTTCCAGCGATCTGGATCGACATCATGATGGCCATAAGCGTCCGCATCATCTCGGAAACGTCAATCGTGCCATCGTTGGCGCCGAACCAGAAGATGAGCGCGTAGGCAGCCATGAAGATGAAGGAGCTGAAGCCGAGAGACAACCCGTTGACTTGCGCCTCCTTGCTAGGGGCTCCTCAAGCAGTTCGTCGAACACGGCAGCGGATTTTTGCTGGATGCCAAGCGCGGCGACAGTGCGAATATTCCCGAGAACCCCCGACACGTGGGCGCCAGGGACAGCGAGGTCGTCCGAGATGAGAGAACGACCCTCCATTTCCTTCATACGTGCCAGAATTCCAAACGCAAGTAACGGCAGAATCGCCAACATGATGAGCGAGAGCAGCCAACTGCCGAAGCCGAAGGAGATCACGAGAGCAGCCAGCATTGTGAACACCGCCTGCCAGACCTGAGCCTGAGAATCACCCGACAGCAGCGCAACTTTGACGGCATTTGTGGCTAGGTCGGCAGTCAAAGCCCCCGTCGCGTTCTTCTTGTCGTCGAAAAACCCGACGTTCTGTCGGCAGAGGCCCTCAAAGTTCGCGTGACGCAGGCGAGTGGTGACCTTCTCCCCGATCAACTTGAAGCTGTACGTTTGCAAGGTGAAGAGTACAACCGCCACCGCGCCGACGATGTACAAGATGCCGTAGAGCTCCACGTTGTCGTACAGTTCGCCCAAATATTTCTGGTCGCCCGAGTCTTCGTACAGCCCGAACTTGCCCGTCATCGACGTCATCATCTCGGCGACTAAGAGCGCCGAAGCTGGGGTAAGGATGCCTCCGAAGCATGCACCAATGATCCCCACCACATAGTAGTTGCGCTCAGGCCTGCTGATCTCCGCCAACTCCTTCAACCCGAATGGCTTCTTGTCCAAGACGTTGGTCTCAACCGCGCGCATTGATGAGATATCCGTCTTCGCCGATGCAACACTAGTACGGCGTGACACGGGAACAAAACTGCTCGTCGCTTCAGTACCGACATGACGCTCCTCATTCAAGCGCAGTTCTTGAGTGCAATACATGGATCGGTAGATGCCGTCCACGACTTCCAGCAGCTCGTCGTGTGAGCCACTTTCCACGACGCGTCCGTCTTTCAGCACCACGATCTTGTCTGCGTTGCGAATCGTGCTCAAGCGGTGGGCGATCACCAGCGTCGTCATGTTCGTCGAAGCCATCAAGTCGTTCAAGGCCTGCTGGACGAGTTTCTCACTCTCGTTGTCGAGCGCACTCGTGGCTTCATCCAAGACGAGAATGCTGGGCTTGCGGACGATAGCACGGGCGATGGCGATTCGCTGCTTCTGGTCGCCCGAGAGAGACACGCCTTTCTTGCCGACCAACGTGTCGTAGTTGTCCGGCAAAGACATGATGAAGTCGTGCGTGTTCGAGAGCCTGCACGCTGCAACAGCCTCCTCCCGAGTCACGTTGATGCCGCCCATGGCAATGTTCTCGAAGATCGTCGTAGCGAACAACACCGGCTCCTGTGAGACCAGACCGATCTGCGAGCGCAGCCACTTGACATTGAGCGTCTTCACGTCACGGCCATCGAGGTAGATGGTGCCGCTGCTCGGATCGTAGAACCGCTCCAGAAGCGCGACGAGTGTGCTTTTGCCGCCGCCGCTGAACCCAGCAAACGCCACGGTTTGGCCAGCCTCAATGGTGACGTTGTAGTCGCGCAGGATCTGTGCGTCAGGACGGCTCGGGTAAGCGAAGTAGCCTCGATCTTGCCTCTGCAGGTCTCGGGGGTGAAGCCTTCGTCAATTTTCTCTGCGTCGATAGTGCTGGGCGTGTCCAGGATCACGAACAGCTCTTTAGCTGCTCCTAGAGCGTTGGAGACAGCAGTAATGTTTGGCGAGATCTGTCCAAGCAAACCTGCCCCCATCATCACTCCAAAGAAGGCCGCAAAAACGTCGCCGGGTGTTGCGTTCCCCTGCGAAGCCTTCCAACCACCGTACCAGAGGCCGATCGCCTGCATGAGCCAAGTGCTACCAAGGAACCCGGACAGCACCAAGGACGACGTCTTGTGCATGGCAATGTTCTCCTTCTCCGCCAGCAGAACTTTGGTCTCAAACTTGGCGATGGCCTTCTTCTCGCCGTTGAGAGACGGCACAGTTCGGATGGAGCCCAGAGTTTCCTCCGCCACCGAGCCAGCCTCGGCATACACCTTCTGCGCCCACTCAGCCTTGATACGCATCGTGGTGATCACCCAGCTCAGCGACATGGACGTGAACGGGATCACGCACGCCATGACCAGCGTGATGTCCCACCCGCGAGCAAAGCCAATGCCGAAACCCACGTAGAACTGGATCGTGTACCGGATGGAGTCGCCGAGCTTCTGCCCCATGCCGTCCTTGATCTTGACCGTGTCTCCAGCGGCTGGAAAGCTGAAGGGCGTCGTGCTGGTCGTACCAACCGATGTCCAGGTACAGCATACGCCTCAGCGCCTCGCTGCGTAAGGCCTTCATCTGTCGCTCCGCGCTGTGGTAGAACGACACATAGGACAAGTAGTCCGTGAAGAAGAGACCCACTGCGATGAGGGCGAAGTCCAGCGCCGCCTTGTTCACGGTGTCCATATCGATCGGCACGCTCGCAAACCCCGTCATGACGTCGCCGAAAACGATCGCCATGAACGGGAACAGGGCGCCGTTTACCCCCGTCGTGAGGATGCCGACCGCTAGCAGAAACTTGTCGAAGCCCGTGGCGTAGCGGTAAAGCTGCGTGAAGTTGAAAGAAGAGGAGGAGTCTTGCTCGCTCTCCTTGGAATCGGACAAGCTCGAGTCGGTGCCGTCGGCGTCGAACGCCGCCGTTGACGCACCCACGTCCTTCGCACGAGACGTCTCGATCGGTCGGTATGGTGCGCCGTCATCGTCGGCATGGTCAAGTCGAAAAACTGCGGAGATCACCCAAGGAATGGAGTGATGCAGTGGCAGGAGATTGCAGAATGACCGAGTTGACAAAGATTCCTGCACCGCAACAAAAAGAAGACCAACCAACACTCAGAGTGCGGTTTAGTTTTCGTGAGATCGCGTTAAGAAGACACAAGGATCGACGGACAATTTGCGACCAGCTTTTGGCTTGTCAAGAAGATGTAGGTGTTCACCACGCAACAAGCCCTCTGTCGTTCCGTGGCTTATAGTTTTTCGGGATACTATTAACTAAAGTTTTAACAGATCATAGCTGTCTATTTTAAAATAGACAGCTATGATCTTCAAAAGGATGGTGTAGGCGTTGGTGGGTTCTCAAAACACAAACAAACAAATCCAGCTCCGCGTTAGAATGCTATGATAGGCATAAAATGTACGTAAATTTGAATTTGTTGCGGTTTAGTCGGCTACCTACTCCCGGAGACGCGCACAGCTGCATCTCCGCCTACGGCGGTCGCATCGCTAGATCTCTAGGATACGAGTCCGCGGTAGGCGCCCAAGTAAAATGTACGTAAAGAGCGAGCTCCCTAAGCATAGAAGTCCGAAGTGTGATGTCTCTGCAACCTTCTCCCCCCTTCGTAATATTCATGGGTCGTCCTTATTTTCGAGTACATTTCGCGGACTTTCGAGTAAAGAGTGGACTTTCGAGTACATATACCTCTTTTGAACTCGTGCATTGCGTTGGCTTCCAGCTACTGACTCCGCTCTAAGAACGTTGAAGGTCGGTATGTCATTCACGATCGTAAATAACGTGCTACTAGCCCTTTAGGGAAACTTGTCTGATGTTTTCTGCTGGATAACGCTTAAATTCTCAATTAGCTTCCTTACATCCGCATAAGTGGTGGTTCGATGCGTTACTTCCCCAGATACATTCATGCTGTGTCTTCCTTCGGTCTCATCCAGGGTGGCAATGCCGGACGTGGCGCCTTTCCTAAGCCACGAATAAGGTTTATGTGAAATTACTCGGAAGTCAGTGAAGTGTACTCGCAATTAAGTAGCACCCCATATTCATCGCAGTCCTTCCAAGATCACCTTGTTATGTTGGAAGCGATAAATTGCGGCTTGGTCTGACGTTTTGACGGCATTGAGGTCACGGAGAGACGATGTTGGAGTGCCTTCATTCCAGGATTTTTCAGCTGACCAAAACGAAAATGGCCACATGTATATTTATAGTGCCGAGGACCTCATTATTCGTAGTCCGACTAGTTAGCGCCGCGCTGGGCTTGCTTTCATCATACCAGACCCCATGGCGAGCGGCGGACGCAGGTGACGACGAGACGAATAGCAACAATTCAATATTGCCTTGAACCATACTCACCACCTCGGTAGTCGCCGGTGTGCGTTGTGCCAGCAGTTCTACGCCTCTGGGTTCCGTGACAATGTGCCGGCGGGGGTGAGTCGACCAAGCGTAGCCATCTACCATGAAGGTTTCGATCTAACGGACTGCTCGATGATGACAGGAGCTGCTGCGTGCGCGACGAATGCTGATGGAGCGCAGCACGGAAGACGACGGACCTACAAGCCGATTGATCCGCGAAGGATTCGACCGGTTCCTCGCTGATCTTGCGCGCGAGCGCGAAGCCCTCGACATCAGCCAGCGCACTATGCCGTTGGACGTCTGCGCGTTCTGCGTGCAGTTCCTGCCGTCTTCGTACAACGTGAGCGGCGACGGCGACGAGGAACAGCGCGTCCAGAGTCCAACCAGCTACGCTGTCCGGGCAGCTCCCCCTTCGGAGCTCATGACGGCTCGCTGCAGTACAGGGGCTCAAATGCGCTCAAGTCTCGTGATTCAGCATCAATTTCCGAGCAAGGCTACAACCTCAGCAGCTCTGGGTAAAAGTCCACGAACGGCACGAATGGCAGCGAGAATCCATCGACCTCGAAGCTGCACTCGACCTGCCCCAACTGCTTCAATGTCACCACCTCGATCGTCTCCGACGTATCGTCTTCTGTCAACAGACGCCACGCGGGTGTTGCGTATCGAGTCGCCAGTTGCAGCGCTGCACTCGATGTCGATGGGGCAGGAATACGACCAGCATCGCGTTCTATTGACGGAGGCCTCAGACGTTATGGGCAACCTTCGCGAGCAAGAGAAGCAGCAGACAGCGACAATCCTGCGGGCTGAGAGCAGCAAGCGGGAAGCTTATTACCAGCAACGCGCGTTGTCAGCGAAGTTGGTTCAGAGAATGGCTCGTGAACGGGATGAACGGATGACGGGGGCGATTGATCCAGAGTCGCAGCAACATCAGAATATCATCGACGCGCTTATCCGAGGAGCAGGGACTTTGTACACTGGTGTTGTTGTCGCTCAGCAGGAGAATAAACCTCCAACTCCCGCACCTCGATCAAGTCTCACTGCAGCAGGCTCCAAGATTGTCACGAAGAAACACGGTCGCCACTTTAAAACCGAGCTCTTCTTCCCAGCTATCCCTTCACGAACAGCGCCACAAAAGTCTAGTAGAAGTTGAAGTTGGCGTTGGCGTTTCATTGGTGACGAAGTCCCCCCTTGCATTGATGCACTCACTTTTGCTTATTGGCTTTTTCAAGGGTCCATACCCGCATTTACTTACCTGATATCAGTTTAGAAGAAACGGGTTAGGGCTGACATTCTGATTGAGTCGCCCAGGGCTATTTTTGACCAAACAATTCTGTGTTTACTGACATTTCCAGAATTGTGACATGAATAGAATTTGAGATTTCACTGCATAAAGATGTAGAGTTTAGTGGCCATATGTCATTAAATCGGAGGTACACGATTTAGAGGGCACTTTCCAAACAGAGAAATGCTAATTTGGCTCAGCAACAGGACGACGGGTGCAGCTTTATCTAAAATGCTACAGTTTATGGGCTGTGATGATGTGACTAAATGCCTCGTCGCATACGTTCGTACATGTACCCTGATTTAGAGCGGAGGGAACACGGTCAGCAAGCTTATATACGGAAGCGTCAGACTCAGTCTCCTACAGTTTATTTAAGAAAATAAGATTGGACAGACTCTCGCTTCAAGCTCGTGCCTACCAGCCAGACCTGCTCAAGTGCCCGCGAAGCAGGGCCGCGCGGTATTTGCGTAGGCGTGCCCAGCGACGAGCATTCCAGCGAACGGAGCCGTTGCCCCAACTCGGACTTAGTTTTCTATTGCGGGGGTCTGGGGGTGCAACCCCCAGCATGTAAAGCTCGCAATGCACTTCTTACATGCAATGACGAGTTCTTCATGTAGTTCTATGATAATAGTGTTCCTAATCGAAGATGTGATGTCAGATCGGAAGCTGCACTGATCTACAAGTACACGTGATCGCTTAGACCCAATTAATCAACAGCTTCATCAGATCCATAGTATATACTAATTTGGAAGTCATCGGCAGTTACTAGGACCCCATACTTTATGCGTGATAACTTGCCCAACCATACAAACGCAAAACTCACCTTCCTTCGGTGTATTCAAAAACATAATAGTGTATGCACGTAGCTACATTTTTTTCTTTTCATTAGCGTTGCTGTTTACAGACCGAGCCATCCCTGGTCGCTGAAGAAGAAACCGATGGTAGAACCTGCCGACAAGCCGAAGAACAGGCAAAACACCATGACAGCGCCGCCCGACTCGCGGTCCTCCGGCTTCAGCATGCGCGGGGCAACGCCCATAGTCACCGTCGACAGGAATCCGTTCGTGACGCCAATGATGAGGTTGAGCACGATGTTGTAGGCGATGGCTCCCATGTCGTCGAAGCCGAAGGAGTAGAGCGACGTGCCGGCAACGCCCATGAGCAGCAGCGGGATGAACCCCAGACGGATGATGGAGAGACCGAGGCACCACTCACTGGTCAGCAGCTTGTACACCGCAGCGCTCGTCATCACGCGACCGAAGAAGTCGCCGTAGTTGTACGAGCCGACAATGCCGGGCGAGCAGTACCAGTTGGACGTCACCGAGTGCGTGACGTCCGAGTACGGTGGCTTGAGGTTACGCGCAGCGGCACAGCCGAAGCCCGGATAGACCGACAGCGACACGAAGAAGACGAGGAACTGCGCCAACGCAGGCACCCAGATGATGAGGAAGATGCGCCACAGGTTACTGCACGTCTTGCCGAAGGGCAGCGTGGCCAGGCTCTCGGCCCGCATCGACTCTTCATTGCGCTCGACCAGGAACTTGACGCACGGCAAGTTGTTGAGATGGCGGTACACGAAGAGCGCGACGATGAGCACGACAATGAGGAGGCCGAAGAAGAGGTAGAACGAGAGCTTGGTCGAGTCACCCGTCTGCTTGACGCCACCCACGGCCAGACGCAGGATGGTGAGCAGCGAGACGTTGATGATGCCAGCGGTACCGTTGCCGATCTGCACGGCCTGCGAGAACTTGGGGATCGGGAACAGCGCAGCGAACGTGTAGTACGTGGCCTCCGTGAGTGAATTGCCGAAGCCGATGCAGCAGAAGCACACCAGCACGAGGATGGCTCCCGTCTTCTCGTTGGAAAAGTCGATGGCGCTGAAAACCATGATGAGAATCGCCATGAGCATGAAGATGCCGTAGCCCACGCGCACGCGGAAGTCGCGCGTGATGGACTTGTCGAAGCCGAAGAACATCTGCAGGGCCTGACCGATGACCATGGGCCAGGCCGTGCACAGCGTCGTGAGGAACGAGAAGTCGAGTCCGGAGTCGGCGAATTGCACGGTGTAGAAGTCTTGAGCACTCAGACACGAGTAGTACGCCCACAGCACGGACGCGTTGAGGAACATGAACATGTAGAAGATCTTGCGCTCGTTCTTGATCATGTCCTCCCAGATTTCCTGGGGCATGCCGTCGTGTCCGGTCTCAAGGCTGTCATCGTCTTGGATCGGTGAAATGAGCTTGTCAGCCTTGGTGGGCGAATGCATAGCGGGTGATCGACCTTGGCTATAGTAGTAGTTGTTGTTGAGCGGTAAATTGTAGAATGGGGGACTGGGAGCCGGGCGCTTCGCCACGCGGTCCTCACGACCGGTGTCGTTGACTTCGTGCTCGTAGACGAAAGCACGACTTTCGCATGGTAGTGGCCCGACTACCAATAGATCCTGATCAGCACGCCTTACTTACCCCTTTCGAACTTGGTTGCACTTGAGTCACAAACTTGCTTACTTGAATAGAAGAACGCATGTGGCACGATGTGTTTCTACAAGCTGTAAATTTACTGTGTCTGTATATAATAGTAGCCTGCTATAGTTTATAACTCTTAATTGTTGCTGCAAAAATACGCAGAATACCCATTCAGAACAAGCACCATTGTAACGATCTTGTGTATTTAACTAGTTTATGGGGGTATTTCACTTTTTGTATGCACTCAAGTTGAATGAACTGAAAGTGAAAGACCTCTTTCAGTAAAACTCAAGTTCCGGGTGTAGCAGAAGGCAAGTAGACTTTGTTTAGGATTCGACAAAAGGCCCCAAGATACAAGAAAAATGAAGAAAACCATGATATGCAAACTTGCTGTATCTGCTTGCATTACATTTAACGTATTGAAAGACTTGATCAACAAACAAGTTGTAAGAATCGCTGGATCATTCACGTGGGATGTAAGCTTAAATAGCTCAGACTGCTTTGCCTGTTAGATGAGCGACGGTGGAGTGAGGCCGACATGAATCATTGTGTATAACTTTTCGCAGGCCTTGAATGCATGAATGAATTGCTTGCGTAGAAGGCGCAAATTGAACTTGAATTTTGACTTCAATTGCATCAAGTCGGTGCTTACCCAGGCGCAGGCGCGTATCGCTCGTGAACACCAACAATTCCTGGTCTTCACCGTGAACGTGCGAGTTCACGAGGCGGCAATGCGCTGCCGATCGCCAATGTCACACAGATTCCGCCTCGACTAGGTCAGCGGTGCTGCAAAAAACTAAAACTGCAACACCACGGCCGCGTACGGGGGCTCCAAGTTGCGGTTTGCGGCACAGCCGAATCCAGGGTACACGGCCAATGACACGAAGAAGACGAGGAACTGCACCAACGCGGGGACCCAAATGATGCAGAAGATGCGCCACAGGTTACCGCACGTCTTGCTAATCGGAAGCGTGGTCAAGCTCTCGGCCTTAAAGGACTCCGCATTGTGCTCCAGCAAGAACTTGACGCACGCACGGAATGGTCATCAAACGGTAGTACACGAAGAGTGCCGCAATCAGCACGATGATCAGGATGCCGAAAAAGAGGTAGAACGACAGCTTGGTCGAGTCACTCGTCTGGTGGACACCGCCCACAGCCAGCCGCAGAATTGTGGCCAACGTGATGTTGAAGATACCAGCGGTACCATTGCCGATCTGCACGGCCTGCGAGAACTTGGGGATCGGGAAGAGCGCAGCGAACGTGTAGTACGTGGCCTCCGAGAGCGAGTTACTGAATCCAATGCAGGCGAAGCACACCAGCACCAGGACAGCTCCTGTCTTCTGGTTGGAGAAGTTAATGGCGCTGAAGACCATGATCAGATCGCCATCAAGATGAAGATGCTGTAGCCGACGTGCACGCGGAACTGGCGGGTCATCTTCTTGTCCAGACCGAAGAACATCTGCAGACCTTGGCCGATGACCATGGGCCACGACGTGACCAGCGTCGTGAGGAACGAGAAGTCGAGTCCGGAGTCGGCGAATTGCACCGCGTAGAAGTCTTGGGCGCTCAGACACGAGTAGTAGGCCCACAGCACGGAGCCGTTCAGGAACATGAACATGTAGAAGATCTTGCGCTCGTTCTTGACCATGTCGTCCCAGATCTCCTGCGGCATGCCGTCACGCCCCGTTTCGACGCCGTCATCGCCTTGAACGTGTTGTACTTGTCAGCCGTCCGGTCTGAACTCCCCCCGCTTGTGAGTTCGTGCCAGCAGCACCTGTCCCCTGCCATCCGCTGACAAGCAGACCGATAGTATGGCGTTGCGGTTGCGAGCAGACAATGCTGTTTATGCCATTGCTGCTCGGATGGTCGAAGTTGAGCCATCCGCTGTCAACTGAGACCAGGCTCACCAGTCGGAGTGTTAAACGTCCCCCCAGCGGTGTCGTTGCTCCAACCACTCGTTGGAGCTCGCTACATGTATTAATATCGCTGTCTCTAAGACTGCATTTCGCAGCCCGCCGGTGGATTGCACACATGTACTGTAGCCACATGAACTGGGACGACTGCATAGGGTGGGGCGTGCACGCCCCTGGCTGATGAAAATGGCCCGCCCTTATTGGTGCGACCAGCGACTGAGTGCAAATTTTTTGTGTTCGTCCAAACTGGCTCAGACTGAGAGCAGCACGACTTGGCACACCGATCGAGTCGGGGGTCGATGGCTTGCGGCGCTCCAGCAACCGCGACGCCGATGAAAGAGAGACCGCACTCTCCACCCAGCACCACTGGGCTGGGCCAAACAGACCAGCACTGCTGGCAACAGCAGCGCCAGCCACCCGTTCCGAGTCGATGCAAAACGCCGACTGACTGCCCGTTGCTTGCACGGTGTAGGTGGCCCATAGCGCGTGACCGAGCGACTCTATCTGTCACGACGCGACCGTGTTCTCCCAAGAGACGACGATGTTGAACACGCTCGGGTACCGGTAAATCGCTCTCCACGTCGAAGTCCTCCTCGGCGTAAGTAGGCAGTCCCCGAAGCAATCCGCGGACTGCTTACCGGCGGCCCAAAAGGCAACTTGCAGCGCATTCACACGTCGGTTGATACGCACGGCGGCATAGTGGAGCCAAGAGTATATCGCGGGATGCGCTTGAAGCTGTCGTCTACAGCAGTGGGACGCAGACACGAATCAGCAAATCAAATGAGCCCACGCGCGGCGCGTCGCGCGGCGATGCGGCCTGATGCGGCCGGCAGCATTGCAGCACTGCGGCAACTCGAGCCTGAATGCGAAGGCTGTCGGCAACTCAAGCGTACGCTTCACCGCTGTAAGTGCAACACTCTACATGTAAGCAGGTTTCGTGAAGCCAAAGCTCACCAAAGCGGGAACGCAACGCCGGCCAAACATGAGAGTCGGTTCTGCATCTTACAAATCCCGTGTTACAAGCGACTTGTAAGCGCAGGCGGCGGCGTCGACGACTTCAACGTGATCGACGTCGATTGATCGACTTTTGTTGGCAACAAGTAAGTTGTTGCCCACCACCACCACCACGCTGAGAGGAGCATCGGCATCGTTGGTAAATCGTTTCTTCATCATACTGATCATACTGTACCTCAAATCTGTCCGAAAGGGGGAACATGCAATAAAATATGATCACATCAAACGGTGAATAAATACCTTCAAAAAGATATGGTGCATATAACAGTGTCGACTACTGCATTGGGGGGAAAGCGTAATGTACCGTAGCTCCTCACAAACCTTACACAAAAAGGCTATCCCCAGCGTTCGCAGTCGCAACAGGCCATTTTGTTTTGCTGTGCGTGCTTTTCTTATTGAACGAGAGTCGCTTTGCGAAGACCTCAGTTCGTTCCAGGAAGGCAATCCAGCCTCTTCCAGTTTGGAACTGTGGTATATACATATTTTCGCCAAGCATCACTTCAACTTGGATCAGTCACCGTTCACGGATCGTCGAGACTAATTAATGTCGAGCGGTGCCGCCAGCCACACGCGCCTTACCTCGTCAGCGGTGGTCAAGTTCCACCAAATTCCATCATAGCTTCCACCTCTCACTTCCAATTCCGCCTCGACCTGCTCAAGCCAACAGCGCCATGGATTCCCCGGGCAAGACGGACAAGCTCGTCCAAGAAGACCCGCTCGAGATCGGGCGCGACGGCATGCCGCCCGAGATCTGGGACGATATGGTCAAGCACGAGAAGTTCATATACTTCTCGCTCATGTTCCTCAACGGCTCGGTGCTGTGGGCCTACTACTCGTGTCTGAGCGCCCAAGACTTCTACACGGTCGAGTTCCCGGAGTCCGGCCTCGACTTCTCTTTCCTGACCACGCTCTGCACGGCGTGGCCCATGGTCATCGGCCAGGGGCTGCAGATGGTCTTCGGACTGGACAAGAAGTTCGGCCAGCGCACGCGCGTGCACGTGGGCTACGGCATCTTCATGCTCATGGCCGTGCTCATCATGGTCTTCAGCGCCATCAACTTCTCGAGCCAAAAGACGGGCGCGATCCTCGTGCTGGTCTGCTTCGGGTGCATCGGCTTCGGCAATTCGCTGTCCGAGGCCACGTACTACACGTTCGCGGCGCTGTTTCCCATCGAGAAGTTCACCAACGGCGTGCAGATCGGCAACACGTGCGCCGGCATCCTCAACATCACGGTGGCCACGGTGCTGCGTCTCGCAGTCGGAGGCGTGAACCAGACCAGCAGCTCCACGAAGCTGAGCTTCTACCTGTTCTTCAGTCTGTTGGTCATCGTGCTCATTTGTGCCATCTTGCTGTACCGCTACTTGATCAGCCTGCCGTCGGTCAAGTTCCTCATGGACCGCAACGAGAGCTCGACCAAGGAGGAGCACCTGGCCAGCCAGTCGGTCGGCCGCACACTCAAGAACCTGGGCCGCATCTTCCGCATCATCTGGATGCCGGCGCTGGCTCAGTTCCTCGTCTTCTTCGTGTCGCTCTCAGTGTTCCCGGGCTTCGGCTGCGCGGCGTCGCGCAATTTGTTCCCGCCGTATAACGACGAGGCCCACACCCTCACGTCCACTTGGTACTGCTCGCCGGGCATCATCGGCAGCTACAACTACGGCGACTTCATCGGCCGGATCCTGTGCACGGCGGCGGTGTACCGCGTGGTGACCATGGGCTGGGCCTTCGGACTCTCGGTGCTGCGGATCGCCTTCATCCCGCTGCTGCTCATGGGCGTGGCCGGCACGTCGCTCTACTCGTTCCCGTTCGGCAGCATGGGCGCGCTGGCCTTCAACATCGTGTTGAACCTATTGATCGGCATTTCGACGGGCCTGCTCTCGACCGTCACCATGGGCGTGGCCCCGCGGATGTTGAAGCCCGAGGACCGCGAGTCGGGCGGCGCCGTTATGGTCTTCTTCCTCTTCCTGGGCATCGCCACGGGCTCCACCTTCGGCTTCCTGGTCAGCGACAACGGGTGGCTCGGACTCTAAAGCTTATGCTATGCACATGGCGGTGAGCTTTCATGTAGGCAAACTTTATGATACGAAATTGATGTCGATGAACTTTCACGAACTTGTCCATGTTGCACCTTGCAACAAACAGCTGCCGCTCTCCACGCGGTACAAGTCTCAGCATTTCAAGCCGCGATGTGTCGATGTCGGCGAGGTGGCCTGGCTATCGAGATGATCCATTTCTTCCCGCCGACACAAAGGACCCCCTCTCCACCAATGCACGGCACGTTTGCTTGACGAGAGTTAATCGGAGGAGCGGTTTGCATTAGTCTGCACCGCTCATTCCGAAATCCGCCGGTCAAGCATCAAGCGTTCTTCCTTCTCCCCGCAGCGATGGAGTCTCCGAGCAAGTCCGAGAAGCTCGTGCCTGAGGATCAGGTGGAGCTGGGCCGCGACGGCATGCCGCAGGAGATCTGGGACGACATGGTCAAGAACGAGCGTAACATCTTCTACTCGCTCATGTTCCTCAACGGCTCGGTGCTCTGGGCCTACTACTCGTGCCTGAGCGCGCAGGACTTCTACACGGTCGAGTTCGCCGACTCGGGTCTCGACTTCTCTTTCCTGACCACGCTCTGCACGTCGTGGCCCATGGTCATCGGCCAGGCTGTCCAGATGATCTGGGGCCTCGACAAGAAGCTCTCGCAGGAGTTCCGCGTGCGCGTGGGCTACGGCATCTTCATCCTCATGGCCATCCTCATCATGGTCTTCAGCGCCATCAACTTCTCCAACCAGAAGACGGGCGGCATCCTCGTGCTCATCTGCTTCGGCTGCGTCGGCTTCGGCAACACGCTCTCCGAGGCCACGTACTACACGATTGCCGCGCTCTTCCCCGTGCCCAAGTTCTCGCAGGCCGTGCAGATCGGCAACGGCACGGCCGGCATCCTCAACATCTCGCTGGCCACGATCCTGCGTCTGGCCGTGGGCGGCGTCCACCAGACGAGCAGCTCCACCAAGCTGGCCTTCTACCTCTTCTTCGGCCTCCTCATTGTCGTGCTCATCGTCGCGCTCTTCGTGTACCGCCGCCTAACCAGCCTGCCTTCCGTCAAGTACCTGCTCGAGCGCAACGCCGCGTCGGCCAAGGAGGAGAACCTCACGGAGCAGCCCGTGGGCAAGACGCTCAGCAACCTGTGGCGCATCTTCCTCATCATCTGGATGCCGGCCGTGACCCAGTTCCTCGTCTTCTTTGTGTCGCTCTCGGTCTTCCCGGGCTTCGGCTGCGCGGCCACGCGTAACCTCATGCCGCCGTACTCGGACGTGACGCACACGGTGACGGCCAACTGGTACTGCGCGCCGGGCATCGTGGGCTCGTACAACTACGGCGACTTCTTCGGCCGTATCCTCACCGGCGCTGCCGTGTACAAGTTGCTCAACAGCGAGTGGTGCTTCGGCCTGTCCATCGTGCGTCTGGCCTTCATCCCGCTGCTGCTCATGGGCGTGGCCGGCACGTCGCTCTACGCCTTTGGCCACGACGACATGGGCGCCATCGCCTACAACATCGTGCTCAACCTGACCATCGGTCTCTCGAACGGCTTCCTGTCCACGGTGACCATGGGCGTGGGCCCGCGTCTCCTCAACCCGGAGGACCGCGAGTCGGGCGGTGCCGTCATGGTGCTCTGCCTCTTCCTGGGACTTGCCGGCGGCTCCACGCTCGGCTTCTTCTTCAGCGACCAGGGCTGGCTCGGCCTGTAAGTTGGCTTCTTCTCTTCGAAGCCGCTTAGGTAGTGCGCTCTACACTCTTGTGTGTGTGAGCACGAAGAACTGTACATGCTTCCCCTCCCCATGCTTTACCTGTATCGTACTGCATGGCGAGCAACATTTTCAGTACACGAACTTCTTATACGTGGGTGGGTGTCGTTCGGGTCGAAAGGTGAAGCAGACAACAACCAACTGCCACCCGACCTCAGCGTCGAGCTCTTGCTCAACCGAAACACAAACAAACAAACGTGCCAAACATTAGAACGGTAGGCATCGATGCCCAACCTGCAGTAGTAAGCTTACCGAAAAGCGGCCGGGACCCCATCACAGGCGGCACTACAATCCGAGCAGCTTGACTGCTAACTGAGGACGTTGCCTTTTGAAAAGTAGGTGGGATGCAGTCGTTGAATTCAGGGACGGGGTCCTCTCCAGCTCAAGTTGCGTTGACCGTCGTCTCTCATGTGGCAGTTTGGCTCTACTTTCGTGCCGTCATTTGGAAGCTTTGACGATGCCCAGCCAACCTTCGCCGAAGAAACAGAAGACGCGGTGCAGCCCGAGACTGACGGCGAGGGCTGCTGCGGCTGCTAATGGGTTCCCTGAAGTCACTCCGGAAGATGCCACTGAGACCCTCACAACCGTCAAGAAGAGCTTGACGCAGTTCGATGGCCGAATTGCTGCAGCGCTCTCAGAACCGGTCGCTGCAGCAGCAGCAGACGCACGCGTTAGCTCGGAGATGGGTGTGGTGGAGGAGATATACTGCGAGAACTTCATGTGCCACCGCAAGCTGCGCGTGGCTCTTAGTCCTCATATCAACTTCATCACTGGCGAGAACGGAAGTGGCAAGAGTGCTATCATTGCCGCCCTTCAAGTCTGTCTGGGCTACAGTGCGCGCAGCACGCACCGAGGCAAGAGCTTGAAGACGTTGATCCGTCACGGCTTCGACGGCAACGCGCTGGTCCGCATCACGCTCCGCAACGATGACATTGGCAGCGACGCCTTCCGCCCGGACCAGTTCGGCCGCAGGATAATGGTGGAGAGGCTCATTCGTCGGGACGGAACCGGCTGAAGGACGAGCGCGGACTGCTGGTGTCCAAGCTCAAGACGGACCTGGACGCCATGCTGGATCACTTGAACATTCAGACGCAGGAGGCGCAGAGTGTGAGTTAAAGTAGTATTGTCATTTTGTTTGAATGAAGTCGTTAACTTGGCTCTACCGTGTTGTTCATAGATTGGAAAGCTGGAGAGTTATTTCGTTGTATTGAAAGCCGAGCTGGAGTGGGCGTTCGTGAGCGAGAAGGAGCAGCAAGTAGCGAAAGCGGAGACGAAGATCGCACAGAAGACGACGGACGCAGAGCAAGCCGCTGCAAGAAATGCAGCGGCACGAGTGGAGGTCGATAACCTGGAGAAGAGGCAGAGCGAGCTCAACTCGAAGCTCGAAGCGACCAGCAAGAAGATGGAGCAGTGCAACAAGAGCAAGATGGAGTTGAAGAACAAGATCCGCGAGCTTCGACGCCCGCTGCACCAACATTAGTCGGAATTGACGCTGCTCACTCGGTCCAAGCAGCGTGGAGCCCAAAACCTCGACAGACTCCAGCAAGCGTTGATGAAGAAGAAAGAGCAGCATGAAGAACTGCTGCGTAGAGCTGGGAGCCGAAACCTGCACGATCAACTGGAGCACAAGCGGCAAGAAGCTGCCCAAACGCAGCAGAGTATTCGTGACGCAGAGCTGCGCGTCCAACATGCACCAGGGGATGCCGACGACCTGGACGAGCGACTTTCTGCCTGCGCACGCCTCGTCCGCGAGTCTGAAGACGCCGTTCGATGTGTGCAACGCCGCCTCAGCTCTCTCCGGGGTCGGAAGAGCAACAGCTTGGCAGCGTTTGGTAGCCATATTGCGCACTTGCAGCAACTGATTAATACGAACCTGCATCGATTCACAGCTCCGCCTATCGGGCCTCTGGGGAGATTTGTGACGCTCCCGAAGGAGTTCATGCGCTTCGCCGCTGCGGTCGAGACAGCCTTGAAAGGGTCCCTGGGTCGATACTTGGTGGTCAATGGCCAAGATATGAAGCTGCTGGATGACTTGAAGCGCCAGGCCCGCTGTCTCCCGCGTGAGGCGGAGATCACCATCACAGAGCGCAGTGGCTTCCGATATGAGAGCCTGAACATGCCAGCAGGAGGCCTCGCCGCTCACGCGATTTGCAACATTCTCAGAGTGGAGAACGACAATGTGTTCAATACTTTGATTGATGAGTGTAGTATCGAGAGTAAGTTGGTGTTTGACGACCGCGAGGTGGCTGAGCAAAGGGTGCTGCAAGGCCCCAGTGGGAGCTTCAAAATGGCGAGGTTCGTGTCGGAAGTGTGCCTTGTGAGCGGGGACAAGTTCATTGTTCGCCAAGGGAACTTGGCGTATATTGCGAACAAGCTGCATGGACGCCGGCCCAGTATCTGTGAGGACGTGGACGGCGAGATCAGAGGACAGGAACAGCACCTGAACGTTCTACTACGGGAGCTGCAGGGCTTGCGCCACCAGGAGTCTTAGCTACGGGCAGAGAGGAATGCTTTACACCGGTTTGCCACACAGGAGAAGGCCCGCATTGACAAATTGTCGCTACGATACCTTAAGCAGAATACGGAGCTGCAGAGGCTCGAGGACGAGTTGTCGGACCAGCAGCAAGAGCACACGCTGGATACGACGGTGCTGGATCGCGAGATCAGCGACGTTCAGAACGAGTTGCAGGGCTTAGACGCCCGTGAGACCGAGCTGGAGAAGGCCATCTCTGCGTCGACTGACGCCTTGCAAGCTCCGCTGAACGAACTCGAAGTGCTGAACGCAGAGGAACGCAAGATCGCGGTCGAATTGAACGATCCGCAGCGCGACGCGAACGAGATCTACAAGCAACTTGGCGCGGTGAAGTCCAACGAGATCATGAGTCAGCGCCAGGTGGAGTCGCAAGCCTCGGTGACGCAGTTGAACCAACAGCTGCACTCCCTCCAGGAGGACCGTGATCGACAAGAGAAGAAGGCACTCCAGGTGTGTACCCGACCGGCGAGTATCCTCCCTCGATACGCTTATGAGAAGCGGTTGAAACAGGTCGAGAACCAACTTGCTACAGCTCACAACCGTCTGAATGGTCTGAGTTTGAGTGAGCTGAAGGACGACATGGAGATCAAGGAGATCAAGTACAAGAGCAAGAAGGCCAACAAGTTCTATCAGCACCTGATGCAGATTCGGAACATGCTAAAGGAGCGCAAGGCGACGTGGAATCCCTTCCGCACGGCCATCGCCCACCGCACATCCAACGAGTTCAGCGAGTACATGAACCTCAACAACTTCGTGGCCAAGCTTAAGTTCCGCCACGACCACCAGCGCGTCGAGATCGCTGTGCTTCAGAACGAAAAGGGCGCCACGAGCGCCTCACAGATGACGGACATGAAGGAACTGTCCGGCGGAGAGCGCTCGTTCACGCAGGTGGCGTTGCTGCTCGCTCTGGGCAAGAGCACCGAGTGTCCGTTCCGCATTATGGACGAGTTCGACGTCTTCATGGACTCGGTGAACCGCGATATGACCCTCCAGTTGCTAGTCGATGCGGCCAAGATGGAGGACAAGAAGCAGTTCATCTTCGTGACGCCGAACAACATCAGGTGCGTTATCGGGTGTTGTATTGTGGCTATGTGAACTTCTGTGTTGACTGGCAATGCTATGTTGATCTTGCAGCACTTTGCCGTAGGATCCAAGGGTGAAGGAAGATCCAGACGATGGACCCACCACGAGACCGAGACGGAAGCGCGGACGCGCCGTGAGGGTCCAAATCTGCCTTCGAAATGCCGATACTGGTTGGTTTTGGAATGGAAGAACGTATCTGGGGAGGTATTTAGGTCGACGGCAGGAATGGTTGACAAAGTGGAGTAGCGAAGGATAGGAGCTTTTTGCGGTCAATCAATTTGCTGCTGTCCCTTTGACGAAAACTAAAATTTGTTCGATACTTCACTACTCGAATATAAGTTTGCAGGCGGCATCCTCATGCATGGAGCCATCTACTACAAGTTTTGTGAAAATGTATTTATCAATGTGTAGCAACATGAATCAGCGCTATCCACGTTGCTTGATAGTGGTCATGGTACGCAACAAAGTGTTTGAGGTGGCCGTCTTTTAAAAAAAGACGTTGAGTTTTAAAAAAACTCTACGCCATTGACTGCGCTATACTTGGTACCGACCGTACTGTACCTTCACATTCGACTGATGAAAGACAGGCTAACGCCGAACAATCACTCGAGGCGATGCCACCGCCGCCACTGAGTACAAAATGCTACTGTATTGAAGGGGTCTAATACACGTACTGCATGCACAACAACCCAAAAGCTACAGCAAAGAATTATGGAGCTGCTGTACATTTCATTAGTCGAGTGAATTTTGCTATGTGCTCACTGGCAACGGGTTGCAATACACGAAAAAAAAGAAACAGTCATTCGCATCGTAATGACATACACGCACGCACGTTCACACGCGCTGGTTTGAAACTCACGGAGTGCTGACTGTTGGCGGGAAGCAACGGAAGCTTCCGAAGCGTGCCAGTCGCTGCCATGTCAAGTGTGCGCTTGGTCCCGCGATTGTGCAACCGGCTCAGCTGTGGACGAAAGATTCGTGCACGTGTCGCGGTGGTCTGCTTGCGCAAGTGTACAAGTGCGGCACGCAAATTACACGAGTTGCTGGTGCAGCACTGTAGGACCCTTCTCATGTGAGGGATGCCTCCACGGACGAGTTTAGCATCATTCTTGACGATTCCGCCTGCTAACGGCACGCCACCCCGCTCCAGGCCAGCCGCCCACTGAGAGCGAAGCTATCAACGTTCACCAACTCGCTTTAGTACGTGTACGTGTAGCATCATCCGTCTTGGTCCAAAGATGGTTTACCAGTCCAGTTGGGTCCTCGAGTTGCAGCGCGTGCTGCCTCGGCTCGTCTGGACACTGACGGCGTTGAATACCTCGCCTCCCTATCTTCCTATCCGAGGCGGGGTTGCGGCTGGCTGAGCATGTAAGATAGTAGTCGACGCCTTTCAACAGCTGGGAAGTCTCTCATAGGTCCGACAAAAGTCTCTCATTTAATTTTGGTCTTAGAAAGGGACGACGAGGATCGTCCTCCTGCCTCGAAGCCGCGCAGCGACCGATAAAGCTTGGTCTTGGCGTACACCTCATGCACGTCCACGATAGTGGCGCATTTGGCGCTGATCTCTAGGCGCTACGGCGACGGCACAGCTCGCTATGGCGGCTCCAAATCTTAGCCTTCTTCCCAAGTTGAAGTGGGTCGGGATAGGGGTATTTTTTGCTAAGTTCATGAAGCCAGTGCGCACCTATCCGATCACAAAGACGGTGCATTCACTCCAGTATCTGGACTATTTATTTTTTCGAGTTTTATTTTACTCCATTATCTGCACTTAGTTAGATTGCTGAGGTAACTTTCGCATGGTAACTGTTAAATGTACTATAGCATCCCCTCTCCTGTTAGGTGCGGAACGCATCGTTATTTTCAACTTCGTACTTACATAAGGCGACTACCGACGAGCTCCATCAGGAATCGGTGTCATTCGTCAACTCACCGGCAGCAGCGCAAGCAAGCCTCTCCAAGAAGCCCCAAGCCTCTCTCTCTCAACACACACCACAAGCATGAAGGCCGTCACCGGTATGCAGAAGCTCCGCCCCGTCGCCTCCAAGCTGCGCGGCGTCACGACCCGCAACGTCTGGACCTCGCAGCAGGTACGGGACCCAATAGATACGTAGCTTGTCAACCGTTGCGCTAACGGATCCTCTTGCCATCGCTGCAGTACATCGACCGCGAGGAGCGCTGCGGCGCGCACAACTACCACCCGCTGCCCGTGGTGCTGACCAAGGGCCGCGGCTGCAAGGTCTGGGACGTGGAGGGCAAGGAGTACTACGACTTCCTGAGCGCCTACTCGGCCGTGAACCAGGGCCACTGCCACCCCAAGCTCGTCAAGGCGCTGACGGAGCAGGCGCAGACGCTCACGCTCACGTCGCGCGCCTTCTACAACAACGTGCTGGGCGAGTACCAGGAGTACATGACCCAGCTCCTGGGCTTCGACCGCATCCTGCCCATGAACACGGGCGTGGAGGGCGGCGAGACGGCCATCAAGCTCGCGCGCCGCTGGGCCTACGACGTCAAGGGCGTCCCGGAGAACAAGGCCAAGGTCATCTTTGCCGAGAACAACTTCTGGGGCCGCACGCTGAGTGCCGTGTCCTCGTCGAACGACCCGGCGGCGTACGGCGGCTACGGTCCGTTCATGCCCGGCTTCAGCAGCATCCCGTACAATGACGCGGACGCGCTGGAAGCCGTCTTTGAGAAGGAGGGCAAGAACGTTGCCGCCTTCATGGTGGAGCCCATTCAGGGCGAGGCTGGTGTCGTTGTGCCTGACGAGGGCTACCTCAAGCGCGTGCGTGAGCTCTGCACCAAGCACAACATCCTTTGGATTGCCGACGAGGTGCAAACCGGTCTGGCGCGTACCGGCAAGATGCTCGCTGTCGACTACGAGAACGTCAAGCCGGACATCGTGATCCTCGGCAAGGCCCTCTCGGGCGGCATGTACCCCGTGTCGGCGGTGCTGACCAGCCACGAGGTCATGCTCACGATCAAGCCCGGCCAGCACGGCTCCACTTACGGCGGTAACCCGCTCGGCTGCAAGGTCGCTATGGCGGCCATGGAGGTGATCCAGGAGGAGAAGCTCGCTGAGAACGCCTTCAAGCTTGGCCAGAAGTTCCGTGGCGAGATGGAAAGGTGCGTTGCGTTATCATACGCTATTGAGGACGTGTTGCTGGATCTCACTAACATTATTCACTGGTTGTTGTGCGCGTGTAGCTTCAAGTCGGATGTGCTCCAAGGCGTGCGTGGCCGCGGTCTGCTGAACGCGATTATCATCAACGAGCGTCCCAACCAGCCAGACGCTCTGCAGCTCTGCATGAACCTGGCCAAGAAGGGCCTGCTGGCCAAGCCCACCCACGGCAACATCATCCGTCTCGCTCCCCCGCTTGTCATGAACGAGAAGCAGCTGGACGAGTGCACGTCGATCATCAAGGAGGTCCTCACGGAGGCGGAGAAGTAGAGGCCACCGCAGGACACGCGCACTTCAGGATCCTGTGGCGAACGATAAGCTACAGACAGATAAGATGGACGCAAATGCATGTGCCTTTAGGGAAGTTACGCATTAAAATAATGAAATCTAAGATAGCATACTCCATAATGGACTAAGATGCAAGTAAGCTATCATGATGCAACAATGGCACGCTTGTCACTGCTGACCGCTGCTGCCACGCATCCCGAAAAATAATAATACCCGAAAATATAACAGTATTTTCGGATACAATACTTTATTTAGGGCATCGCCGTTTGTTTTATCCGAAATTTATGTAGCCGAGTTCTAAAATTCGGTATTTTACTTCTGCTCATCCTGCTCCAACCATTAGTTGTGGTCAAACATCGCGCTCTACCAGCGTAACTTTGCCGTTAGCCTCCCCTTTCAAACAAGCACCACCCAGCACGCGCATCACGACTCGACGTTAGCACCATGACCGACAATCTCCTCGCTGGCCCCGCTCCGAGGCCTACCTTCTCGCCCAGGCAGATTGCTGCCTTCTACTTCAAGCCCTGCCTGGACGAGGAGGGAAAGACGACGGGCTACTATGCCTGCAAGACCTCTGCTAAGCGCCGCAAGCACGCGCCCAAGTCAGGCTACAACAACTTGGTGTCACACGTGCGGACGGCGCACCCCAACTACGAGAGCGACATGCTCGACGCTAATGTCGCTGCGACGAGGACCCTACTGCCGTGGGTCACCCAGAAGGCCTCGAACCGCTACGCGTGGCTGCGCTGGATCGTCACGGGCAATCTACCGCTGTCTTTTGCGAGTCCAAGAAAACGCGACAGTACGTATTTTCATATCTATTTTGGTGATTTACATGTGTGCTAATGCCGTATGTTATGTAGATACACGAAGCTAAATCCCATCTCCGTGGAGACGCTGACCGCCATCATGGAGGCCGTGACCAAGGCCATGGAGACGATGATCGGAGACGCCATGCCCGAGCGTTTTGGTCTGGTCCTTGATGGGTGGACCCACGGCACGGAGCACTACATGGCAGTGTATGGCTGTTTTGAGACGGCGACAGGCCCCCAGTACCCGCTGCTGTCGTTAGCGCCTGTCATGGATGAGCCTGACGACCAGCTGAGCGCTGACGGCCATCTGACGGCGATTAAAAGGTTCCTACCCTTTTTGGTAAGTCTATCTCCGGATGTCTATTCCTGGTTGGTGACAACTGCGGAGTAAACAAGCGGCTGGCGAACCTACTCGGTGTGCCGCTAATCGGCTGTGCCAGCCACCGCCTGAACTTGGCGGTGCGAAACTACTTGGAGCCCCAAGACAGCATCCTCGAAGAGGTCCAGCAGCTTATGCGTAAGTTGCGGACTTTAAAACAAGCAGCCAAGTTGCGGTAAGTACTCTGTTTGCTATTTTATTTGGTTTTTGTATTGGTACTAAATTGGTCTTTGTTTTTGGGTTTTGTTCGAAATTAGTGCCAAGACCCCATTGGCCGCTGTCCTCAGACAGGACACGCACTGGTCGTCGACCTTTTCAATGCTCAAGCGCTATTTTCGGCTCCGTCCGTTCATTTCGGCGGACGACGAGGAGCTCGCGGACTTCCTTCCGTCACGCTCAACCCACCCCAAGCTGGAGACTTTGCTGGCAAGCCTCCGGGACGTCGAGTCCGTGTCCAAGCACCTGCAGGGCGACGGCCTTACGCTGCTGGACGCTCGTGTCCTATTCGACGAGCTCCTCAAGAGCCACCCCTCGTTCGCGAAGTATCTCGGTAAGGATCATCGCTCACTCTGCGTCTGATGGTATTTATACTTAGCTACTGCGTTTTATATGTTTTTATTTATGCATAGCCACCGACGCGGATATAGTCCACTCCGCCGTCTTCGAGCAGGCGGTCGTCAAGGTGCTGGACGACCAGGCGGCCCTGCTGACGGACGACGAAGTCGCTGCGCTGGAGCCGTTCAAGCGCACGCAGACTCATGTGGAAGGCGTGGACTGCACGCCGGCGGACAAGGAAGGGTTCGCTGTGCTTGCGCTCAAGCGACGCAAGGTAGCTGCTGCGCCGGCCACGTACGAGCAGCTTAATGCGATTCCTCCTACCTCAAACATGGTTGAGAGGCTCTTCAGCATTGCGCGCGCTATGCTGCGCCATGAGCGCCACCGCCTCTCCCCCATGATGCTAGAGATGATATTATTCCTCAAGATCAACAGCTCGTACTGGGATGTTGCGACCGTGGAGCAGTGCCTGTAAGTAGGTACAGTCGTAACATGCTTGCAGTAATTTACTGTGTCAACACTATGTCTTGCGTTATTTATTCAGTCTGCTACTCAGATGCAATGCAATATTTATTATGGTGTCCTGCAAACAATAGATATATATCGTATTTTCGGCATGCCTGGCTGCTGCCAAGCAAGTTGATAAATTGGGCTTTCACGGCTATGGTGAAAGTTGCGATTTTGTTAGATTCCCACACTTTTCATAAGCTGAGGGAGGCCAAACAACGGTGCTGAGGGGCGTTCTTAACCCCTCTAACCCCGTATTCTGTATCCTACAGAATAAGCATTATTACAGGACAAAATATCTTGCAAACTTGGCTTCAAGTTCAAAAGTCGCATATTTCTTTTTGTACGGCCAACACTTTACACATCTTCCATTCAGATTGGTGATGGGTAGATAGACGGGGATTATGCGGCGAGAATAGAAAGACCAATATAAATCCCTTAAAGGTTTGAAAATTCGTACGAAAGCCAATATCTGCCGCGTGTCCGCCATCCACTGTTCCCCTCATTTCTGAAACGATGAATGGCCCCGGAGAAAAGACGTTCAAGCAGCTGTGGCGTGAGCTATGCAAGGAAGGCTGGAAGGCACGCAAGCCTACCGGCGTGGCGAAGGATCACCGCTATGTGAAGCCAGGGATCAAGAGTCGTCTCGACGGAGCAAAACGTGGAATCGACTTCTTTGACGGTGGGTAACCATAAGTTTTGTATATAATTACGTGTATGCTAACGATAGATGTATTTCTCCAGGTGAGGAGGCTCTCATGGCGTTTGCACGACGATCTGGTCGGCTTGATCTCCCCGCTACCGCTGTGCCCAGCACTCGAAAGTCGACCCGGGTCCCGGCTGGGAAGCAAGCGTCGTACGCCGCTATTAGTCAGCCAGCACCATCGCCAGCTGCCCGGACGCCTAAACCAGCCGCTGGAAGTACGAGCACGGACACGGATGCAGCCTCGATTGCTGCTGCGACACCACGAGCCACCCATGCTGTTCCAACTGCGCATGTCTCGCTGGCCCCTGCATGTACACCAATGGCGACTCCATCGACTGTGGATGGCCCCAATACGGATGCTACAGAACAGGGTGATGGAGTGGGTGGTGCTATTCTGGATGATACTGATCAAGCCGACATGGGGCATCGTTTGGCCGCTAATGCCAACCAACCGGATGCAGTGCGTCGTTCAGCTTCTCCTGCGGATACTGAGCAAGTTGATGGTGCTACTGAGGACTCTACAGACCAAGCTGGTAGGGCGGAAGCTACTACTCTGGATGTGACCGATCACACGGCGTCAACACAAGGCATTACTCCAGATGCTACCGAACAAGGTGGTGCGACCCACGACGCTATTCCGGATACTACAGAGCAAGGTGGTGCGACCCACGACGCTATTCCGGATCCTACAGAGCAAGGTGGTGCGACCCACGACGCTAATCCGGATCCTACTGAAGACAGATCGAGGCCGTTCGACGATGAAGAAGCCAGGAATGAGACCGACAATCCCCCCAACCAGTGCAAAGACTTCATCGATCTGGACGTGTTTGACAGCGACAACTTCATGGAAGGGCTGCGCAAGGAACGACTGTTTGGACCGACTGCTGAAGATGACGTGAACGTTGTAGCGACGGCCGATTTGAGCGACTGCGAGTACGATGCGGATGATGAGGATGTTATGACCGACAACGCCATAGCTCCAGAAGGTGTAGAAAACGTAGACGACGTGGAAACGAATGAAGATGATCTCGACACTGGGACGTTTGATTTGATTGATGACGATCTTCGGACCATTGCGGAAAGTGGTTGGGTAACCTACGATGAGGAGCACAGCGGTAAGCCGGATGGTACAGAATGTGTGGATGTACAGTTGTGTTAATTCTGTATTATCCATCTTTATGATGATTCAGGAAATCTCAAGTCGACGCCGCAACGGACTATTACGACGGGAAATGTGGCCCCACCCGTTCTGCTATCGCCTACGCGGATTCCCCGTTGGGCATGTTCTTCTACTTTCTGCCCAAGGAACTCTGGGTTCGTATAGCTGAAGAGACAGAGCTCTACCGACTGCAGAATATCCCGGCAATGACAATCTCTCGCCGAGAGAAGTTGCTAGCCCGACAGGCCAAGGATCCGCGCGTGAGTGTGCCTAACGTGGAGGATATTGAAGCAGACTTGAACAAGTTCAAGCCCATTCAAGCGCATGAGATCGTGCACGTCGTAGCGCTGCTCTTTCCTAGGGCGGTGGCGCCAATTCGGGATGGCCTAGCTCACCACTGGTGTACTGATGAGGATGGGGCTATTCCGCCCGGAACCTTCTCACGCTTCATGAAACGCCGCCGCTTCGAAGACATTATGAAGTTCCTGCACTTCAACGACAATGAGGACGCCGGGGCCCACGCTGACAAGGCATGGAAAATTCGACCGGTGCTGCAAGCAGTCGAGAAAACGTTTCGTCGTGGATATCGGCTGGGGAAGGTCATCTCGTTCGACGAAGGAATGATGCCGAATCGCAGCAAGTTCAACCCCATGCGCATTTTCATGTCGGACAAGCCCAGCAAGTACGACACGAAGTTCTACATTACGTGCTGTCCTGAAACCGCATACTGTTCTAGGTGAGTTTTCCTGTTCTGTATTCCACTACATGTAATCCGGATCCTACAGAATAAACTAATCTGTATCTATGGTATTCTGTATGCATACAGAGTTGAGATTTACTGCGGTGCAGACAAGACAAAGAAGAAAAAGAAGAAGGCGCCCACAGAAACATTGGGGCTGGGACCAAAGGCTGTCGTGAGGAACATCACGAAAGCGCTGATCAACCAGTCAATGAAGCGCTTGATTGTAACGGATAGTTTCTACTCCACAGTGTCGCTGAGCTTGAAGCTGCTCCGCATGGGCTTGTATCACGTTGCCACCACGAGAATCGATCGCTTGGGCTGGTGCCCGATCCATTTCACGCAAAGCAAACGCCCGCAGTGGATGCCAAGAGGTACCTACCGTATTGCACAAGCTCACGACTATCCTGAACTGGTTGCACTGAGCTGGATGGACTCTAAGCCAGTGAACATGCTCGCCACGGGGTGCAGCACCCACGTGACTAGCGTGCTGAGGACGGAGAAAGATGGAACGCGCAGCACGGTGCCTTGTCCGCAGCTGGTCGTGGACTACGGCCTTGGCATGGGAGGTGTCGATGTCCGCGACCAGCTACGACTTCAGCGTTACAGCATCCAGCGGTGCATGTCCCTGCGCAAGTACTACAAGCAGTTATTTCTGTGCCTCGTCGACATGGCTGTCGTCAATGGATACATCGTGCATTGCTGGGTGCTCAAGAAAAGAGGAGAAAAGCCACCTACCCATGCTGAGTACTTGCGCCGCTTGCACACGCAGCTTTTGGCGCTGCGGACGATCAACTTCGGGACCCACCCCAACGCAGAGGACCTAGTGTCTGTACCAATCCCACGTCAAGACCACACGTTAGCGAACACGGACAGCTTCTACTCCACCGCGAAGCAGTACAAACACCGACAGTACCTGTGCAAAGTGTGCTCTACATTTGCTGACTCAAAGACGAAGTCGTTCGAGACCAGCTACTTCTGTCCGCAGTGCAGCGATGCATTCAGAGGCCGCAAACCGCTTTGTCGTCAAGTACGACGAGGGCAGAGCGGGAACACACTGACCTGCGCTCAGATCTGGCACGACACGTGGGGTGATGGCAAGAGCATTCCAGCGAGCCTGAGAAAGAAGATTAGATTCCGTAAGCGTAAGCGAGAACAGGAGGAAGAGGCGTAAGAGTGAGGTAACAAGGTTAGTCGTGAGCTTTACGTATCTTGTAACTGGGTTGCATGATGGACGTCAGGGAGTAATCGCCCAGTACCTCCTCACTAATCCGTTAGTTAGGAACTGGGTGATTTCTTCCTCCACGCTCTCTCGCCGTGAGAGCTGCCACGTGCTCTTCCTACCAAGAATTGGTGGTCTGCGCCAAAGGTGACAAATTTAGCAACATTGGAGGGTATTTATCGCTAACAGGTATTGTGCGTGCTCTACGCTCGCCATAGCCAATAGAAGATCGCTATTCTGGCACATGTTGAATACATTGAGGATGTTATATCCCACTTCGTAGCTGTTTTGGCCACCAATGCGTACCGGTCTTGACCTCAGGATGCGAAAGGGCTTCCAACAGCAAATCTTTGACAGGTTTTGAAGTATACTTTAATCAAGTTTAATGCTTATTCTGCAGGATACAGAATAAGCGTTGAGGTTAGCAGGGTTAACAGAGGTATTAATAGATTGGTATCACCGTACAACCAAGGTCCAAGTGTGCTAGAGACGTGCGGGTATCACCGTGCAACATTTAACTCGCTGATAAGAATGAAATGTATCCGCTCACCTAATTTTTCAATAGTCAACTTTCGCCTCTACTTTTCATTTTTTATTTTACCGAGGCGGATGCCGCAGAGAGCGCTAGAAACCGCGTTAAAAGAGGACAAGACGACACGGGGTGTGGAGTCGCCACTTTACGCCCCCTCTTCCAGTCAATGCAGTGGTTAAGGTAGGTGGCATTTAAGCACAACTAGCACGGGGGCAGTGAAGCAAGTGAAGAGTACATCTGATCTGCTGTTAGAGATGCTGTTTTAGCGACGTTTTTGCGCGGAAATTTGCTGAGAAAACTTTTCGCATACAAAACGCTAGTGTAACTTCGGGAAGTGCTATAGATAGCAGATGCACGATGTTTTTCCCTCGTGACTCTTGATTGGACAGTTTGTTCTGTATCCCTAATCATGTAGTATCTCATAACTAAGGTTACGGGGTACCGCGGTACGAGGGAATTCAACTGCAAAATTTCGGCTTTCCCCTCCGTACAGCCGTGAACTCTTTCAACTTTGACAAAGTTCATATGCTACCTCCCCGTGATACCTTGCGCCTTTCTACGTCAGAGACGATTACGCTCGGAAGTTGTACGAGGTTGCACGGATACAACCAAAATCTACCAATCTACCTCTGTTAAGAACTGCCCTGAGTCAACGATCGAGGGTCTGAAGCACTTTGAAGGGTGCGCCGATGCAGTTCCTCTCGAACGAGGTGAGGTTTTCTTTATGACCAGGATATGATCGAAGCGGCAAGCGCGAACGCGGCCAACAAAATGAGCACGATCAAGGCCGTGTTCATTGTGAACAGAATGCACGAGTCGTGGAGCCCGCAGTACTTGGCTCCTCGCGCGGATGTCTTGGGCGCAGTCGCTCACATATTTCGTCCGGATCGCCTGAACATCCAACAACACAAAAAAGTGTCATCTTCAAGTCTGTTGAGTCTCGGAGCACCGCGACGATAGTTTCTTCACAAGGATGATCTGAACTAACATCAGTAACAATGTACTTCGAAGTTGTTTCTGACAAGAACAGGGTCAAGTAGTACATAATTCTACAGTCGAGTCGAAGACCTTCCGCACGGGGGCGCGCGGGCTACCAAGGTCACGCCCGAGATTAAAGCCGCTTCAGAGTTGTGGCTTGATGAGTGCTGCACGTACACGCTCAGTACGTTGCGTACAATGGTCATGAGTGAGTATAACGTGCTTCTCTCGGAGGCCACGATCTCGCGCCACCTGGTGGGCATGTTCTTCACAGTCAAACAGGTGGGAGAACCCTGTTCCTACCTAAAATCGTCGTATTCCTAAGAAGTTTTCCTAAAATCCGACATATGTTTCATGTGCACCACCCAAATTTTAGGACTGATTTTAGGTCAAGATATTTGAAAATGAGGTACCGTGAGTAGCATTAGGGCGAGAGCAAGCGGATGCGAGCGGGTGCATTCACCGATCGCCAACACCCGCCGATTAGGCGGGGGCGTGCCTGCGCGAGCGAGCGAAGGCGAGCGCTGCAACCCGATATTTTTTTCAGACACCGCGCCTGGCCGAGACGAGGACTTAGCGTAAGGGGCAAGGGGTGGGGCAGGCCGCGTAGCGGCCCCCCCTCGAGCGAAGCGAGAGAGGGGCGGGTCCCCTTCGGCCCCGTCGGTAAGTCCGCAGATGAGAGCCAACGCGCGAGTGTCCTGCCAAGCTATACTGAATATAAGATGTTTATTAATGTGTCTCTCTCCGGATTTTAGGCAAGATTTTAGGAGATTATGTTTAGGACAGATTATCATGAATTCGACGATTTTAGGTACGCACAGGGGGAGTTCCAAACAGGTAAATCGTTTGCGCTCACTGTATCTTAGCTTTATTTTTCTTACTGTACATGCTACGTTTATTGGGTTACAGAGTCGTGTTGAGCCCACCACGTTTAAACGCAAGGTAAACAAGGAGAAACGTAAGGTCTTCGCTGAAGCGCTGCTCTGCCACAACGATCAAGGAGATCTGGTGGTCATTTCGACGAAACAAATTTTAATTTATACACGAAACGCACGCGCGGACGTGCCAAGAAGGGGAGGCGGTCTATTGAGAAGCTGCCGCCTTCGAAAGGAGGTAACCTGCAGATCCAGTGTGCAGTGTCCTCTGCGTTCGGTGTGGTTGCGTACCGTACGCACCGTGGCAGCATCAAAATGGACACGAACGCAGCGTTCGTGGAGGTACTGTACACTAAGATCAAGGAGGCGGAGGTCTACAAGAGCGAGTTCGCCGACAAAAAGATCGTGGTCGTCTTCGACAACGCGCCAGCTCATTCCCAGACGGAGGCGCTGGTGCCTGCCCACGATGACATCGTCCTACTGCGCCTCGGGCCATACAGCCCGATGTGCAACCCTATCGTGAACTGCTTCAGTGCGCTCAAGGCGCAAATCAAGCAGTACCTGGCGCTGATGAGGGACGAGATGAACCACCCGCGTACACAGCTCCCTACCTCCGGCCCTCGCCTCTCGAAGACCGAAGCTCGCATGCAGTTGCTCGAGCGTGCTGGCATTTGAGCATGCCACGCATCACGCAGGCCATGGTACAGAGGATGGAGCTTCACGCTGCGAAGTTTGTCGTCGCGGCCATCCGCTTGGAGGACATGAAGTACGGCGAGTAATCTTTTTGGTACCGCGTACCACTTCACATTGAATGAAGATTAAACGGCTTTGTTTGTCAAATTAAGATTTCCGTTTGCTTATTTGGGCTCCTTGTGCGCCCCAAACCAAATCATATCACATTTGCTTGTCTAATTAGCTCACGAAGGCCGAGAAAAGGTGTAGATTACCAGTAGTAAATGGCCTCGGCGGATTCCTGCGGGTCGAATGTAGTATCACACAAGGTAAACATAATATCTTCAAGCCCTCGGAGGTAACATGCCTGAGCGCTTGAAACTAGCTTTTATAACGGACCCACACGACACATTCATATTTTGATTAATTTGAACAAGGCTTCGGTTTCATACACGGTCGTCATTCTTTTTGCACTAGCCATTAGTTTATTTTCTCCGGAGAAGACGTATCACCAGGTGCAGTTTTTTTTCGCTAAATGAATTCGTTTGCCACCGTATAGGACGTCACCGCATTGCCGGCGGATAGAGTTTGCAGTCAACAAAATATCAAGCGGAAAAAAATCAATCTCATCTTGGATCGTACAACCTTAAAAACTTCAATAGTTTTTTTTTGCAAAATTTTAGTGGAATATTTTATCTGATTCATTTCAATGAGTGTGGGGATTCATACAGTTATGTCACAACAAATTTAGATGACCACACGATTTTCAATCGATCTTTTTTAGAACTATGCATGCAGAAGAAAAAAATGTGTCTGATAAGAGAAGGGTGTAAGTGATGACTCGTGTCGAATCGATAGTTTTAACGCAAATGGAATAAGTAAGTTCATGTACTTTGCTGAGTGATCTGGACCTTCATGTAGTATAATATGATGCAGTGACACCAGTTGTGCTCAAGGTCAGTACCATTAACATCGATGCCTCTGATTGCCAGACATCATTACTACGACGAATTGTGTAATACATGCAGCAAGAATTGCATTCTATAAAAATGTTTGTGATGGAGCTCCATCACAAACATTATTACTTATGCGCTCCTATCGCTGACTAGGTGCTGCTGTAACTAACTATGCGCGGCTATCGCTTACTATGTCTTCATATTTAACATAGCTCGCTGCATTACTATTATACTAAGTAGTTGGGCAAGCCCAGCTATCGCTGCCACTATGCACTACTCGCAGTGCTATGATATGGTTGGGCGGGCTCTGCTATCGCTGCTACTAATACGCGGTGGGCCAAATACTATCGTAAAGGTTGTTAGAAATAATATTTAGTCACGCACCGCGGTGGGGGTGCTATTATACTCATCTCCCCCGTTCCGCTCATCTCGTCGACTCGCTGCACTACTCGAAGTGCTACTAGCTGTTAAGTAATGGGCGGGCCCGCTAGATCGCACCGCCTTCGGCGTCCAAGGCTGTCTGTGTACGATTATGTGGTCCACCTTATAAAAAAGTGGACAAAGGACTTCACTGACACGCAGATCTCTCTGTTAGTTGTTGAACAAATCCATCTACAATAACTTGTTGTAAGTAGATAGATTTGTGGCCCCTTTTGATAAAAAATCCCCGTCTTAACGATTTGAAGTTGAGACCTGTCCAAGCTGGTTCAACTTCTAAATGTTTTGGCTAGAAGGCAGCAAGCTTCCATGCACGCTATCGTGCAAACGAACCCTCCACAACCATAAGGCTCCGCACAGAGTCCCAGGAGGCTCCGCACAGAGCACAGAACACAAGTCCTTCAATTTTTAGCCACGAATTTATTATCTCCCAAGCAAGAAAACGTTAAAATAAAAAATACCTGGAAAGTTTAGACGAACTTACCTAAGTGACGGCATTCTTTGATCCACGCCACTTAAGAAGACGCTCAACGACTCAACCCCGCACCGTTAAAGCCCACAGGTCGACGAAAGTCCAGCAATGGAACGGGCCACGGAGTATCACGATCAGCAGCGCCTCGAGCGCGAGACACGCTCATTGAAGACTCTGTGCCGACCGTCTGTCCTCGTAGCGCGTTTGGCCATCGCTGGACGCCTTATCGTGGGCCCACTCGCACTTCTGCTGCTGTTCACCGCCACAGGGTATTTAACCGACGCCTCCGTTCTGGTTGAAGTCGACGAGAGCTTCGTGTCATTCACTGAGAGAGACTTGGCGAAGGCTGGAGGCTGCGCACAATGCGTCGGAGCGTGCAAGATCACTTTGCTCATGTTCGGTTTGTTCAGTGGGGAGGCGCTCGTCAGTGCGCCAAGATTCCGAGCCGTCACGAGCCTGCCTCCGACTGAGTCACTGTACGACTTCAGAACTCTTAGCAAAGAGGTCCTCGATCTGGGGGAAACCCTCGACGCCGCCTCCACCGTCTGCTACAGCGGGATGAACGACTGGGGGGCAATTGTTGAATCGATCACAGGAACACCGCAGCAGATTCTGAACGTCGTCGCTACTCTTAACATCAGCGTATCACCTCAATTGATTCGAGAGCTGGAGGTGTCCATTGGACAACCAGACGGGTGCAAGCCACCTTGGACGCTTTGCTCTATCTATCCGGGTGTTTCTATACAAGACGGAGGGCTAGAAGTTTAGCAAAATCTCCGCTGCGACCGTCAACCTTTACCCAGAGTTCACCGAGTGCCGGCCAGACGTGCCAAACGACGGCAATTTGGTTGGAAAGAGATTGGCTAGTGATACCAACGGCAACGACGTGCTTGAAGCCGTTCCTGATGCCCTGAAAATATACCCGTACAGCTTTTCCAGCAGTCTACGGCCAATCTCCCGCGCCGTACCAGCTACAAACACCAAGTATGGGGCGACGACCGTTCTGGAGCCTCTCCTCAATGCATACTACGGTGGCTGTCGTGTTCGTGAGGTGAACATAACAGGGATCTATGTTGAAGATACTTGCGAAGCCTCAAAGCACTGGTCGTCTTACGGTTTGATGGTGCAGTCTCCCGACGATATTCCGTTGTGTATCGCCGGCGACGTCTGCATTCACAACTATTTCAACACCCAGTGGGAGGGCATCGTTGAACTCACGCCTGAAAACCGAGACCATGTTCCCCTGTACGTTAACAGCGTCCGCAGTCGCTATGGCGACACCGTCCCGATTAACACGTTGCCTGGCGTCGTGGTCGCGCAGATCCTGTTCATGGGCATCGTTAGCCTCTACGAGGTGGTGTCGCACCAGCAATCGGTTCTCCTCTCGCAAATCTGGGCGTACCGCTGTCAAATTGGGCGCGTGCAAGTGCTGTACCTTGCGCAGATTACCTACCACCTCGTGTACAATTCCGACCTGTATTTGCTGGGACTCGCGACAGGGACACTCACCGGGGAATCCATTGCCAACCTCACGCTGTGCTTCTTCGCCTTCTCCTACTCGTTCGTCAACCTGGCCAAGGCTCGTTCGGGGGAGCAGCGACTGGACCGTCGACTTCGACTCAAGTGGGAGGCCATGCAGTTCGTCATTACCATTTGCGTTGGCTCGCTGTTGAGGTCCATCCAGCAAACGCCCATAATCGCCATAATTACGCAGAACGCGGAGATCTTGCTCAAAACATCCGCGCGAGGAGCCAGGTACTGCGGTCTCCACGACACGTGCATTCTGTTCACAGTGAGTACGGCCTTGATTGTGCTCATTTTTTCGGCCGCGTTCGCGGTCGTTGTTTCGCTCATATCCTACGCCAATGCCAAACTGATGAAGGACCGAGTGGCCCGTCATTTAAACTCGCGCAGTCACCCCGTCGTTCTATGCAACGCTTGATATTAATATGGCCGAAAACGTCTAGAGACTCAAAACACGGCGAGCTTTGAAGATAACCTTACCTCGTTCGAGAGGAACTGCATCGGCGCACCCTTCAGAAGGCTGTTCCGCGACTGCGATGACATCGCGCACGTCACGTATAAGGGCAAGCGCTGCACAACCGTCGAGGCGCTGCTGCTCGCAGGGTACCTCTACTACGGTGAGCACGTGTACAAGTCGTCCTCCGTGATGATGTTGCTGCTGGCGCGGGTGGTGCCGACAAAGATCATACGCACCTTCAACGTGCTGCTGCTACGCTGGCACATGGACCCGGTAAACGGCACGCTCACTCAAGCGTACTCGTGCACGTGGTACCACGCTAGCCAGGAGAACCACAAGCTGCATGGCGCGATGCCGGTGGCCTAGCTGCGCACGTAAGTGGCCACGTTGAACAGAGTTTAAGCCTAATACTAGTATTATAATAAGTGGCCACGTTGAACAGAGTTTCAGCCTAATACTACACTACTTCGTACCAACGTGCAATCAAATCCGAAAGTCGCAAAATTCATATTGCAAATTTTTAGTTAAGGTGCTCGACCAGTTTACGGCAATGTTTTACTTTTTCCGCGGAAAAATGGTCATAACTTTTTTTCTAGACATCCTCTCAGAAATTTGAAAATATGCCGCAAATCTACAGAAACTCGCCTACAACAAGGTGATCTTGTCGTGGTTCTAGTGTTTGTAAGCGAGCTACCTGCATCAAGGAAAAACCAGGATGCTTTGACGAGCGCCGGCCAGTTTAGCGCAGCGAAACATATTGGGGTTTGTATGACGAAGCATCCCCCATTGCAGAAAACGCGCAATGTGTTACAGGAAGAGCCAAAATCTGTACGCTCTTCACCAAAGTGCGTACTTTTTTCACCACAAGGGCCAAGGGGGATGCTTCGTCAAACTGGCCGGCGCTCGTCAAAGCATCCTGGTTTTTCCTTGATGCAGGTAGCTCGCTTACAAACACTAGAACCACGACAAGATCACCTTGTTGTAGGCGAGTTTCTGTAGATTTGCGGCATATTTTCAAATTTCTGAGAGGATGTCTAGAAAAAAAGTTATGACCATTTTTCCGCGGAAAAAGTAAAACATTGCCGTAAACTGGTCGAGCACCTTAGCAACTTCAATTACGCATTCAAAGATGGAATACGGCAATCAAAGTTGGACCAGAGGTCCAAGATCTCCATGGCTACGAAAGCTGGCGTGCTGTGCTCGCGCCAAGCGCGCACTATAGCCGACGCCGACCGAGGGGAGCTCACTTCGCAATTCGCCTTCTTCTTCGCAGATGTCCCTCCAAGTCGCCACACCGTCCTCGAGAAGCATCGTCCTAAACTCCTGCATTAAGCGAGACCTGGCTCTGGATCGCTCGCGTGAGCCAGACAGCAACGGTCTCCATTTCGGAACACCAGATGCACATCCTGGAGCGCGCCGCGACCGCTAATATGAACGTGATGACCCCCAGCGCTGGTGGCCAGCATGGAGCTGCACTGTCGCGATTTCGTCACCAAGGCGGCGAACAACGGGGGCTGTACGGCATGTAACAGGGCTCATCGGACCAGTAGCAGTAGCCTACTGGTCCGACGAGCTGGCTTGGCATTGTAGATGGAGTACGTAATTGAAGTTGCTAACTAGAAATTTGCAATATGAATTTTGCGACTTTCGGATTTGATTGCACGTTGGTACGCCGCACAAAGGTGTAGTATTATAATATAACAACCTTTTGATAGGAATTCACGAGTGAGGCTTCATAAAACGCTAAAAACCAACACCACGTCATGATGGTGTGTTTCCTGTTGATGTCTTTCACGTGTGGGAGGCCAAGCGATGATTGAGTATTAAGCGACGACTGTGAAGTCTACTTCCCCGACTACTTTATCCTTCCAGGGTTCTTGACTGCAACAAAGTTTGCTTGACGGTTGCAATGACGCCCTGGCAACTGCTGTATCTGCGTCCGTGCTTCGATAGTACTACTACTCACTTGGCGGATGACAGCTTGTGCCAGTGTAGACAGGGCTGAACAATCTTCAGAGAATATGTGTTTGTCAATAAATGCCAGCAACGCGGCGCACGCTTACTCCCTACTACTGATACTACTCACTACGCGCAGCGAAGGCGTGGTTATACTAATGCCGTCGCTCTCCCTAGGCCTAGTCTCGCTCCGCATTCAGTCGATCTCGCGGCGGGTTCATCTTCTGGATCTTCACCATCGGGTCGCGCCGCAGAGCACTGTAACAATACACAATGGTCAGTCTACACATCTTACAACAACAAACTCACAGTAGATCGTACCTGAGGTCGTTGGGGGTCACGAAGATAAACTGCTTCTTGCCGTCCTTCTTAGCGGCATCCACGAGCAGTTGGATCGTCATATCACGGTTCACAGAGTCCATGAACACGTCGAACTCGTCCATTACTCGGAACGGGCATTCAATACTCTCGCCGAGCGCCAGCAGCAGCGACACTTGAGTGTACGAGCGCTCACCACCTGACAGCTCCTTCATATCAGTCACCTGCGACGCGCGCGAGGCCCCCTTTTCGTTCTGGAGCACCGCAATTTCGAGCCGCTGGTCATCATGCCGGAACTTGAGCTTGCCAGCGAAGTTGTTGAGATGCATGTACTTGTTGAACTCCATCGACGTCCGGTGGGCAATCTCCTTGCGGAGAATTTGCCATACCCGCTTGCGCTCCTCCAGCATCGAGTGGATGCGCTCGAGGTTGTCGCGGAACTTGTCGAAGTTGGTCTTCTTGCTTTTATAGTTTAAGTTTGAACTTCTCGTATAATAATGTTGATGAATTGTCGAGATTCAACCTACAATCGCTAAAACAAAACTCGTTTTACACACTGTTAAGGCTAGGAAAATGGAAATATGGCTGCTTCGCACGATCAATGCTGAGTACCGTAGTAAGCAGCCCATTCGAGCGAGTCTAACATGGGGTGAAGTGTTGCCATGCACGAAATGCTACAGGAACGACCCGGGTCACCTATTCGGATCCGGAAATTAATCTGTGCCGATGTGAGCACGTTTCGGCAATGTTCGACTCCCCCTAATATTTTAATACTAATATTGGTAGTTTAAAAACTCATTACGAGATTCGTCTGCTGACACTCGAGCGCTTAGCATTTGAACCTTCGTATCCTGAGCGGGGAGTGCTGATATCCTCTTCAGTGGGTGCCTTCGGCCGGTTCCATGATGGACTATGATTCAAGAGGGCGACGAGCTCCGTGGTCGCCCCCACGACTCGAGGTGATTCGCTCATGATGGTGCTTTTGAATGTTTCCTCGTAATATCACTCCCACCGGTTCTCCATCTTCCGCGCGTATCACCGTAGTCGACAGCTTCACTGTAACTGCGTGCCGCACTGTAGCTGTGAGCGCTCTTGGTTGGCTTGGCGCAGTCGAGTTTCATACGCTCCTGATGCTACTCAATTAGCTCCATCAAAAACTGCAGCAGCACATCGACCACCACGTGTTGAGTGCTCAATTGAGATGAACCGAGTCTGCGAGCAAGAGGAAATGTCTGGATCATGGCCACGAAATCATAAGTAGTGTTGCCTGGTTGTCCAGTGACTTGATATTGTAGCTGGAAACACCAGCCTCGTAGTAGGACACATTTTACACCAGCGTTGCCGACCCCCACATGATGCAACGGCTCCATTATTTTTCGAGGCAGCGAGCGCAACATGCGTGCACAATGAGTGTCGCAAAAAACGAGAAGTCTCCGATGGAACTCTTTCGCGAAGTGCTGGAAGCTCGCTCGTGGTGATCGATTGGCACGCCGTCCAGCTTCAACAGTTGGTCACAACGGCACTTACCGTGGCAGCACGTCGCCATCGTCCACTCACAAGCACATCATGTCCGCCGACAAGCGTAATGACACATTGGCCAAGTTGAAGTGCGCCCAAAACAGTTCTCAAAATCTTAGGATGCCCCCCAAATCGCCCAAATTAGCGTCTCTCGTCCCATAATTTAGGCTCCTCCTGGTTTGGCGCCACTTCTCGCCATCAAAAAGTCAAGTGCGCACTCTTTGGTCCTTGGCCGGGCGATGCCGCTGCTCACGAGCCGCCGGTCGCGCGCCAAGGCGCTGAAGACCGACACAGAAGACGCCTCCACCACCAGCGAGACCGAAGACGAAGTGCTCGAAGCGCAGCAGCAGCAAGAAGAAGGAGACTACGACGAGGAGGACGATGACGCCGCCGCCGACGACGCGCGCGTGGGCTCCAAGCGCCGCAAGAAGAGCAAGACGCCGGCCACGGAGCTGTCCCAGATGGACGCGGACATCGAGTCGGAGATGGGCGTGGTGGAGGAGATCTACTGCGAGAACTTCATGTGCCACCGCAAGCTGCGCGTGGCTCTTAGCCCTCACATCAACTTCATCACCGGAGAGAACGGCAGCGGCAAGAGCGCCATCATCGCCGCCATCCAGATCTGCCTGGGCGCCAGCGCGCGCAGCACGCACCGCGGCAAGAGCATCAAGAACCTCATCCGCCACGGCCACGAGGGCAACGCGCTGGTGCGCATCACGCTGCGCAACGACGCCAAGGGCAGCGATGCCTTCCGCCCGGAGCAGTACGGCCGCAAGATCATGGTGGAGCGGCTGATTCGCAGGGACGGCTCGGCCGAGTACAGACTCAAGGACGAGCGCGGACTGCTGGTGTCTAAGCTCAAGACGGACCTGGACGCCATGCTGGATCATTTGAATATTCAGACGGAGAACCCGTGCGCGATCCTGGACCAGGAGAACGCCAAGCTGTTCCTGAAGGGCAACCCGCAGGACAAGTACAAGTTCTTCCTGCAGTCCACGGACCTGTACAAGATGCGGAACACGTACTCGAAGATCGACGAAGAGACGAGGAACATTGCAGAGTCCACGTTGAAGAGGGAGAGAGCCAAGATTGCTACGTTGAAGGATGCTATGGACGAGGCCAAGAAGCAGTGGAAGGAGGCACAGAGTGTAAGGAACTGCCATTGGGAAGGTGTGATTGGAAAATATGCTAACTGGTTGATACTGTTGATTTTTCCCCCTACAGATTGGAAAGCTGGAGGAGGAGTTTGAAGTGCTCAAGAAGGAGCTGGCGTGGTCGTTCGTGTGCGAGAAGGAGGCGGAGGCTGCGAAGGCGGAGAGGAAGATGAGGCGCAAGCAACGCCTCGCGGAAGAGGCTGCCGAAAAATATGAAGAGACAAAGGTGGAGGTGGAAAACCTCGAACGAAAGCAAAAGGAGAAGAACGACAAGCTCGAGGAGGTCAGCACGCGCATGACTGAGAACAACCAGCGCAAGACCGACGTGAAGAACAGGATTCGTGAGGCCCGGCGTCCGCTCCACACCTGCAAGGCCGAGATGAAGCACCTGACTCAGTCCAAGGAGCGTGCGAATCAACGGCTCGCGCGTCTTCAACGCGACCTGCAGAAGAAGCGTGAGAACCACGAAGCCATGTTGCACAACCGAATGCAGCGCAACGATGAAATGCGCGAGCGTATTACAGTGAAGCGCCGTGAAGTGGACGATGCTGAGCATGAAGTAAACGAAGCCAAGAACCGTGCGCAGGCGCGCCCCCAAGAGCTGGATGAGGTGGAAAACCGCCACGACAATTGTGTCCGTCAACTGCGTGAGGCTGACAGCGAGGCGGGCAAGATCCAGCACCGGATCAATGCGCTGAGAGGGCAGAAGCGCGACAGTCTGGCCGTATATGGCAACCGCATCCCGCAACTGCAGCACCTCATTCAGCAGAATCACCACCGATTCTCCGCACCGCCTATCGGGCCGCTTGGTCTCCACGTGAAGCTTCCTGAAAGATTTATGCACTTTGCTGTGGCGATCGAGGTCGCTCTGAAGGGCACGTTGGGAAGTTACTTGGTGGTTAACGGTCGAGACAAAGCTCTGTTGGATGACCTGAAGCGCCAGGCTCATTGTCCACAGAACCAGGCCAACATCATCATTTCACAGCGGTCTGGACGTCGTTACGGCAACTTGCGGCTAGCTGAAGGCGACCTCGCTGCGCACGCCATCTGCAACATCCTCGAAGTGAACGACGATGAGGTTTTCAACGCGCTCGTGGATGTATGCAGTTCGGAGAGCAAGCTACTGTTCGATGACCGTCAGTCTGCAGAAGAGAGCGTTCTGAGTGGATCGAGTGGCAACTTCAGAATGGCACGATTTGTGTCTGAAGTGTATCTGCCTAGTGGCGACAAATTTGTTGTGCGTTCTGGAAACTTGGCATTCATTGCCAACAAGGGAAATCGCCGCAGTTCCATCATTTGTCAAGACGTGGAAGGCGAGATTAGGGAGCTGGAGCAGAAGCTTGATTATCTACAGGGGAACCTGGACGTGCTGAGGCGTGACGAAGCTCGGCTGCGGCGAGATAGGGAAGACTTCCGTCACCAGATGAAGCAGCAGAACGACCGCATCGATTATCTGTCGCGCAAGTTCAACCAGAAGAGGGCGGAGTTGCGTAATCTGGAGGAGGAATTGTCAGAGGATCTTCAGCAACACACTCTGGATACGTCCGTGCTGGAAGATGAAGTGCGATCAGTGAAGGAGGAACTGGAGGACTTCTACCGTCGTGAGCAAGAGCTTAACGATATTCTGTCCAAGTCCAACCCCGACCTTGAAGGCCAACTGCACGAGCTGGAGGAGCTGGACGCGTTGGAGAAGAAGATCGCTGCAGAAATGAACGAGTACCAGGAAGATGCGGACGCTATCTACAAACACCTCAGTGAGAAGAAGGTGCAGGAGATGACGCACCAGCGGGAGGCAGTAAATTTGAGCGAGATGGTGGTGCAATGGGAAGACCAGCTGGCCACGATTCAGGAAGAGTGCGAGGAGCAGAGGCAAAAGGCCCAGCTGCACTGCGAGCGAGTGGCTGTCACGCACTCGCACGACTACTACGGCAAGCGGTTAACTGATATCAAGCGCCAGATTGATCAAGAACGCAGCCGGTTCCAAGGCATGGACCTCGGCGAGCTGAAGGACGACCTGGAGGCAAAGAAGATCAAGTATAAGAGTAAGAAGATCAACTTCGACAAGTTTCGCGACAACCTCGAGCGCATCCGCTCGATGCTGGAGGAGCGCAAGCGGGTATGGCAAATTCTCCGCAAGGAGATTGCCCACCGGACGTCGATGGAGTTCAACAAGTACATGCATCTCAACAACTTCGCTGGCAAGCTCAAGTTCCGGCATGATGACCAGCGGCTCGAAATTGCGGTGCTCCAGAACGAAAAGGGGGCCTCGCGCGCGTCGCAGGTGACTGATATGAAGGAGCTGTCAGGTGGTGAGCGCTCGTACACTCAAGTGTCGCTGCTGCTGGCGCTCGGCGAGAGTATTGAATGCCCGTTCCGAGTAATGGACGAGTTCGACGTGTTCATGGACTCTGTGAACCGTGATATGACGATCCAACTGCTCGTGGATGCCGCTAAGAAGGACGGCAAGAAGCAGTTTATCTTCGTGACCCCCAACGACCTCAGGTACGATCTACTGTGAGTTTGTTGTTGTAAGATGTGTAGACTGACCATTGTGTATTGTTACAGTGCTCTGCGGCGCGACCCGATGGTGAAGATCCAGAAGATGAACCCGCCGCGAGATCGACTGAATGCGGAGCGAGACTAGGCCTAGGGAGAGCGACGGCATTAGTATAACCACGCCTTCGCTGCGCGTAGTGAGTAGTATCAGTAGTAGGGAGTAAGCGTGCGCCGCGTTGCTGGCATTTATTGACAAACACATATTCTCTGAAGATTGTTCAGCCCTGTCTACACTGGCACAAGCTGTCATCCGCCAAGTGAGTAGTAGTACTATCGAAGCACGGACGCAGATACAGCAGTTGCCAGGGCGCATTGCAACCGTCAAGCAAGCTTAGTTGCAGTCAAGAATGCTGTTTTACATGCATTCAGTTGATCAGCATTTCTGCAATGATTTTGCCGGCCCAGCACAACTCGATTTTGAGTCTCCTGCATCCCAGTGGAGCCCGTCTTCTCCTGCGTCAGTCAGAGCAGACTTTCATTTTAGAAAGACTATTCTAGTATTTGTGTAAGCGGCGCTCAACTCCCTGGGCCTCGAAAACACCCGAGGAAGCGTCAGTCTGGCTGTAGCAAGCTCTCTCTTCAGCGTGGTTTTATAGATACTGTAAAATGCTAGTCAATACGTGATAGGTGGCGGGCGAAGTAGGTGCGCTGTCGTGTCAACAGGGCTATTGGATAGACGGTTTCCGTTACGCCCAGACCGATCCGTCCAAAATGGATGAGCTCATCCTTAATCAAGTGCTAAAATTGACGGAATACATGCACACGGGTGCAATGAGCTGATCCAAGGTCTCAAGTTGAAACCTTCTGGTCAAGTCGGTTGAAACTTTCAACCGTTTTTGGCCAGAAGACAGCAAGCTGGCACGCACGCTATCGTGCAAACGAACCCTCCACAACCATAAGGCTCCGCACAGAGTCCCAGGAGGCTCCGCACAGAGCACAGAACACAAGTCCTTCAATGTTTAGCCACGAATTTATTATCTCCCAAGCAAGAAAACGTTAAAATAAAAAATACCTGGAAAGTTTAGACGAACTTACCTAAGTGACGGCATTCTTTGATCCACGCCACTTAAGAAGACGCTCAACGACTCAACCCCGCACCGTTAAAGCCCACAGGTCGACGAAAGTCCAGCAATGGAACGGGCCACGGAGTATCACGATCAGCAGCGCCTCGAGCGCGAGACACGCTCATTGAAGACTCTGTGCCGACCGTCTGTCCTCGTAGCGTGTTTGGCCATCGCTGGACGCCTTATCGTGGGCCCACTCGCACTTCTGCTGCTGTTCACCGCCACAGGGTATTTAACCGACGCCTCCGTTCTGGTTGAAGTCGACGAGAGCTTCGTGTCTTCACTGAGAGAGACTTGGCGAAGGCTGGAGGCTGCGCACAATGCGTCGGAGCGTGCAAGATCTCTTTGCTCATGTTCGGTTTGATCAGTGGGGAGGCGCTCGTCAGTGCGCCAAGATTCCGAGCCGTCACGAGCCTGCCTCCGACTGAGTCACTGTACGACTTCAGAACTCTTAGCAAAGAGGTCCTCGATCTGGGGGAAACCCTCGACGCCGCCTCCACCGTCTGCTACAGCGGGATGAACGACTGGGGGGCAATTGTTGAATCGATCACAGGAACACCGCAGCAGATTCTGAACGTGTCGCTACTCTTAACATCAGCGTATCACCTCAATTGATTCGAGAGCTGGAGGTGTCCATTGGACAACCAGACGGGTGCAAGCCACCTTGGACGCTTTGCTCTATCTATCCGGGTGTTTCTATACAAGTCGGAGGACGACGGGTTTAGCAAAATCTCCGCTGCGACCGTCAACCTTTACCCAGAGTTCACCGAGTGCCGGCCAGACGTCCCAAACGACGACAATTTGGTTGGAAAGAGATTGGCTAGTGATACCAACGGCAACGACGTGCTTGAAGCCGTTCCTGATGCCCTGAAAATATACCCGTACAGCTTTTCCAGCAGTCTACGGCCAATCTCCCGCGTCGTACCAGCTACAAACACCAAGTATGGGGCGACGACCGTTCTGGAGCCTCTCCTCAATGCATACTACGGTGGCTGTCGTGTTCGTGAGGTGAACATAACAGGGATCTATGTTGAAGATACTTGCGAAGCCTCAAAGCACTGGTCGTCTTACGGTTTGATGGTGCAGTCTCCCGACGATATTCCGTTGTGTATCGCCGGCGACGTCTGCATTCACAACTATTTCAACACCCAGTGGGAGGGCATCGTTGAACTCACGCCTGAAAACCGAGACCATGTTCCCCTGTACGTTAACAGCGTCCGCAGTCGCTATGGCGACACCGTCCCGATTAACACGTTGCCTGGCGTCGTGGTCGCGCAGATCCTGTTCATGGGTATCGTTAGCCTCTACGAGGTGGTGTCGCACCAGCAATCGGTTCTCCTCTCGCAAATCTGGGCGTACCGCTGTCAAATTGGGCGCGTGCAAGTGCTGTACCTTGCGCAGATTACCTACCACCTCGTGTACAATTCCGACCTGTATTTGCTGGGACTCGCGACAGGGACACTCACCGGGGAATCCATTGCCAACCTCACGCTGTGCTTCTTCGCCTTCTCCTACTCGTTCGTCAACCTGGCCAAGGCTCGTTCGGGGGAGCAGCGACTGGACCGTCGACTTCGACTCAAGTGGGAGGCCATGCAGTTCGTCATTACCATTTGCGTTGGCTCGCTGTTGAGGTCCATCCAGCAAACGCCCATAATCGCCATAATTACGCAGAACGCGGAGATCTTGCTCAAAACATCCGCGCGAGGAGCCAAGTACTGCGGTCTCCACGACACGTGCATTCTGTTCACAATGAACACGGCCTTGATCGTGCTCATTTTGTCGGCCACGTTCGCGCTTGCCGCTTCGATCATATCCTACGCCGATGTGATGGTCATGAAGGACAGAGTGGTTCGTCATTCAATCTCGTGCGGACACACCGTCGTTCTGTGTATCGCTTGATATGGCCGAAAAAGTCTGGCGTGACTCAAAACACGGCGAGCTTTGAAGATAACCTTACCTCGTTCGAGAGGAACTGCATCGGCGCACCCGTCAGAAGGCTGTTCCGCGACTGCGATGACATCGCGCACGTCACGTATAAGGGCAAGCGCTGCACAACCGTCGAGGCGCTGCTGCTCGCAGGGTACCTCTACTACAGTGAGCACGTGTACAAGTCGTCCTCTGTGATGATGTTGCTGCTGGCGCGGGTGGTGCCGACAAAGATCATACGCACCTTCAACGTGCTGCTGCTACGCTGGCACATGGACCCGAAAGACGGCACGCTCACTCAAGCGTACTCGTGCACGTGGTACCACGCTAGCGAGGAGAACCACAAGCTGCATGGCGCAATGCCGGTGACCTAACGCTGAACTAATACGGGTTTACAATACTTATTAGTCGCTACCAAGCGATGACGGCTTTAGCTTGTCAAAACTTACATGCATGAAGGCACTCCGTATGACTATAATATTCAGAATATTACGTTTCACCAAACGATCTACAGCGTAACTCATGAAAAGTTGACTCAAAATCCACAATCGTTGACTCAGCACCGTGGGGCATCGCTCCCTCAGCTAAGCTTATTGAAAAGCGTGGCAATCTAACCAAATCGCTACCTCCACCGCAGTCATGAAAGCCCAACGCACAACCGAGCTCAACGAAGTCGTCAAAGTTTGGGTTTGTTTGTTTGTTTGACTCAAACCCACCCGTCCCAAATCGCGGGTGATTTGCACTACAGCCCTGAAAAACCCAGCCAATCCGCGGGTGAATGCGAGCAGCTCATCTGCAGCTCAAACCAGCAAGCTCAGTATCGAAAAAGACCTCTCCAGCACCACCCGCCCCCGACACCATGGACGCGTCGGGCCAAGCGCTGGAGCGCGAGCTGGCGCACCTGCACCTGGACGGCCCGCTGGACCCGGGCTTCCCGTCGCCCCTGCTGCACGCAGACGTGATCGCCGCGGCCGCGCAGGCCGCCACGGACGCGGACGACGGCGACGTGCCGAGCCCCGATGAGGACGAGAGCGACGAGGCCAGCCAGCGCACGCACCACGAGGGCCGCCTCAAGGCCTCGATCCTGGAGAAGGTGGCCACGGAGAAGCGCCTGCGCCGCCTGTCCGAGGTGTTCGCGGACGGCCACGAGGACGCGCGCGAGGACCAGAGCGGCGACCTGTTCGAGACGCTGCCGGAGCCCTACGGCCAGCTGTCCACGTACCAGCGCATCCAGATCACGTCGCCGCCCGAGGAGGTGGACAGGGAGACCAAGGAGGTCTGCGGGCTCATCCGCAAGTGCCTGGAGCTGCGCAAGAAGTGGATCACCGTCAACGAGCCCAAGACGCCGCCGCCGCCCGCGGAGGTGCCCACCAGTCCGCGCGCGGCCGGCGCGGCCGCGAAGCTGCGCCACCGCGACGAGATCCCGTACGAACCTTTCAACAACCCCGTGCCCGAGACGTCGCAGCACCACTTCGTCATGGCGGACGGCGTGGTCATGGTGTACGAGGACAAGGACGCCGTCGAGCCCATCAGCCGCGTCGGCAGCATGGAGGAGTACTACAAGGACCTATTCGAGATCAAGCGCATCATCAACTTTGGGCCGGTCAAGACGCTGGCCTTCAAGCGCCTGCAGCTGCTCGAGGCCAGGTACAACCTGCACACACTGCTCAACTCGGAGCGCGAGCTCGTGGCCCAGAAGGCCGTGCCGCACCGCGACTTCTACAACGTGCGCAAGGTCGACACGCACATCCACCACTCGGCCTGCATGAACCAGAAGCACCTATTGCGCTTCATCAAGTCGCGTCTGCGTAACTCCCCCGGAGAGATCGTGATCTTCCGTGACGGCCGCTTCATGACGCTGAGCGAGGTCTTCCGGTCGCTGAACCTCACGGGCTACGACCTGAGCGTCGACACGCTCGACATGCACGCGAGCAACACGTTCCACCGCTTCGACCGCTTCAACCTCAAGTACAACCCCGCCGGACAGAGCCGTCTGCGTGAGATTTTCCTTAAGACCGACAACCTCATCGCTGGCAAGTACCTGGCCGAGATCACGAAGGAGGTCATCTCCGACCTGCACGCGAGCAAGTACCAGCTCGTGGAGTGGCGCGTCTCGATCTACGGCCGCAAACGCTCGGAATGGGACAAGCTGGGCCGCTGGATCTACGTCAACAAGCTCACGTCCCCGCACGTGCGCTGGATGGTGCAGATCCCGCGACTCTACTTCCTGTACAAGAAGCTCGGCGAAGTGGACAACTTCCAGCAGATGCTGGACTACATCTTCCTGCCGCTCTTCGAAGTCACCCGCGACCCGTCGAGCAACCTGCCGCTGCACTACTTCCTCGAGACGATGGTGGGCTTCGACTGCGTGGACGACGAAAGCAAGGCCGAGCCGTTCCGTGCCGAGCGCGGCAAGAAGCTGCCCAAGCCCCACGAGTGGACACACGAGGCCAACCCTCCATACGACTACTGGTGCTACTACCTGTACGCCAACATTGCTGCGCTGAATGAGTTCCGTCGCCAGAAGGGCCTCAACATCTTCTCGTTCCGACCTCACTCCGGCGAAGCTGGCGACCCCGAACACCTGGCGGCCGCCTACCTGACTGCTAACGGCATCAACCACGGCATCACGCTCCGTAAGTCTGTGGCCCTGCAGTATCTGTACTACCTGACGCAGATCGGCATTGCCATGTCGCCGCTGAGCAACAACCGCTTGTTCTTGGCGTACCACCGCAACCCGTTCCCGATCTACCACGCGCGTGGCCTGAACGTCTCGCTCAGCACAGACGACCCGGTCATGCTGCACTACACGAAGGACGCGCTGCTGGAAGAGTACTCGGTAGCCGTGCAGGTGTGGAAGCTGACGTCCACAGACATGTGCGAAATCGCGCGCAACTCGGTGCTGCAGTCAGGTTTCGAGCACAAGTTCAAGGAGCACTACCTCGGCCCCAAGTACACACTGCCCGGCTCGCGCGGCAACGGTGAGCTCACGAACGCGTTTCATGGCATGCCTTTCTTGCGCTCTAACTTTATGTGCATTCTTCTTGCTATCGCTACGCAGACATTCGAATGACTAACGTGCCGGACATCCGTGTGGACTACCGTCACGAGACGCTCCAGGGCGAGCTAGCGTTCGTAAGCCCCCCCCTCCTACCAATCACTAGGGGATAGATAAGCAAACGTCGTCATTTCAGCTCTATTAAAGCTAAACATTTGCTGCGCTGGTAAGTGTTTCTTGCCTCCAAAACTCTCTACTGTAATGACACCGACCTGGCCTGACCTTCACGCAAGGCTGATGAATTTATGTTGAAAATTGACTTCGTCAGGCTGCCGTTAAGTATCTACGTAGCGTAGCCCACTGACACGCAGGTGTAGTAGAGCTACGACTGCTGCTGCAGCTTGTCCAGAACACGCAGCCCCTGCTCCTCGTACTCGCTCTTGAGCAGCCAGAAGGCGTCGTTGTTCTTCATCAGGTCAGCCAGCACGCTGCCGCCCTGGAAGACCAGGTGTTTGCGGCGCGGCGGGTCGTTGATACGCAGGCGGAACTTGCTCAGGCGGCTCTTGTCGCCCTTCAGCACGTCGGTCAGGTACCGCTGCTTGATGTCCTTCTCGAGTCGGCTCGGCAGACCCGGATACATACTGGAACCGCCCGACAGCACGATGTTCTTGAAGAACTCCGTGCGCAGGTCAATGTCGGCCTTCATGCACATGTCGAACACCATGTCGCTCAGGCCGGCGCCCTCGACGTCGATCAGGTTGGGGTCGAACAGCGCCTCCGGGGCCTCGAAGCGCTCGCGTCCGAGTCGCACGACGCGGCCGTCGGGCAGCTCGTACGACTCCTCCAGGACGGTAGTCTCCAGAGCCAACTTGCGCTCCACGGCCGTGTCGTAGGCGACGTAGCACCACTTCTCCTTGATCTGACGCGCCGTCTCGAAGTCGGCCGTGCGGTTCAGCGGGTAGCCGCGCAGCAGCATGAGCTTGATGAGGTAGTTGGTGATGTGGCGGCCGGCGACGTCCAGGCGGCAGATGAGGTGCTGCGGCACGTAGCCCTGGAACACGGGCACGACGTGCGTGACGCCGTCGCCCGTGTCGATGACCACGCCCGTGGTCATTCCCTGCGCGTAGAGCGTGAGCATGGCCTGCGTCGTGATGTTGCAGCCCTCGAAACCGTACTTCTCGAACATCATCTCCACGAGCTTCTCGCGGTTGCGCTTCGGGTTGAGCGGCGGCTCCGTGAGCAGGATGCGGTGGCCCTCGCGCGGGTTGATGGCCAGGCGCTCCTTGAACGTGTAGTCCCAGAGCTTCTCCATGTCGTCCCAGTTCTTGACGATGCCGTTCTCCACGGGGTACGAGATCTCGAGGTTCGACCGCACGGCGGCAGCCTCGTCGCCGAACATAATGTCCTACAAGTGTATCAACTGTCAGCATTAGCTTCAATTTGAGAGGGGGCGACACACAGGCGACGTACTTTGAGCAGGATGTCCGTCTGCACGGCCTCCTCGGCGCGGAGCACGGGGCGGCCCACGAGGGACGGGAAGATGGCCTTGGGGAAGTTTTCACCGGCGAACCCAGCCTTCACGAACTGCAGAGGTATAACAAGGGAGGGGAACTGTTAGTGATACATGATCAATCATTGCATGGCGCTGCTACAGTCGAAGGCTAGACGCACCCCCGTGCCGTTGTCGCACACGACGATCTTGTTGGAGGCCACCATCGCTGCTGCTGCTGCTGCCCTTGGCCCCTGCTCCTTTGCTGATGCGATTCCGCTGTCGGCGCGTCGAAAGCTTCTTGCTTCCTGTTCGGAGTCAGATTGAGATCGACCCCCTTTTTGCGTCGTAATCGGGCTGTCAACCCGGCTAATTGCGAATGCGAGCTGCGACAAAATCGCACTTACGAGTAAAGACTCACGGTACTACAGCGGCAGGAAGGAAGATGGGGCATCCAATGCTTGTCAAAGATGCTTCGATGGTGGTGGTGGTTAAAATAAGCTTTATCATAACATTATAGCCGAGCAACAGGCAGGCGTCCTCCCGCTCGAGCTCTAACTCTCTCGCTCTCTCTTGATATCGTACAGGCCTGTACTCATTTTCTTGTTGTGTCGATGGAGATGCCGCTCTCGTGCCGTGTGCGAGCGCTGGATTCTTCGTTTCTCCTTCAACGCCGCCGCGTGGCTGTGCGTGACAGGCCGATCTGCGGCTAATTTCAATGTGATCCCGGATCCCCCTCCGAAGCTACCTGCGCCCTCTCGAGCGCGCGCTCGACGACCCTCCGCTACTCTGCGTATTGATGCATTCACCCGCGGCGCTGGCGGGTGGCAGAGTGGGTCGTGAAGTGCGGCGGCGGACGCGTCGCCGCGGCGCGCACCGCCAGCGTCTCCTCCGAGACGAGCGAGGGCGATTGCGCCAGGTAGTGAGGGGCGTGGCTTCACGCGGACTGGCGCAGCCGGTGCGCCGTCTTGCAGTCGAGGCCGCAGTACTGGTCGAAGCGGCTGAGGCCGCGCTGGAAGCACTTGGAGCAGTTGGTGCACCAGCGCTGCTCCTTGCTGGGCTCGTGGGGCTCAGCAGGCAGCGACACGCTCTGCGAGAAGGCCGGGCGCGCGCTGGGCACGGCGTCGCTGAACTTGGCCAGGTGGTCGAAGCCCGTGCCCGTGTGCGTGCGGCGGATGATGTCGTAGATGTTGCGCTTGCTGCTGCTGCTGTCGCCGGCGGCGGCGGGGCTCAGCTCGTCGTCCTCGCACACGATCGTGTCGCGGTGCTCGCGGTGGAACATGCCGCGCAGCTTGCCGCTCAGGTACGAGAGCGACGTGAGCTTGCGCAGGCGGCTCCCCTCGTCCGCGGCCTTGCCGGCGCTCACGAGCGGGAAGCGCATGCCGCGGTGGTCGAAGCTGCGCGCCGCCGCCGCCATCGGGTCTTGCTTGGCGTCCAGCCAGTGGTGGCTGTGGTGGTGCTCGCCGCGCGCCATGATGCAATGCTCTCTCCAAAGACCCACCTGCGCGGAAGCAGCCAAATTCCAAACTGCTTTTGACCGCTGCCGTCCTTTTTGGGAATTAGGTGGGGCGACAGGGCGCGGGGATGAGCTGCACGGATCCCCGCCGTAGATGATACCTGTTTACTGCAATTTTTGGACGGTGTGCGCAGAAGAGTGTGACTGCGCGAATGGTGTCACTGGGGTGTAGTAAGGTTTTTGGTAAGTGATATTACTGCTATATTGGATGCATAGGGGTATGCCGTTCGGAGGTTTGTGTGTGCCACACCGAGCGGTAACTAACACCGTTCCCGAGATGTGAAGTGGCGTGCGAGTGTGGGGACTCTCCTCAATGGCAACCGCACGACGCGGGCTGTCCAATGCATTTAGGTAGCCCACCAGCAGAATTGCTGCATGGTCTCCGCCTTCTCACCACGCAAAGCTGGCGGGTTTCGTCACCGCTTCAAGTCGGACGGAAACGCTTTTACCTTTAGGTATGCGACCAACGGCTCGGCGGCGCAGGACACATGGATTCCGCCGCAGGCTGTTCGCCGACAAAGCACGTGTTTCTGGCTTGGCTGCAGCAATGCCCCCATCCATAGCTTTGGATTTCGACGGCTGCCAAGCTCACGCGCGACCCGTCCGCCGAAATCTCGATGTCCGTGCAGCGCGGTCAAGTGGCCGCTGCAAAGCGAGCGAGCGCTGTTTAGGCAGCGACGACGCACGCGGAAGTCCTTGGGGACGCTTTGGTTCACCCCAACTTACTTAAGTATATCGGTGGAGCTTGCTTGCAGGCTACGATTTGGCCTCAAGGAAATCATGCGGATGCATTTCTCTCGCGACTTGTATCGCAGACCTCGGCACGAAGATTGCACACTTTGGTCCCTCCACCTCTGCGGACCTTCCTCCGCCCTTCCTCCGCCGAAGGTCTCGAGCCTCGGGACCTTCGACTCGCTGGCCTGGGCTGGGCGTGTTGGCGCGGATGTGTCCACCGTCGTGTTTCCTGCGATCAACGACGCATCTGGTCGCCGCGCAAGGCTTCACGCTTGCCCTTCTGCGGAGAGCTATCCGCGACATGGCCCGGTCTGGACGAGCCGTTGGCTCGCGCGGGCGATGCCGGCCGTGCTGGTGGTTGAAGTGCTGCCGGCTGGCGGGGCCGAGCCCGAGGGGCGAAAACTGTGTACAGCGGCGTTCGTGTCATCACCAGGTGCTGCCCGACAACCGAGGCAGACTGCGCGCATGAACATGGCAAAGTTACTTGATGTTTGCCAGCCTGCTGGTGTCGGTGACCCGCTAGGCAGCAAGCAATGCGCTCGGCTGATAGGAGCAGCATTGCGCGCGAATGTTCTCGAGGTACCGTCCTGCTAAAGGCTCAGGTGCCGCGAAATTTGTGCACTGCAACATGCTCTTCACCAGGCCTGCACGTCACCGACTTCTTCAACGCATGGCCTCGGCACACCGATGAAACAAGGCGCATGTGAACATGTTTATTGTTTTTTCGTTCTAATACTGCTGCCCTCGCGTTCGCTCTCGCACGCATTGTCGCCGCGCCAGGACGAGAAGCGGTAGAGCTTGCTTCGATCAGCACAGCCCTTCGAGCGGACACGGGGCAGCACCTCACTAGCGGTTCGTCTACTGGGTCTTCTTCTCCCACTCGTCCATGCGCTCCTTGAGCTCGCGCGCGTGCATGCGGCGGCCGATGAACTTGAGGACCTCGTCGATGACAATCACCGGCAGCGAGAACGCCAGCACCACCAGCCACTCGTTGAAGTCCAGCGGGATCACGCTGAACGTGTCGGCCAGCACGTCCACGTACAGGATCACGAAGTGCATGGCGAACGAGATCACCATGGCGATCATGAGGTACGGGTTCGACCAGGGCGGCATGGTGACCAGACTGCCGTCCTCCGACAGCGCGTTCAGGGCGTTGAACATCTCGATGGCCACCAGAACCGACAGCGAGAGCGTCGACGCCGTCTTCTTGCCGTCAGTGAAGTAGCGGCAAGGGTCCGACGAGAAGTCCATGCCGTCGAAGTTGTTCACGGTGAAGTTCTCCCACTCGTGGCACTTGGTCCAGTTGGTCAGCTGGCTGTACGTGATCAGCGTGTGTCCATCGCCCGAGGCTTCGTAGTACATGTACCAGTACGCGAAGACACCAACGCAAGCGAAACCGACGTAGATGCCGACAACCATGTACCGGAAGAACACCCAGCCCGTGATGAGAGCGTCGTCGCTGCGGCGAGGAGGCTTCCTCATGATGTCAGCGTCAGGCGGGTTGAAGCCCAGAGCCGTGGCCGGAGGGCCGTCGGTCACGAGGTTCACCCACAGCAGCTGCACGGGGATCAGGCCCTCCGGAAGGCCAAGCGCAGCCGTGAAGAAAATGGCCGCCACCTCGCCGATGTTCGACGAAATCAGGTAGCGGATGAACGCCTGCATGTTGTTGTAGATGGCACGGCCCTCCTCGACGGCAGCCACAATCGTGGCGAAGTTGTCGTCGGCAAGCACCATGTCCGAAGCCTCCTTGGCGACTTCGGTACCAGTAATGCCCATGGCAATACCGATGTCAGCCTGCTTCAGGGCAGGCGCGTCGTTCACACCATCGCCAGTCATAGCGGCGACCTCGCCCAGCTGCTTCAGCATCTTGACGAGCTGCTGCTTATGCTTCGGCTCCGTGCGGGAGAACACCATGCCGTGGCCGTCCGACAGGTACTCGTTCTGCTTCTCGAGCGGCAGGTTGAAGAAGTCGGCGCCAGTGAACGAGCGCGTGGACAGGTCATCACCATCCTTGAAAATGCCGATCTTGTGGCAAATGCTCTCAGCAGTGAGCTTGTTGTCACCAGTGATACAGATGACACGGATTCCAGCGGTGTGGCACATCTCAATCATCGGGCGCACCTCCGGGCGCGGCGGGTCCAGCATGCTGACAAGACCGATAAAGGTCAGGCCCGACTCGATCGCAGCAAAGTTCTCGGTACGCTCCAGCTGCTTGTGCGCGGGGTGGTGGCGGTCACCGTCGTACGAGCCGAGCTCACCAAGGTCCTCCTTCTTCGCCAGAGCAAGGCAGCGCAGCGACTTGCGGGCCAGGCTCGACACCTGCGTCAGCAGCCCCTGGCGACCAGCATCCGTCAGCGGCTTGATAGTGCCGTCGCCCAGCTCGATGTGGGTGCAGCGGTCAATGAGGCCCTCGGGGGCACCCTTCACAAGCAGGAGGTTCTGGTTCGCAGACGACGAGCGGGTAGCACGCTGGGAGCCGCCGCTCTTGGCGCACAGCACCGACATCGACTTGCGGTCGCGCGAGAACTCGAGCACCGCCAGCTTCTTGTTCTGCTCCTCCAGGTACTCGTTGCAGAACTGCACGGCCTTCTCCGGGTTGGCAGCGCGCAGCGAGTCGAGCTCCGCCTGCTTGGCGCTGTCGTGCGGGAAGCCAATCTTCTCCACAAGAACCTTCAGGGCGGCCTCCGTGGGCTCACCGACGCGCACGTACTTGCCCTCGTGGAACTCAATGGCAGACTCGTTACACAGCGAGCAAACAGCGGCCAGCGACGACACGGCCTTGAACTGGCCCAGCGGGGCGCCCTCGATCTTGCCAATAGGCGCGTACGTGTGACCCTCCACGTCGTACGTCACCAGGTCCGTCTCGGACTTGCCGAGGTGCGAGAACGTCACACACGACATCTCGTTGGTAGTAAGCGTGCCCGTCTTGTCGGAGCAGATCACAGTCGTGCAGCCCAACGTCTCGACGGAAGGCAGCTTACGGACAATGGCGTTTTTCTTGGCCATCTTGCGCGTTCCCAGAGCCAGGCACGTGGTGATCACAGCCGGCAGACCCTCGGGGATAGCAGCCACGGCCAGCGCCACGGCGATCTTGAAGTAGTAGATGCAGCCCTTGACCACGGAGCCGTAGATGGGGTCGAAGAAGTTCTTGTAGTTGATGACCCACACGACGATGCAGATGATGGCGATGACCTTGGACAGCAGCTCGCCGAACTCGTCCAGCTTCTTGGTGAGCGGCGTGTCCTCCTCCTCCTTGGACGCGTCCTGCACCGACTGCTGGATCTTGCCGATCTCCGTCTTCATGCCGATCTCCGTGACCACGCCGTGGCCCAGGCCGTTGACCACGACCGTGGCGGCGAACAGCATGTTGGTCTTGGCCTGGATGATGTTCTCCGTGCCCTGCGGCAGCGCGTCGATGTCCTTGTTGACGGACGTGGACTCGCCCGTCATCTGCGCCTGCTCCACGCGGATGGCCGTCGTCTTCATGGACAGCAGGCGCAGGTCCGCGGGCACCTTGTCGCCCACGCGGATCTCCACCACGTCGCCGGGCACGAGCTCGCGCGCGGGCAGCGTGAGCATCTCTCCGTCGCGCATGACGCGCGCGTTCTCGGGCTGCAGGTCCTTGAGCGCCTCGAGCGCGGCCTCGGCGTTCGACTCCTGCCACACGCCCACGATGGCGTTCAGCACGAGGATCACGAGGATCACGAGCGGCTCCACGAAGGCACCGATGCCCTCCTCGCCGCCGTCCTCGAACAGCGCGAGCGCGAAGGACACGACGGCGGCGCCCAGCAGGATCTTGACCAGCGCGTCGTCGAACTGCTCCAGCACGAGCTTCCACAGGGGCGTGCCCTCCTCCTTGTCTAGCTCGTTGTAGCCGTGCGCGGCGCGGCGCTGCTCCACCTGCGCGGCGCTCAGGCCGCGCTCCTCCGTCACGTCGAAGTGCTTGAGCACCGCCTCGGGCGTCTCCAGCTCATAGCGAACGTCTGCCATGGCTGCTGGAACTTCCCTCCCTTTGGGCGGCCTTTCCCTCCTTCTCCTTCTTGCGGTCTTCTTCCCGGAAACCAAAGTGCGTTTTGTGCCGCGTGGCAAAAAGATTCCCTGGATACCTGTGGAACTCGATGGGATCAGATTGGGGAGGAATCAGGGAGGGTTTTGTAAAACAAGGTGGGAAAAGGTTTAGAAGGGGGTGAGATGATTGGAGGTTAGTAAGCGTTGAGTGAGCGCCATGCTGGGGTTCATACCGTGTTTTGCAACGCTCTTGTGACGAGTCGTCATTGTGCTTTTTCGAGAACAAAGCAGGGCTTCAAGCCGAGTTATGCACACCGACGGGAGGGTGTCGCGCGGCCCGACGCAGGTGACGCAGTGTCTCCGGACTTCATCATGGCGTCGGGCTCAAGTACACCGGCTTGGAACCGTTTGCGTACATCCGCACGTATCAACACGCCAATTGTGAGGAGCACTCATCGGCTCCGGTTGGAACGGCATTTCATCTCCGTGTGGACGAGCGCTGGATTTTCAATGTCGATGCCGCTGTACGAGGCTCGTTCCACGGGTTGCGGACAATTGGTCGCTCTGGAAGAGCGTCCATGGCTCGATGACCGCTATTACATTAATGCTCTGCACGTACGCCCGCTCACGATAAGACCAACATCCGATCGAGCCATTGGCGGCGGCAGCTTGAAGCAGCTGCACGTTCCGCCCTGGCCAAATCTGCCAGGAGCTGTTGGTGCACCACGTTGGCGCACCGCTGTAGAAGTTGTAGAAGTTGCGCTTTGCGCGAGAGTTGAAAGGAAACGTGCGTTGAAGTTCTATGCAAGTATTGCTGGAGCAACCCAGCCGAATCCCTCTACTTGCCGCTAATAATGAGCCCTCGAACAGCAAGACCGAAGCTCAGACATTGGCGGGTTGAAAGGCAAGAACTGCTACATGTATCGAAATTCCTGGTGACGTTGCGTGGTTGCTACCTTGATATCGTCCCTACCCATGGCGAGCCAGGAAGTCCTCGGTTTCGCCATACATCGGTCGCACAAAGGAGAATGAAGGCGCAGCACGGCGCTTCCCTTCCTTCACGCGGAGCGACTTGCTGTCGCGCGTGATAACGACGAGCTTCGACGTTTTCCGTTCCTGCAACACCCAGTCATTGTAAGCTGTCGACGACCGATACAGCGAGAACTTGCTCTTGCCATGGCCGTCTGCAACAAGATTCCCGTCACGAACGCTCACCCACTGCACCCGCACGTTGCCAACGGGGATCGTTGATAGCAGGAAGGAGCGCTTCCCAGCCGGGTGTAACATGAACAGCGTCTGCGCGGAGTCTTTCTCATTCTGCAACACCAAGCGAAGTTTGTTTGACTTGGGGCAAACACCCATCCACTTTGCCTCGTGTTTGAGACGAACGACTGGGTTGCCGAGTAGCAGATTCATGACGCTTGACACGCTGACCGAGACAAACGCAGGTTTCACCAGCTCTCTTGGGATGGTCATGTGAAACAGTACGTCCACGCTTCCGTCAAACTTCCGCGTGTGGTCCCAAGAAGCCATGGTACAGAATGAAAGCGCTGCAGTGAGCGGATGGGCCCAAATTTGTGCCTCAGCTCGGTGGCGAACTTTCATGACAACATCACACTTGTAGCTCGCATGAGGCAACACGATTTCTTCAATCTCAGCACAGCCGTCAGTGCTAAAGCTAAGCTCGTTGCTCTTGTTGTCCAAAGCGATTCCAGCTCCCTCGGCCAGGGTCCATGGAGAAACCGTGGTCTCGATGAATTCCATGTCCACCAACGATTCGTCCGATGCATAGGCACGGTACCCCCGGGGGGCCTTGTCTCGCTCGCTCACAGACACCTCATGGCTCACTTCGAACACCCCCAGAGCGTACTGCTGCCCTCGAAGTCTGTGTTCATTGCGAAATTTGACAGCATCGAAACTTTTGCCGTAAAATGAGAACAGTCTCTTCACGTCCGCTTGGTCGGCGTGATCAAGTCGACTGAAGAAATTCACATCCGCGTAGGCGAAAGTTGTGCGCTCTCGCTGTACATTCCGAGCCACAAACTCGTTTATCTTGCACTCTTCCACGCCCGAAACGACCGCGCGTCCAGGCAGCTTGTCGTCGCTGAAAGCCACGCGCTTGGACTTGTTCCATGCCGTAAAATACTTCGACAAAGCGCCCAAATCCGCCTCTAGTTGCGACCTCGCGCTGCATTTGAGCTCACCCGCGTAGCCTTCGCTGAGAATGTCAAACAGGCGAATGGCTCGCATTGTCAGCGTCTGGAGCGCATGATTCACGACCTCAGTCGACCGCACCACACTGCAACAGAAGCCACTAGCAAAGGCTTCGCGAAATCGGTCGACGAGATACCAAGTGATCAGGCGCAACTCGCGCGCCTCATCTCGTGGCTTTTGGTCTTCGCCCATGCTCAACAAATTGCACAATGAGCTGGAGATCGTGCGCTGCTAGAACTCTCCATCAATCAGCGGGATTGATGTCACCCTCAGAAATGTCAATTAACATCAGTAGCAGTCGGGATGTTTTTATAAATTGACTCGCTTTTCGTGACATTTGGTGGACTACCTGACTGGCTTCGTCGCTCCTATTGAGCGGCTTGCGAGCTGAGGTGACTCGGCGCGTCGGCGAAGTAGGTTTGTAGGATAAACGCGCGTGACAGCAAAGGCTCGATCTCGTTCTCAACCCAGTCTTTCGTCGGCAGGCTCTGCAGAAAGAGCACGAGGTCCTGGAACTCGAGCGTCTTGAGCGCCTCGCCAAACGTCATGAGAATGGCGGCGCACACGTACACGTGGAAGCTTTCGAAGCCCGAGTCTTCACACAGGTACGTATCCCAGATGCGCACGATTCCGTCCAGTGGTAGCTCGCGCATTAACAAACAGTTCATCCAGCGGAACGCAAACTGCACGAACTGCACATTCTCACGCTCCACGATGTGCTCGAAGAGCTCCGCGTCACACCGGTGAACCAGTTCCTCCATGCGCTGCACCATGCGTTGCAAACCTGGCTGCGCGAACGTGTAATGGTCCTGGATATCGTCCAGAAGCTTCGTCAAGCACCAGTAGCTGTCCGCTTCGACGATCTGCAGGTTTTCATCCGACACCTCCGACAAGTCGCATGTCTGAGGCTCATCTGCAATCGACAAGCGCCACAAAAGACATCTCCTTAGCATTCCCATAGTTTTCAGCATAGATCAGGCTCGAATCGCTGCTTACCGATGAAAGCCGAAAGAAAGACGACTAAGAACGGCGTCATGAGGTCGTTGATTCCTTGAACGTAGCCGCTGGCTGGGTGTCGGATTGCCCAAATATACAGAACGCGCTCCATGCACTACATACACACGATAGCAACCAACGAGCGATATTGCAACTTTGTCAATACGATTCAGCGCCACCCCATCAAACGAATGCTCTGGCCTGGCTCACCTGGTGAATGCGCTCATTTTGGAAGAGCTTAACGTCAGCGTTGGTGCGTGGAATATCGACGAGGATCTGCCGCAGCGTGGTCTGCTCGCGCGTACCCCGGTCGGTGTCCGGGATATAATAATACTGCTGCAACAGTTCCACGTACTCCTGTCGTTTTCTCTCTAACATGGCGGCTCGACGGTCCTGCTTCGGCGGCATGTAACCCTGTAAGCATACGAGGCAAAAACGTGAGAGTCAAGCACGTCATGTATGCAGCAAATACCACGGCAAAGATCGTACCAACAGTAGCCGCCAGACTGTGGGCCGGTGCTTCGTAGGTACGCCACCCCAGCTGAGCTTGCGAAGCTGGTCCAGGTCGACGACCTCCTTCTCCAGCAACCGCTCAAACTGCGTGTACCGAAGGTTTCCCGACGCATTGCGCGACGAGGAGGCAGACGGTAACACCGAGTTAGCGGTAAGCGGAGCCCCCTTGTTGCCACTGTTATGGTGGTGGAGGTGGTGGTGCGACTTGGCATGCCCGTGCGTCGGAGTGCCGTGAGCTTCCTCCTCCAACTCGTCCTCGTGCAGGGAGTGCCGGTTCCTGCCCGAGTGGTCAACTGACCTAGAAGCCGCGTCATCGGTCTCACTATCCGCGGACGATAAACTACGGAGACGCGGCGAGGCTGAGTCAACCGGAGACGACAGTTTTCTATCAAAAACACCACAACTTTAGGTAAGATACCCCATTATCCAACGTCCTCCAAACCAAGGCACACTCGAACCTTGGAGGAGCCGGCGACGGTGTTGCCCACACCGGAGGCAGTTGACCAGTGTTCACCTGCTTCACGGAGCCCGGCAGTGCCTGGGGCTTCTGCTGTGCAGGGGCCTTATTGTTCCCGCGCGAGAAGAAGCTCGAGGTCGCCGCGTTGCTGAGACTCGAGGCCGCCGCGCGCTCCTTCTTCTTCTGCGCGAACTTGTGCAGCGCCGTCTTGAACGGGTTCGACGTCGCTCCCTGCGGAGGGGACGGGCTCGGCTGCATCTGCATCAACACGGTCATAAGGCATCAATACCAGGTACTAATCTGTTGCCAGCAGATACTTTCGTATCCTTTGGGGGGGGTCCAGCTTCAACAACTGTCGCACAACGCACCATATCTTCGGTAGCAGGGCGGTTGTCTGCTGCGGCTTCCATCGGCGCAGTGAACATGCTGGTGCCGGCTGCGAGAGCGCTGGATTTCGCTGGGTTGAGCCCCGAGTAGCTGCTGATATTTCGAGAGCTGCTCGAAGCCGAGGCGATCGATAGCTTCACTGGCTGGTAGAATATCCAGGGGATTTTGGGGTGAGCTTATGGGCAGGAGCGTTGGGGAGATATGTGCAGCGACGACGAGCGCGGAAGACGCGCGGGTCCCGCGACAGAGGCCTCTCCCTCGACGTACCAAGGTCTGCGGATTCCACGCACCGCCCGCCGTTTTGTCCTTTACGCAAGAAGCCGGCGAGTGGTGTGGTCCACGTGGGATCAGGCATAGCATAAAGTAGTGTGAAATACATCAGATTAGATAGCCTAAGTTAGAAAAGGAGTCAGCTGAGATTAGGCACCAAGCAGAACTGGCAACTTGCACCCGTCGGTAGCGGCTTGCATCCTACTCAAAAGCCCTGATGTTTCCTGCGTTACTCGCGGGGCGAGACGCAGTTTGCATTGGAGTACATTCTAATATGTGAGTTGGAAGGCGACAGCGCTCGGTGCTATAGTACATGTGCTACAGTATACCTCGTGCAGGTCTACTTGGTGCATTGCCGTTTAACTGCTCGCTGAGGCGCTTCATTCTTAAGCCAAGTCTTACTTTACAATGTCTAACAATCTCTGCGTGTATGCTGTTGCTGGTTGCTGCGACGCAGGACTTGCCTGGCCGTAGGTCAGCAGGCAAGTCGCACGTCTGCTGCTATCGTGCACTGCTGCCAGCAGTGCAGTCTGCTGACCAGGCACGACCGCGATGCCGCTGGAGCAAGCGGGTTTTTGCGTCGAAGTGCGGGTTGGCTATTGTACCCGCTTCGACCTCAGGGCAGCAGAGATCAGGTGCGCAGAGACTGGGAGCGACTTGCCTCGGCGTGCACGTTGCAGTGCAAGCTGCCCAAGCTACAGCGCTCTCAATGCTCGACTTGGCCCTCTGCGCCGGGTCTGCGCAGTGGCGATGACCGGCCACGGCCACCTGCCCGGGCCAAGGATCCACGTTGAACCGGACGAGCGCAGGACGACGAGCAAGACACGCGATCGCCCCGTCGGCTGTGCATGTTGAGGTGGCGGCGGATTTGAACTCCTTTGGGCGGGAATCCCGCTGGCGGCGCCGAAGGTGACGCACTCACTTGACCGCCAGAGACGAGCCCCGGCGCCGGTGCTTGGGGCTGCGATCGACTTGCAGCGCGCGCGCGGATCTCAATTGACGAGGCAAAAGCTCGCCCGAGCTCGCTCGTTCTCGCCCACCGAGGCGTCCAGCAAATGGCGGCGAAGAAGGCGCCACGGACGACGGCATGAAGCACGTTGTCGTCGAGTTCGAGTAACTTGTGCGGGGCCAGCGGCGGTCGTGCCGTCGTCCGCACACCAAGATGGACACACTCGCAGCCAGGCGAGCGAGCGCGGCGGCGGCGCCGACCTGAGCTGCGACGCCCCAAGCTCGCGTTGCCGGCGGCTTCCTGCTGCGTGCGTCCCCATCGCGGCCGGCGCTCTGCGATCCTCCTCCTCAATTCTCAGCCTTGTGTTGTTGCCTCTCTCCGTTCACGCCCTGGAGCGCCGAGCACTATAATCCCCCATGGAAATCGCCACCATCTGGGCGGAAGCGAGCAGCGCACGCCATGCACCAAGAGGATAAGCAAAGCTGAAAAAATCCCCGTGCAAACGCTGCCGGCGTCCGGGATCGTAAGCTGTGAGCCTCGCCTTGAGCTTGAGCTCGGCACCGGCAGGCAGGTGTTGCCGCGTCGTGCAGCGCTGTCGCACGATCCGACGAGCGCCCGGGAGCTTGACAACGCAACAAACATCACTCTGGTCGCAGGCAGGAACTTTCTTGTGAAAGACGGGCCTGCTGGCCAGCCCCTGGGTTGAGCGCGCAAAGGCAGCGAGAGTGATCATGGCGCGCGCCGCATGTGGGGCTCGCCGCAGATGGAGAGGACTGCTGCGTGCTGCCGCAGCCGGCGCCGGCAAGCAGGCACGGCACGACATGGCATGGCACGGCATGGATGCTGCTGGCGCCAGCCAGCCGGTGGCCACCGGCCATTTGCGATCTTTGCCTCGAATTTGTGGAAGAAAGTCAGCGTATCTTGTGAAAAACCTCGCTTCTGGAAGGCGGGTCGTCGGTCGTGCCACTGCCCATTTTCCGAAAATGAGCTGGTTTTTAAAGTTGAAATGGGCACGAATGTTAGAAGAAGATCGCCGCGCTGCCGCTGACCGGCAAATCTTGCGCTGCAACGCGAATGCGAGGAAAAGCTGTCGCAATATCTGCTATATGCCCTGCTTCAGCGATTTCCGGAAGTCCGGCCGCTTCATACGTCTACCTACATGTAGTCAGGATCCATCGAATGTGCTTCTCTGACCCTGTTGAGTTTCTGGCGGAAACGCTGCACGGAACAATCGCGTGGCTGTCATGGGTCGGAACGTCCGCCTTGTCCGTCCAACCACGACCGAAATTGAGCTCTGCGTTTTTCGAAAATGGGATTTGATGCGCCCGGCTCTGCGCTTGGATCCGAAAAGGCGAGGTTTTATTATCTGCCCTCTGGATTACCTGGGCGAAGCCGGTGCGGGGGGCGCACGCAAATCAAAGCTAGCGCACGGCCGCACCCAGCGGTCAAAAGGGAAAAGGCCACGGAGGAGGCAAGTCGAGCACTAGGAAGAGCGCCAGGGCGATATTTCACCGCCGTAGACCAGAGCAGGAAGTAGCAAGGTATGGCCTCCACCCATCCGTCCAACGGCACCTTGCGTCCCCCGAGACGCGAAACGCTTTGTGTCGCCAGCGCCGTACCGTAGAAGTCTCTAACTTTTTGCCTCTCTTCTCCCCCCCTGTCGCTTTAGACACTTCGCCATTTCCTTCTAAACACACACTTAACCAAGAGAAGAAGACGATAGAGAACACACCACCACACAACACAGCCATGACAGACTTCATCCGCAACATTTGGCAAAACGCCGGCAACGCCGGAAGCGCCGCCGCCGGCACTGCCGGTGCCCGCAAGCCGGACGCCGTACAGCCCGTGGACCAGATCCGCCTGCCGCCGGCCGCCGCCGCACCGTCGGAGCGCCTGATCAAGCTGGAGCCGCCGGCCTCCCCCGCGTCGTCGGCCTCGTCCTCCTCGGACGACGCGCAGTCGGGCAAGGCGCAGCGCATGGCCCGCGTAAACGCGCGCCGCGACAAGCGCAAGCCGCTGGAGGCCGCGGACGCCGCCGCCGCGCCGTCCACTAAGAAGCTCAAGACGGAGCCCGCGCTCGACCCGAGCGGCGAGGAGCGCCTGCGCGCCATGGAGGCGCAGCTGGAGCACCTGGACCCGGACTCGAAGGAGGCCAAGAAGAAGCGCCGCCTCATCCGCAACCGCATGTCGGCGCAGCTGCACCGCGAACGCAAGAAGGCGTACGTGGGCCAGCTCGAGGACCAGCTCCAGGCCAAGGAGCGCGAGCTCAAGGCGCTGCAGGAGCAGCTGGCCGCCATGGCCGTCGAGAGCGAGCAGCTCAAGCAGCAGCTCGTGCGCAAGGAGAGCGTGGCCCTGGTGGAGCCGCGCATCAAGGCCGAGCCCGAGCTCGTCGAGGCGGTGGTGGCCGCGCCGCAGGAGCCCATCGTGGTGCAGGACGAGCCGGCCGTGGACTGGGCCGCGTGCCTCGAGGACATGGACGACGCCATGGTGGGCGAGGACCTGCTCTGCGACCTGGACGAGTCCCCGCTGGCCGCCTACGGCCTGAGCCCCATCAGCGAAGACCCCGTGGCCGCCGCGCTGGCCGAGGAGGAGCAGCGCCAGAAGGCGCAGGCCCAGACCCAGTCGCACCACGAGATCCACGCGGCCAAGAAGAACCTGGCCATGATGATGGCCATGATGTTCTCGGTCACGTTCTGCGGCCAGAGCGAGTCGGTGGCCAACGTCACGAGCGGCAGCAACTTCTCGTCCATGTTCAACGCCGTGCCCGTCAAGGAGCTCTCGCAGATGAGCATCGCCTCGCGCATCGTCGCGTGCCTCGAGAAGACGTCGTGGGAGGACTTCCAGGACGTGTCCTCGTGGACGGCCTCCGCCGCCAGCGCGGCGGCCGCGGCCGCGGTGGCCGTCACGGCCGACAAGAAGTCGCGCTCGCCCCCCGCCCAGCAGCCGGCTAACTCGCCGTCCGCGGCCTCGGACGTGACGGACTCGTCCGGCTCGTGCGACTCGCCCAAGGAGCTCGAGGACGTGGGCATGAGCTTCGACACCGACCTGATCGAGGAGTTCGTCTACCCCGTGGACGAGCCCTTCGCGCCGGCCCTGGCCGACACGAACTGGTTCGGCGCCGACAGCGACGAGTTCGGCCACAGCGACGTCGAAGGCGACGACGAGCACATGCCCGAGACCAAGACGACGGTCAAGCCCGTGTCGATGACCTCGCGCCTGTACGAGAAGCTGACGAAGCTCTGGAACGAGAAGAACCAGGTGCTGCTCACCGTGCTGAACGGCAAGAACGAGGTGACCCGGCGCTCGGTGGCCGACATGAGCACGATCCGCAAGGGCATGTCCACGGGCGCGCTGTTCCCCACGATGGCCGCCAACGCGGCCACCGCGTCTAACGACAAGCTGCTGGAGAAGCACGACCAGTCGGTCACGTTCCTCTACCCGCTGAGCGCCTTCTCCAAAGACCAGCGCTCGGCCGCCTTCCCGAACGGCGCCAGCTCCGACCAGGTGTTCCTGGAGGTGTCGTGCCAGATCAACGGCGCAGTGACCCCCGTGCTGTAAAAGGGTTGGCGAGCGGCTAGGTAGACATTCAGTATTAGGGAGCGCGAGCACGAGCAGCAGAGCTCATGCTTCGTATCTTCATTTCGGTGTAGGCGTGGAGTTCCATTATCTATCACGAGAACCATAGAGTCGAAGACAATCAATGGCTTCTTTGCTTTATCAACCCGCGCATGCACCTCGTTGCCTTTCATCAACTGCTTGTCATTGCCATTGCAAGCGTCTTGCAAGGCAAAACGTTGATGTTTTGGCTTTCAAACGCATTTGCACTTGGTCGCCTCCTTCGAAGCACACTACATGTATCTGGATACGACGATAGTGATTGCATGCATGACCCGATCGTGCGGCTGAGCTTCATTGGTTTCCCACATTGACACGATGTCAACTATGTACACAGCTGAAGCTACAGCGACTACAGCACAGCACTGGCGCAGGCCTTCAACTACATGTACTTAAGTAGAGCAGCTTCACTGCGCCATCTCGCAGCTCTTGCGCTTCCTGCGAGCCTTCTCGTCATCACTGATGGGCTGCGCGAGTGGTGGCGGCGCCGAGTCCGTCGCCGTTGCCTCCATCTCCGCGCAGTCGTACGTTGCCGGGCACCGATCCAAGTCGACGCAGCCAATTGACGGCATCGGGTCGTTCGCGGAGCCCCAGCACTCCTTCGTTTGCGCGCGCACTGCCAATAGTTGCTCGGCAGCCTCCGCAGACGGCAGCTCCACATACACGCACTGCTGTCCCTCCCAGTGCACGTTCACCAGCCTGGTCGCCGACTGCAGATTCAGAGCCCACCCCACACAGTGCTTGATGTGGAACGTCTTGAGTGCAGGACACGAGTTGTTGCCCGCGCCGTTCGGTAGTGGCGTGGCCCCTGCAGCCACGGGCGCGCGCGTGCGAGTGAGCTTCATGCGTACAAATCGAGAGCGTGACGGCGTAGGTGTCGGCTGTGGGAACGGCCCCGGCAGATCCAACACGTAGGTCGGCAGAAAGTGGCTCACGAACAGGACGTTGCGAAGACTCTCCAGTGCATTATCAGCGCGCTTCGATTTGCTCTCAGGCCGCTGCGAGGATCTCCCCAACGACGCAATGGACTCGTTCGAGACCCCAAGACCCGAGCACACACGGAGGAACACGAACCCCGTCATGAACGCGTCGTAGCCTGCTTGATGCGCCTGGAGCGGCGCTTGAGACGAGCCCATGAGCTCAGCTCCATACTCACGGGCGGCATCAACACCCCTCACACTTGGCTGCGCGCTCTGAACCTCCGGGCCGTAGAACGGGTGCTTCGATAGCACCTCGAAGCAGTTCTCGAGCGCAGTGTGCGCCAAGTGGGTAGCGAACGAGTCCACCTTCTGCATCGCATAGTCGACAAGCGTCTTAGTATCAAAGACGCCGCCCCCTGCGCCTAGCCAGGCATGCAACTCGCGCTGGAACTCGGCACAGCGCGCCGGCAACGGTCCATGGAACTTCTCGTAGCACTGCATCAGGTCGAGGAGCATGTTGTGTCCAACAATGGGCTTGCGCGCGGCGACGATCGCATCCAGCACAGCCGTGAACCCAATCAGACTCAGATTCCGCTCGCGCATTTCGTCGTCCGCAAGCTGCTGGTCCGCCAGCAACAGTGCTTCCCGTTGGCACTTGGAGCGCGCGGCGATGATACGAACGCGACGCCTCCACGGGTTGCGTACAACGTCCTCGTCGTCCACATTGTCCACCTTGCAGTCGAGCGCTAGCGACCCCGGGAGGATCTTGCGCAGATACTGCACCAGCGCGTGACGACGGAACGGTGCAAGCGGCTCCGTGACGTACGCACCACACGGGCCGTACGTCGGGTCTGCAGGTACTGGTGCCAATAGAAATCGCTTCATAGCAGCAACAGACTCCTCGTCCGGCTCGAGGTTGCCGTCCTCAACTCGCTGTAGCTCCTCTTCAGCCAGCTCCGGCTCCAGCTCCTGCTGCCCCCTCTCCTCTTCCTCCTCCTCCTCGATATCTTCCTCCTTGGCCAACTCATCTTCAGCCTGTTGAGCCGGTTGGTCCATAGGCTCCTCCTTCCCGCTGAGGTTGCTGCTCGTCGTGCTGCCGGGCGGCGTGGGGCGATCGCGATCCCCCCTCCGCTTGTTGCGTCCGTTGTTCTTCTTCTTGTTCTTCTTGCCCCCGCGTCGTCCGCGACGCCTCGTGCCGTTGTCCTGCATCGTTCCAGCCCCTCGCCCCACCACAATTTCCCTGCCCGCATCATCGAACGCCGCGAGCCGCTGCTTCAACTTGGCCGCGAGCTGGTCCAGGAAGGCCTGGGTCTCGTCCGTGATGAGCGCCGGCTGCTGCGGGTCGAACTTGCGCAGGATCTCGGGCCGGGCCGACCTCTCCAGCGCCGACTTGCACGGCTCCTGCTGCTGCTCGTGGTGGGACAAGTGGCCGATGCCGCGGTCGATCCACGCGTTCAGGTCGAAGCCGTGCGCGCGGATGTACTGCAGACACTTGGCCTGCACCAGGAACCTCCTGTCGGGGCACGCGGACGCGCCTGCACCCGCGGATCCATTGGCCGCATTGCTGCTGCTGCCGTGGCCGAAGACCTTCTCGTGGAAGACCGGGAAGAGCGGGAACTGGTACGTCTCGACGCGGAACACGCGCGCGTCGGCGTCCCAGAGGAAGACGCTGAGCCCGAACTGCACAAGCGGGAACTGCCTGGCGCTCTCCCGGTACTGGGCGAAGCGCTCGTCGATCGAGTCCATGACGCTGGGGCGCGGCGTGCTGCACACGCAGAGCAGACACAGACAGAGCGAGCGTTAGGAGACGCAAGTGAGAGGCACGAGACGAGAGGACGCTCGCTACGCGACGCACTCGTGGCACGAGACGCCGCCCATCTCCGTGTCGATGGCCACGAAGGCGCTGCGGCTCACGACGCGCTGCAGGCGGCCGAGCGCCGCCGCGTCCAGCTCGCCGCGCCCGAGCTCGTGCACCCGCACGTCTCGCAGCATTGTCGGCTCTGGAAGAGGGGAAGGGATGCGCTAGTCGTAACCTGAAACTTGACATTTCCAGCCAATCGAGCGCGACTTTCACGTTAAGACCGGCAAGTTGAAGTGACCCCCCAAAAAAACGGACGCCTCACATTAACGCCTACTTATTGCTAGCTACCCTTTAGTGCAATGCAGCCTCCTGTCGTTAAGGCGCGGTTCCGCGTGCCGCTGCTGCTCATGACCATGGTCTGTGGCTGCGCGTACCTGTACGCGGTGCTGGACGTGCCGACGCTCGAGTTCCACGAGCTCAAGCACTCGGTCTTCCCGTCGGCGTCCTTCCAGACCCGTCGGGGATTCAGCAGCGTGCTGCGGTGGCTCGAGAGCTTGAACTCCAGCGAAGACCTGGCGGTGCTCGCACAACTGCTGACACAGGCACGACTCCAAGCTGCTGGCACGTCCGAGCCCAGCTTCGCTGCGCGGGTGGCGTCGGCTGCGTCGTCCGAGAGTCTCCAGCATCTGTCCAAGCTTGGGCTGCAGTGCGGCCTCGTGATCTTCCTGTACCGCCGACGAGTGCTCTCCAAGACGCGCACCATCCCGACCTTGTGCCTCTGCATCCTGAGCTTGATCTGCTGGAAGATGGCCCAGACGTGTCTGCACGAGGTGCTGTCGCCGTTCCGCTCTTCGACTGGCTCGGGGTTCCAGGCTGCGGCTTCGCAGGCCAAGCCACTTGCTCTTCAGGACTCGCGAGACGAAGTCGCTGCCTCGTTCCTCAACGCTCTCTTTGTGGCGAGATACAGCTCAGTCTGCATCACCAACGCGATCTTCGGGCGCGCGTACCAAGTGCATTTCTGCGAGCCGTGGCCGACCAAGTGGAAGCGCGTCCCGGGATACCTGGGCTCAAAGAACCTCGTTCTCGGCACACTATTCTTCGCTGCAGCCGGGGTCAGTGCCATGAGCGTGTCTTCTCCAGCACTGCGATCGCTATGTGAGGCGGCGGGGTATATCGAACAACTTGCGCTTGGGATCGCCTTCGGTCACTTCGTCTTCCTGTATTTCCAGCCCACATATGACGACGCCGAATCTCACATCAAAGCAAAAAGCGATTAACCGTTTATAAGATTCATTTCCCGTCCATACCTTAGTCTTCCTCATCACTCGAGAACGCCAAGTCCTCCATTAACTCATCACCGCCGTTGTCCATGGACAGCCCGCTCTCGCGACACACATAAGCGTAGGCATCTTGCCCCACAGTTTCCAGCAGGGGACCCATGAACACATCTCGGATGAGTTGGAGGTCCTTACCTGAATCCAGGAACACTGCAGCAACGAGCGCTTCGAACACATCGGCAAACATCTTCGGCAGCGTGTGGTTGTTGCCTCCACTTGACGCGCTCTTGCCCCTCGCCTTCTGCCTTTTTGATAATTCAACAGCTTCAAACGCTGGGCTCAGACCAGTGTTCGATTCGGCCTGGGCGTATTTCCGCTCAATGTTGGCAACGCGCTCCATTGTCTCCCGGTCGATACGAACGGTGCCGGCGAAAATACACTCGTCTACACCAAAGCATGCCAAAGCCGTCTTGCCTAGCGCATCATTTGACACCGTAGCGCTCTTCCACTGCGATAGAGAACCCGGTAGCCACTTGTCGTACTTCAGGAACGCGTACGATAGCGTCAGGTACTCGATCAGAGCATCGCCCAGGTACTCTAACCGCTCATAGTCACCCTTCCAAACCGTCTTCTTCTTCTTTTGCGTGCGCGACATCACCTCAATGTCACCGCCTTCAGCCGCCTGATCAGCGTCGCTACCATTCGCATCCATTTGGTCGATGTGAAGGACTAATTGACCCACCGATGGGTGTGTTACTGCCTCAAGCAGCAAGCGCTTGTTCCGGAATGTGTACTTCAGTCGTTGCTGAAGGAGCATGAGTCGCTTGGGTAGATCCTCGAATTGCGGCACTTTGAAATTCATGCTCAGTGGGTGCTCCACTCCTCGACGAGAAGTCATTGCCGCGTCATACAGCTCATTGGGGAAACAGTCTGGGTAAAAGGGTCGTGCGAAGTTGGTCGACGGGTGCTCAAGGACACTGACACCAATCCATTTGAGGAAGTATCGCGCTCCCTTCTCTCCTTGACCAACAAGATACGCTCCAGTAATTGCCTCCAACACGTCAGCAATCCACTTCGATGGAGCCACCACGGGGTCGGGAGTCTTGCCCATACACGACGGCTTCCAGCACTGGAAGGGGTGTTGCTCCACTTCGGCTGGGTACAAGATGTAGTGGTGAAGGCGTGCCGCTAGCGCGAACTGGTTGAGTCGGTCATTTCGAATGATGTCGCGACGAAGCTGCGTCAACTGACCCTCTTGAGAAATGTCTTTCCGCTGCTCGTACATGTACCACGAGGTCTCGAGTTTTAGGAACGTGTCCCCGAGGATTTCAAGCCGCTCGTAAGCAGGCTTTGTGGTCGCGTCATCCAGCAACACCATGTCGAGCTCCAGACCGATTTTCCCCATCAGATGCGAGATCTGACACTTGCGTTCGAACTCGTAGAGAAGCGGAACGAGTCCCATTGCATCGAAGAAGCGGTTCTTAGTCAGTCGCAGGCGCGACGTGTACTGCGGGACGAGCAAGCGTTCGTTAAACTTGGTCTTGTATTGCGCGACGCTTCCTTCGTCGTTGTTGCGCTGCATGACCCGCCGGATGATAGGGACGATAGGGGGCACTTGAACGCCATGAATCAGTGGCTGCTCTGCATCTGCTTCCTCGAGCTGCTGACGAGTATGCCATCGACCTAGGATCGGATTACCTGGGGTGGATTTCCCCTTTTTCAAGTGAGTCGCCCAGGCTTTGTCGTCCGCTAAATACTCCTTTCGTATATCATCCACTGTTTTGTCGGTAAACGCTTGCACGACGTAACTCGCATTCAGACGATATGTTGGCACGCAGATCCATTCCTCTGTCGTATCTGCGGTGTTCTCTGCTGTGCAAGTTGAGGGTAGAGGCCACAGTGGCTCGAGCAATGGTTTCCCAATGATGTCACGTACGTACTCCCAGTCCAGTGACAGCGTTGGTGGCTGCTTCGTCTCGTCCAGAATACTAGGAACAACCAGGTATCCCTTATCGTTTTGCTCAGAGAACTCGTTCCACACGTTATCACTCGAAATGTCGACATCGCGCACCGCGTCTTGTACACCCATACACGCGAGGCGCATGACCACCAAGTGGAAGTGCAGTACATCGTGCAGCTCTTGCTTTGTTAGGGTAATTTTCAGTGGTCGCTCAGCGAGCGTTATCGGCTGGATCTCCGGTGTCATCACTCCACTCGTAGCAAAATCGTATCGCCATCCCGTGTTGGTGTTCCCGGTGTACAGCTCATTAGTCGCCAAGATAGCGTAGTGTGCGCCGCTGAGACCATAAAAACACATCGTCGTGGACCATTCTTCGCCTTCTTCGCTGCTGATGGCAGCTTCTTTCGTCAAGCTACGAATCGGTCTCAAACTCAACTCAACCGCACTCACAGGCGGTAAGTCATACGACGACTGCGTCGACAGATCGGCCAGTTGTGCGTGTTGCTCGGGAGCTTCGTCGTTCTCGCCAATCACAATTGTGTCGTCGGATTTGGAAGGTGCACCATTGCTGGCGGTTGCTCCTGCTCCGTTTTCATCCTTGTGAATTGTAGCCACTTGGTCGTCCAGAAGCTTCGAACGGAAGTGGCGGTCCAGCAAACCCTTCTTTATCAGCTCTTGGCACGCCTTGAACGCGACGATACCCTTCGCTTCATCCTGTGTCTCCACCTGCTGGGAATGCAGTTGCTTCCGAATACCCAAAACCCCTGGTAACTTTAACGTAGCTGAATAGTGAAAGCGATTATCCTGGACGACGGTCGTGGCAGTGCCGGATCCCTCATCTTCATCCACATTTTCCTCAGCCGCTTCATTAGCGCGTTGCTCTGCCTCTGCCTTCAATACATCGATCTTGTCCGTCAGCTTCGCATTATACTTCAGAAGCTTCTTCTTAGATCGCTTCAGGGACGGAGCCATGTGCTTTACGATAGAGATACGCTTCACGATGTACTGTGGGCGGCGATCGTACGTATCCAGGCCGGGAAGGGTGTCACAAAACTTGCTGAGGCACGAGACGCTGTTCGTCACGTTCAAAATCGCACCCGTGTCACGATTAATTATCTCGTACGGATTCACCACAGGTTGCACCCTCTTCGGAATGACAGCGTTCCGACTTTCTGCCTGCAAAGAGACTAGCGTTGAGCTGACAGAGGCCGGTGTGGCTTCGGTCGACGATGCTGTGGGTGGCGGCATCTGTAAACTACCATTTGAATTCGAAGGCGTAAGCGCTGGCTGAGATGCCGATGGATGAACTTGGTTGTTTTCTTGCTCAAGACGAATGAACTCCTGCATTTTGCGGAGTAGTCCCTCAAACTTCTTCCGAGCCACCATCGTGTCTTCCGTGATGTACTTGATGAACCCCTTGGAAGCATCTGCTCGCTTCCCAAACTCGTAAAGTTTATTGGGCTCCAGCAACTCGTTCATGACCACAACAAGGTCGCACGGCGGTGGAGCCATGCACATTTTCTGCGAACTTTTGGACACCGAGGTCGTCACCATGATCTTCGTCTTGTAGTTTGTAAACGTCTTCATCACCTTCAGAAATGACGAAAACCGAAGAGCTCCAGAAATGCGGGCATTGCTGCTACCAAGCATGCAGCAGCTAGGCGGCAAGCCCATGCCTGCAAACGCGGCGGTGAAGTACTCAGCAACGACGCGGCAGTGACATCTCCTTTCAAGAAACACCCACGCTCGGATCTCCTTCTGTCCTGGAGAATTCGCGAATCGATTCCGCACCACCTCCGCAGTCTTCAGCAGCCGCGGCGAGGCCTTTTGAGTTCCGCAAAGTGCCGACTGGGTGGCCAGCCACGCCAATACCTTCAGGATAGGTCGAATCTTGACCCTTGTACTCTCGTCGATCTCGACATTGGGCCCTATAAACCTGGCAATCAGACGGTTTATTTTCGCATCCTTGGAGTCATCTTGGCCGTTGCTGTCCGCAGCACTGTTCACGTCCATCATTTCAGCGTCGTCTTCCCCCACTTCCCCATCCTCTGCTTCATTTCCGGCGTCACTTTCGATTTCCTCCCCATTCATCCGATCGTCCACTTCCTCTTCGTTACCTTGTTGTTTCCGCTTTCTCCTGTTATTAACGTTGTCCGGGTCATCGACAATACACGCCTGCAGATTAACCTGCAGCTCCAGCTCCACGAACTTCCAGAGACACCACTCCCCCAGATGCTCCTTCACGGACTCCGCGTCCTGGATGAACCTGTTCACCTTGTCCTGCTTCTTCTTTTCATCATACACCGCCGCCGAGTTGCCAAGCTCCAACTCCAGTCGAAACACGTGCACCAGGTCCACCTTCTTACTGTTGGCTCCCAGCAGAAAGTCTCTCACACTCCCAGCTTCCTCCTCTTTACTTCCCATCACCTCATTCTTAAACACTTCGCAATGCACCGGAGGGAAACTCGGCTCCAAGGACGCCGACGACAGCACCGGCAGCATATTGAACACATGGATGTGCTTCAGCAGCGGGTTCGTCACCGGGCTCCAGTCCATCCTGGACGCCGGCAGCTTGGACGTGGCGAAGATCCGCAGCGTGTCGGCGCTCGGCATCTCGTCCATGAGTCCCGTCAGCAGCTTGAAGAAGGACGGCAGCTCGGCGTGCACGAGGTCCCAGTCCTCCACGACCAGCAGCTCCACGTCGCTCAGCGTCAGGACGCCTCTACGTAACGTTTCCTGCAGTATCAGCGGCGAGAGGACGGCGATCTGGCCGCGCGCGGCTCGTAGCTGGTCGCGCGCGAAGGCCTGGTCCTCCAGCCACTTGCTGCCGCCTGGCTTGGGCGCGCACGACGCGCTGTCGTCGCTGTTGAGCACGCGCAGGCCGCACAGGCGCGCCAGTTGCGTCTGCAGACCCGCGCGATCCGCAGTGGACGCGGCCAGCGCCAGCGCCAGCTGCTGCGGGCGGGAGGCGGCGGCCTCGCACAGCAGCGCGCAGCTCAGGAAGCTCTTGCCCACGGGCTGCACGCTGCTCACCAGCACGCTGCGGTGGCGCGCCACGGCCGCGATCTCCCGCTGATGCTCCCACAGCGCGGCCTCCATGGCGGAAATTGCGGAAATGATGGCAGGTCAACTTGGGTACAAAAATGCAAGTGACAACCTCGTGATAGTGACATTCCGGCTGAAAACGGTAACGTCAGGTGAAAACCTTCAACTCTTCACATGCTTTTGTTGTTGCATGCTCTTTGACTAAGCGAGTACGCAACCACAACGACTCGGGTCGGAGGCTTGTCTTGTCTGTGCGGCTAACAGCACCGCCCCATGACTGAAGAATCGTAGCGACTTAGCTATGGTGTTTTTAAGTGTTGAGAAAAATAAAGCACAGCGGGGATTCATACCAAGCCTATTTGGCGCAGTGCGTTGCTCACTTCGATGTAGTGTCCGCATGACTGTGGACTTTGACTTCCTACTACCCATGTGTGAACTCGTCTCGAAGTGCTGGCCGGCGTATTGGGGCGATGTGTATCATTATCGCCTGCATGCATGCATGCGAATTGAGGAAAAGCATTCCGAGACGCATTTCTTTTTGCCCACATTGCTGACATCTGAACAAAGTCACCAGTACGTGATGGCGCGCCGATCTGCAGGGTCAGGGAAGCATTCCCACAGAGGTAAGGTCTATCTCTCCCTACTGCAGTTGACTGCGAACACCCCAGGCCGGGTCTGGTTTCCATGGCAAATTGCCACCCGTCTTTTAACCTGCGACGAAGCCGATAGATTTCGACGGTCTGCTCTGTAGACGACAATGGATGATGATAGCTGCGGCCGCATGAGCAAGCGAGGCGCGCCTCGGTCTCAGCAAGTTTTCTTGTGGGCCGCGGCAACGGCGGCGCCCCGCTGGCCCGCGCCGGCCTCTCCGTATGCTAGCTCAACTCGAGGGCCGGGCCACGCGGAACGTTCCTGCTGGCCGGCCAGGGGCAACGTGTTGAAGCTGCCCCGTGAATGCGGGTGTTTGCGCATGTCCGTGACGCTCTCGCCGTCGCTGACAGAGCCTGGGGCTGGAGCCCGGGACGCACCACGTCATGCGCTCGAAACGACACGAGGTTTCTTGCGGAGCCCGCGAACAGCTCATCTAGGATTTGGGAGGCATCCAAACACACTCAGAATCGCACTTAGCTGTAAGCCCTCCGGAAACGATATAGATACAAAACCCGCATAACTCAGGTTATGTATTTTTCTCAGTACGGGATTGGCATTTTTCTCAATTTATCTGCTTTTGTACCTACATTCATTCTTAGGGCCACCTAGCGTTCTCAGAAAACTTCTTCTGGTCGTCCCTCAAAATTCGAGAACGGCGGACTCTAGTTCAAACAGTTGGGTCTGTCTGTCTCTCGAGAAACGGCTCGGGCGATTGGCGCAGTATCCACGGCGCACTTACTTCCCCATTCGCCTCCTTCCGCGTTCGACGGCCTCGCATCGAGAGCTGTCCTGCGCGTACTGAGTCACCGCCTCCGCCTCCGCGCCTCCGTCTGCCCCACCCCATGCCCAGCCCGCCCACGCGCTGCTTGTACGACCGCCAGCCCTTGGACCCGAGACAGCAACCACAGCAGCAGCAGCAGAACCCGGCAGATGACCAGCGAGACGTCGAGGCGACAGCGGCCCGAGCCAGAGCCACAGCGGCGGCCTTCGCCATGCGCAAGCAGTGGGAGGCCAAGGCCGCGTCCTTCCAGCGCGGACTCGAGCACGTGAGGCACTGCCACGCCGGTGACGCGTGCGGCAGCTCGCTCTGCCACTCCACGCGGCGCCTGATGAAGACGTACGCGACCCACCCGTGCCCCAAGAAGAGCGGCAATAATAATACCAGCAACAGCAGCGCGGACTGCCGCGTGTGCAAGCTCTGGGACTTCCTCACGGCCTCGCAGCAGCCGCAGCAGCTGCCGAGGCTACAGCGCGCCTTGGCGCAGAATGGAGGCCTCAGCTGCGGCTCGGCGCTCCTGCAGACGCGTCGACTGAGCCGCCCCAGCGTCCTGACCCGCCGGATCGCCACTGCGCAGAAGGAAGCGCAGACTATGCTGCGTCGCTGTTAATTGGCAGCGACCAGCGGAGATCCTGCTCGAGTCAAGACGAGAGAGATATGAAGAAGAACGAGGAGAAGACGGCAGATGGATGCTCAGCTTCTCCATTTTTGAGCTGCCAGGGCGGCGCGCGGGGTCTCTATATGGGCGGCCGCGTGTCCTGGTAGCAACGAGGAGTGTAGGTGCAGAGGATGAAGAGATTTAAGCCGCACCGCGCAGCCTACAAATGGATCTTCAGGCCTCGCTTCCCCACCTTATTCCGGCCAATCCTGCAGATTTACAAGCCGAGCTCCTTGAACCTGCGGAGGAGGCAACCAACAGTAGTTAAGAGTAGTTAGGATACCATTGTAGCATAGTGATTCACAAGAAAATATAAAGAAAAAGTGGCCTCCTCATTGCCTGTCGCCTCGTACCTCTTCTGCTGCTGCGCGGCCAGCTTCGCCAGCGCCTTCTCGAACTGCTCGTTGTCGTGGTAGTACATGAGCGCGGCCTGGAACGCGCGCAGGTCCAGCTTGTACTTCTTGCAGATCTCCTCCGTCTGCTTGCCCGACGCCTTGACGTACTGCTGCGAGAGCTGGCCGCGGAACTCGGCGTCCGACAGCTTCTGCTTACGCAGCGTGGTGGCGATCTTCTCCATCTCGGCCGTCAGCGACGGGATCAGCTCCTCCATGACGCTAATCACCGTCGAGACCTCAATGTCCGGCTTGTCCTCGGGAACCATCTACAGCAGCACACAACAATAGGCATCAGCACCGACAAAGAGCCTACAGCAGTCGGATATCTGTTGCTCCAAACTCACCCACGCAGACTTGGCGCCAGGGATCAGCGGGTCGCGCGAGCCCGTGACCTTCCACCGCAGGCGTCCCAGCTTGCGGACGAAGTCCTCGATCGTCTCGGCCTCAGCCTCCGAGATCTTGCCGTCCGGGCCGCCGCCGCGCAGCGTGCCCGTCACGAGCTGCTGCATGGCCTCCTGCACCTGCTCCTTGGTCACGTAGTTGTTGCGGAAGACCGCGTCCTGCACCTTCTCGAGCGTGGACTCGAAGGCGATGCTCATGTTGAGCGCGCGCTGCTCGGGCGACAGCTTGAGCTTGCCGCTGTTCTCCTTCTTCTCCTTCTCCACGCTCTTCTCCAGGTCCTCCAGCATGCGCGCCGCGAACACGCTCATGTTCTGGTCGATCTGCTCGTACAGCCGCAGCAGCGCCGTCACATTCTGGATCGGGTTCACAGTGTAGCCACCCTCCGGTGCCGATGCCTCCTGCTTTGCTTCACTATGGGCCTCACCGCCCAGCGCTGCAGCAACGGCTAGCGCGCCACCCGCCGCAGCCAGCCACTTCGTCGCGCTGACGTGCTGCGCCTGGCGCCCAGGGACCGCGCTCAATCCGGAAAAAGCGCGGGCGTGCTGCACCGCCATCTCGACATTGCTGCGTGGCGACCCGTTGCCAGTCAGCGGCCGCACCGCGCCCAGCACACGCCGACGCAGCGCCCGCTCCACCTTGGTCACTCGCGCTCCGAACATGGTCGTCAAAAAGTCTGCGGCCAAGAATCGCGTATAATTGTGTATACAGTGGTGCGTATACTTGGATTGATTATGATAATCTATCCAGTGTCTATCTGCTGTAACTAACTGACAGCGATGACGGTACTGCACTATACGCGATGAATTATACGGATGCACACGCACCACCCACGCGCCCTGTCCATTAGAGTATCATCGACCCCCAAGCCCAAGGAAGGAGATCGAGCATGAGCGCGCTGCTGCTGGGCACGGAGCCCGTGACTGAGGTGAAGCTGCACCCCGTGGTGGTGCTGCAGGTGCTGGACCGCGCGCTGCGCCGCGCCGAGGGCCAGAAGCGCGTGATCGGCACGCTGCTGGGCCGCGTGGAGGGCGGCGTGGCCGAGGTGAGCGGCTCGTTCGCCGTGCCGCACCTGGAGAACGGCGACGAGGTGGCCGTGGGCCGCGACTTCCACACGCACATGTACGAGCTGCACCAGCGCGTGAACGAGGGCGAGGTGGTCGTGGGCTGGTACGCGGCCGGCCCGGGCCAGCTGGACGACCACTCGGCGCTCATCCACCAGTTCTACAGCTCGGTCTGCGAGCTGCCCGTGCACCTCGTGCTGGACACGAGCCTGCAGGGCGACAAGCTGGACGTGGCGGCCTTCGTCAGCGCGCCGCTCGAGGTCGTGGACACGGCGCTCGTCAACCAGTTCAAGCAGATCCCCGTCACGCAGAAGGTGTCGGAGCCCGAGGCCATCGCGCTCAACGCCATGGCCCCCAAGGACGCCGAGGCCAAGGCCGCGGCCCTGCCCAAGGAGCTCGAGGCCCTGGAGGAGACCATGGAGCAGCTGTACAAGGTCATCGACGGCGCCAGCTCCTTCGTGGGCGACGTCGTTGCGGGCAAGCAGACGGCGGACGCCAAGCTCGGCCGCGAGATCGCCGACGCGCTGGCCGCCATCCCCATGCTGCGCGAGGAGCAGTTCGACCAGCTCTTCAACACGGGTCTGCAGGACCTGCTCATGGTGTCGTACCTGTCGGGCCTCACGCAGGCGCAGCTGTCCATGGCCGAGAAGCTCATCAACACCTAAATTTGTGGATAATCTCTCTCGGACTGGACCTGTCTCGGTAGTTTTAGTAAGGCGCGAACAGGTTGCTGCGTTGTGCTTTTGATTCTCTCTCTCTCGTTGTGTGTCCTGTGTGCGCGTCCCCTGCTTCTGTATTTGTGCTGCAGCGAGTGACCCTTCAACTAGAGACGAGTTGTGTGCTATTGCAGGCGCCGTATCCCCAGAGCGTCAGGGTTATCCTGCGAGACGATGGTGGCCCGAGCGCGTCAAGCGTCGGCGGCGTCCAGAGCGACTTCTTCGGCCGTGTCCTCGCCCAGTGCCTCGAGTTTTGAAGATTCCTTCGCGTCGTCCGAGTCCGATGCACCATCCGAGTCAGAGTTCTCGACGGATTCGGAGGCGGGAAGCGCGCCGTCCGTCCGACGCGTTCGAGCAGCGCGCGTGTCCCGGCGACGATGGCGGAAGACGCAGAACCAGTCGGGCAGCTCGACTACATTGCTGCCGCCTGCTGAACCTGCATCAACCTCGCTGTGGACGACGAGAGAGAAGCAGTTCGAGAAGTTCCGCTCGAGTTTGCTGTCCATGCCCGTGCCAGACGGAGTTGTTCGCGTCGAGAAGGCCAAGGGCTATTCGCTCCACGTCATGTCGGTCATGAACTGGGTGCTGCCCGACTCGATCCTGCACACGTCGGCAATCCCAGCGTCCAGTGGCGCAAATGAAGCGGAGGAGGAGGATGAAGAGGAGCCTCTCATCACTCTAGGCGTGCACGTGAGCTTGTTCCATGCCACGTCCAAGCGCTTCTTCGGCAATACATGGGTGAGTCCCGAGCTGGCGGTGGACCCGTTCCACATCAAGCAGGGGCGACACCCGAAGGACGGCACGCTGCGGTACGTCATTGAGAACGCGCTGCTGAACTTCCGCGCCTACTTCATCTCGGACATCATCGATTCAAACTGCGTCGGCGTGCTGGAGCTGGTGGCGTACGAGAAGGATCCCGACTCCAAGGCAACGGTACGCGTCGTGGGCTGTGGCTGGACGCTCCTGCCGCTGTTCGCTCGTCAACAACCAGTGCAGTCCGGCACGAAGGACGAGCCCAGCGCCGTGCCGTCAGCCTTCTCCTTGAACACCAGCGGTGACTCTGTCGGTGTCTTCACTGGAAGTCCGCGCGCGCTGTGGGAACTGAATCCGGACACTTGGAGTGCGCAGGACAAGCACGAGGGATGCAAGTTCTACTACCAGCTAGTGCAGTACGAGCCCATGATGGCGATCGCCATGTTCTTGCGGAAGAACGAGCTCGTGGGCGCCCTGGACCCGATCCCCGGCTTGAAGAACGGCAACCTGGCCAACATCGACATGGGCAAGAACCCCAAGATGCTGCTCCTCGAAGAGGCCGACTCGACGTACGAAGAAACGCTGGCGTCGTTCGTGAAGATCGCCTCGCTTGTCCCCAAGTCCGTGCAGGTGGAGGAGCCGTTCGAACTGAACGTCGTTGCCACTCGCGTGGTGATCAATCTGCGCGACGAGATCGAAGCGAACTTGGTGGCTCGACTACGGATCAGCCGCAAAGCGATCCACAAAGGCGCTGTCAGCGTCGAAGGAGAGGTCTCCGCTCGAGTGTTGAAGATCGCACTGCACAACGGACGCTGCTTCAGGACGCGGCAATTCACAGTACCCCTCAAGGCTGACCCGAACGGAGGAGACACGCTACTGTGCGTACGCAACCACTCGAAGCTTCGCGGCTTCGTGTTCCACCCGAACATGGCGATCGTCGTTGTGCTGCAGTACACGGTTCACTTCCGGGTCATCTGGCCGTCGAAGCTCAAGCAGCAAGCTCTTGAAGCCAAGAAGCCTCCTTTACCAGAGGAAGACGTGGTCTTAGTGACGATGGGGGCACGCGCGCTGGTTCCGAGCGATGGCAAGAAGCTGTACTTGTTCGACAAGCATCACCACGCCACCGCCATCTCCGCTGAGCCCCTTACTACGCTAGGAGGAGTGCTGCTGCAAGAGCAGGAGGAGCATCGCCGCGTTCTCCACGTAGACCTGTTATCAGGAGCGGCTTGTCGACCGTACTCGGACAACACGTTGTACACCCCGCCGGATCAAGTGACGAGGTCGCTGCAGAACCGTGAGCCATCAGCGAAGGACTCGTTCGCGTTTTGCGACCTGAAGATCACAATTGATGAGGAGATTCCGGCACTAGGACCCCCAGTCGAAGAAGAAGCAAAAGCCCCAGCATCGCCCGTGAAGCCCGCAGTCGACGAAAGCAACCAGACCAACCACGACGAGGAAGAATGTGCGGCGGATCAGTGGGCGAGGAAGCTGCTCGGCAAAGCAAACAGCAACCCGGTGCTAGCCCAAACGCTCAACGCATTGGCCACCTCCCCCACTGCGAAGGACAGACCTGCGAGCCCGCCGCCGAGAACACCGTCGCCTACCAAGAAGCATCAAGTGGAGCGGCCTGCTGACCCGACGACTCTCGTTCCTGACGCTCCAACGTCGGAACTCAGTCGTGCTTCAAAGACGCTGCTCACCCGCTACGGCTACATCGAGTCTCATGACAAGCCGCCTTCGTCTCCTACGAACAACCAAAAGGACCACGACAAACGGAAGAAGCCGAAGAAGGTTGAGCTCATTGCCAAGTCCATTGAGACGGAGGTGAAGGACCTGTTCAAGGCCAACGAGATCAGGTTCCACTTCGCTGCCTATCGTGCGTGTAGCCCCGGCGCGGAAATGAAGGCGGGGATGACCTGCAGTCCAGCTCCTGCTCGCGTGTACTTCACCTTCCAGTTCTACAACTTTTCACCCACGCGGACGGAGACGCTGCGCCTCAGCAAGGCATTCGACAACGGAGCAGGCGGAGAGATCCAAACCTTCTTGCTGATGCGAGACACCACAGCCAACAAGCCGTCGCTGGCCATTCAGTTCGACGTGGACACGACCTCGACGATGAATCCGCTCGAGACGCGCCGCTTTGCAGAGTACCTCAAGTGGAACAACATGTACGTGGATGTGTGGGACGCTGATAGCCTCTTCCAGCTCGGAACGTTTGCCATCCCCCTCCACGAGCTGCTTCGTCAAGGAAACAGCGTCAAGAAATTCCAAGCGGAGGTGGAGATAACGCCACCATTAGGGGGCACCCTCTCACCAGACTATACTGGAGATGACGAAGGTAGTGCAGTTTGCACCGTCCCCGACTCGAGGAGCGGAGGTGACAGTCCAAGTATCGGAAGGATCCAGCTTCTGATGAGTAGCTACGGACTCAAGGGAGAGAACTACATCGACCAGCAGCCTTCGAACCAAGCTGAGGTGGTGCAGTCTACAGCACCGATTGATGGCCAAGGGGAACAGCCGCGTAAGCCCAAGCACCGCGTTCGTGCGCGGACGCTAGTGGAGTCGAATCCTGAGCTCTATCGCCTTCTCTCGCAGGAAGGTTTCTATGGCGAGCACACTATGAAGGAGCTTCGAGAGCGAAAGGAGTCGCAACCTCTTCAGCGTAAAGGGACCGCAGCGGTGAACACACTCACGCCCAAGGAGATCGCCATCCTATGCGAGCTCTTCGGATCACGCAAGGCTGCGTCTAGTTCGACTGGGAATCGGCCGACGCGCATCAAGTGCGACGTGGAAGGGAAGACAGGCTTGCTGGTGCTGCTCTCTCTTAAGCCGTCAGAAGCCCCGGCCCCCGTAGCAGCCCCTGACGCTGCCGCTAAGCCAGTCGAAGACCAGCCTGCAGCAGTTGTTGAGAGTGTGAAAGCCCCGGAAGTTCAGCAGACACAGCAACCGCAGCAGCCGAGCGAGTCTACGTCTGACCACGCTCAGCGTCTGAAGCGTGTGCTGGCAATCGCGACGAAGAACCAACTCGCGCTTGCGGATGCGTTCGCGCTGTTCGACGCTAACAAGGACGGCTTCCTGTCGAGGGATGAGTTCATCAAAGCCATGCGCTCGCTGGGGACTGTGTTTGCTGATCTGTCGGACGATGATCTCGGGCTGCTGCCAGACTTGCTGGACAAGAACAAGGACGGCAAGGTCGAGTACAAAGAGTTCAGCCAGTTCATGGACAAACCCAGTCGAATGCCCAAAGCGGAGTGGCAAGACCACATCAAGCGCATCGTTGTGCGCGCGATGGAGAAGGGTATCCGTGTCCACCACATCTTCGTCGAGCTTGACGCCTCAGGGGACGGCAAGCTGTCGTATGAAGAGTTTGAGCGCGGGCTCAACCAACTCGGGATCTCGACTAATAAGGACGATAGGGAAAGTATACGGGAGCTGCTGCTTGAGCTGGACAAAGATCGCGATGGTACCATCTCGTACGTTGAGTTCTTGGAGTCGCTAGGGATTTCCGTGGAAGACAACAAGAAGGAGGTGGTCAAGGAGACGATAAAGGACATCAAAGAAGACGTGCGCAAGATCCTCAGTCGGTTGGTGAAGAAAGGAATCAGCTTTGAGGAAGTCTTCGTGCATTTTGACGCTGATCGGAACGGTACTCTATCTGTCGAGGAGTTTACGCAGGCTCTCAACCAGTTGCTGCAGCTCAACGCGAATGGTGGGGGTGACGATACGACTGATACGCTGAAGGAGTTCGAGAGAGATGCTGTCGAGGTGTTCGTGAAGACGATCAACTCGGACGGAGACTTGAAGATCGATTACCGCGAGTTTCTGGTGGCGTGTGGAGTGTCGGACAAAGAGATGAAGGAGAAGACGGCGAATTTCCAGCAAGCAGCTCGAGAGATGGCGGAGCGGAAGCTCATCAAGCTCATGGTTCGCGCTTGTGCGAGCGGAATGACAATCTCTGAGGTGTTTGATCAGTTCGACTCGAACTCCGATGGAAACATCTCGGTTGCTGAGTTCCAAACCACCATGGAGAAGCTCTTCCTTGGTCAAGGCATGACTGGAGACGATGCTGCGCTTGTCGCCGCGCGGTTCGACACCAACCGCGATGGAATGATCTCTCGACGAGAGTTCCAGGAGTTCGGTACCGATCTCCAGAAGAAGCAGCAGGCATTGTCCAGTGTCTTCGTTCCTCACTTAAACAAGCTGAGTGAATTAGACGCATCGTCTACTCTAGTGGGGAAGAAATGGGAATCGTTTTGCCGGCAAAAGCTTGGCTTATCCCCACAGAACATTCGCACGGACGTGATGCCGTTGATGTCATACTTTGGCTTTGTGGAGGAAGGAGGGGATGTGGATGTCAAAGAATTGTGTGCGTTGGTCAAGACGGTGCAGACCGCAAAGACACCAGCAAAGTCTGCGGGCAAGGACGCTGCGTTAGAGCGACTACGAACGCTCCTGGTTAAGGCTAAAGACCAGGGGGTTGACTTGAAGAAGAGTTTCGCGCATTTCGATGCTAATGGAGATGGGGAGATCACGCGCAGCGAGCTTAAAGCTGGTTTGGTCGCTCTCGGATGCTTCAAAGAGATGGATGATGGAGACTTTGACTCGCTGATGGAGCAGCTCGATGAAGACGGCAGTGGCGAGATCGACTTCAGCGAGTTTAGAGCTTTAATGAACGAAGGCAGTGCGCGTACAACTCCGCCTACTGAAGACGAAAGGAAAGAACTGATGGTCAAGCTGAAGACGCTAATGGAGAAGGCAGTCGAGAAAGGGGTCTCTATCGACGCTTGCTTCGCTCACTTCGACAAAGACGGCGACGGGATGATCAAGAAGGAGGAGTTCGTGACGGCGATGACGGAGCTGGGACTTGGAGTTGACAGCGCCGTGATCAATGGGGTTATAAAGTTGCTCGATGGCAATGGCAATGGGACCATCTCGCTCTCAGAGTTCAAGCAGCTCTTCCCAGCAACATCAGCACCGGTCCCCGAGGATTCGTCGCCGAAAACCATAGCTGATGATAAGACCCCCGAACCTGCTGCTCCTGACTCATCCCGTGAAGAAGTGAAAGGTGAAGCAAGCGTGTCTAGACAACCTTCGGCAAGACAGACAACTGAGGAGAAGCTACGCCAACTGCTGCTCCGTGCAGAGGCTGGTGGCGTCGATGTGAAGAAATGCTTCGCCCATTTTGACAGTGACAGCAGTGGAGTCATCTCTAAGGATGAGTTTGTCGCTGCAATCAAGCAGCTCCCTGGCTTTGAGAACGTGCCCGACGAAGACACTCTTGCGATTGTTAAGACGCTCGATAAGGATGGCAGTGGGAGTGTGTCGCTGGAAGAGTTTGACGCTTTTCTGAGGGCATCACCGCCGTCGACTGGTGTTGGTACAACGGAGAATACTGCACGGGAAGAAGAACAGGCGAATGCTGTAATATCTGCAGACGCTGATAGTGAATCTCTACCGCTCACTCAACATGAAGGCTCGCCCGGTGCTGCGGCCACTTCTGCGGGTGCTGTCGACTCGCCTGATCTTGGTGATGCTGTCAAGACCCCGGAGACGGCATTCAGTGCCCCTGAAAAGGCTAGTAACACGGAAGAAGTGAAAGACTCGACCGAAGATGAAGCGTTTCCAAGTGAAGGAGCGGATGGATCGGTTCCTGTTGCAACTGAGATTCCTGGGAATGACGACGTCAAGGAGCCGGTAGCAGTGAAAGCTAAGCAGTCCCCGAGGGAGGAAGCAAACGCTCAACCTGCTGAGTCTGGTCCTGCTGACGCACCTCCCAGCGCCACAACGAAACCAAGCGAGGAAGGCGAATCGACTCCCCCTGCAGGCGACAGTGAAGTGACGGGAGGAACTGGGGCGACTCCTGTGGAGAACAAACAGCCAAAGCAACCTGTGCGGTCGTCTTCTTTCGGCAAGGGGAAGATCCCCGAGGCAACTGCTGCTGCTACTGGAGCTCCCTTTCGCAGGACGCAGACTGATCCCAAGGCGGTTGGTGCAGCACAGAACGAGGGGTCTGCGAACTCGAAGTCCACGCCTCTGCGCGTATCGTTTGCTACAGCACGAGCAGCAAAGAGAGCTGAGATGGCCGCTTCAAAGGCGCCGAAACCTGAGGACAGCGCATCAGAGGCAGGTAACGGAAGCTCACTCAGCAAACCGGCATCTGAAGGGCTTGCGAAGCTAAAGAAGCTGTTGCAGACGGCGACGGAGAAGGGAGTGGCAGTCCAGCAGTCTTTCAACCATTTCGATAAGGAGACCAAGAGGGTCCTCTCGTACGATCAGTTTGCGACAGGGCTGCGAGAACTTGGTCCAGACTTCGCAAACCTTTCGGACGACGACATCATCGCGATGGCCAAGTCACTCGACGGCAAACAGCAAAATGCTCTTCGTGTGGAAGACTTTGTCGCGTTCGTGGAGGCTTCGGAAGTGGAAAATGCCCCAGCAGTAGCAGAGGAACCCGTCAAAAGCAAAGACCAGACGTCCACTGCACCACCAGACCCACAAACAGCTCCAGTTGCAACAAGCAAGCGCCCGCCACCTCTTCGTCGCTCGGGTTCCTCGAGGTTGCCAGCAAAGAAGCCTCCAAGGCCATCGACTGGCACGCAAAGCGCTCGAGCTGTAACTGAGACCACGACGGAATCGGCTTCAGCTGTCACTCGAGATAAGCCGTGGAAAGCAAAACCTGCAGTAGCAGCGGAAAAGGTGGAGAAAGCAGCAGAACCAGCACCAGCACCGGAGAAGGCAGAGCAAGCGGCAAAACCTGACGTTTCTAAAGCTCCTTCACCGGGACCTACCCCAAGAGAGCCACAAGATCAAAGGGGGAGTGCAGCAAGCCTCGACTGCAGCTACACGTTCAGCAGCAACCCCGAGATCCGAGCTGTCGAGCTGAAACTTCGGCAAACGGCGCTAGACGCTTATCAGCGCGGCATTCTACCGTTGCGGGTGGTCGCCAAGTTCCTGGAGGATGCAGACGATCGTCGTGGTCGAGTCCCTGGCGGTCGCGAGCGCTCTAGTAAAAAGCGCAGCGAACTGCTGCGTGTCGAGTTTCTTCAGGTGTTGATGGAGCTGGGGTTCACGTTGCTGTCGGATCAGAGCGAGGATGACGTCGAAGCAGGAGCTGGTGGAGGAATGGTCAAGCCCGTGACGAAGATGAACGATCACCTGTACGCGCGTCAGCTTGAGCGCTTGGCGCGATACCGGCAGCACGTTAAGAGCGACGAAGCCAAGGCGCACAAGCAGCTTGTCCGAGCTGTGTCCAAGACGAAGCAGTACCAGCAGCGCGGCAGACAGCAAGGAGAAGACAGCTTACGCCGGTTCCAAGAGGAGAAGAACCAGCTACTGCGCGTGCTCTCGTACTACCGCGACGGCCACAAGAAGTCGCTCGTGTACTCGCTGCTTCGCCAGCAGGTGACGACCTCGCTCACGCTGTTCCCGTCCTTCGGAGACCTGCTCTTCTTCGAGCTGCCGTTCGTGAACCCGTACAACCACAACGACCGCTTCCGTATCGAGCTGCTGCTGCCGTCGTCCAGAGAGATCGCAGTGGTTCTGGACCTGGAGATCGTGCGCAGTAGCGAGGAGTGGGCGTTCTACCGTGAAAACCTCCCGTTAGCGTACGGCTTCGCGGCATCTAGCGCTGAAGTGGAGGAAGAAATGATCGACGACCACGATGAGGTCGTCATGGACTCGCACGACCAGCTCCACATCCCCATGCGTCTGCGTTGGCTCGACACCAGCGACAGCTTTACGCGAGTTCAGAAGACCGAGCCTGGCAAGAAGAAGTCGACGATTCCGGTCTCGGTGGTCATCAAGAGCTGCTCGCACGGCCACACGGTAGCGCTCTTCAACATGGAGCTGCAGCCGCAGCCGTTCGCTTGTCACCGCGTGCTCCGCTTCTCCCACCCGGCATTGTCGATCTGGCGCTGGAAGCTGCGATATCCGCGCGGCAAGTTCGTCGTGTGCATGGACCCGAGCGTGGCGATGGAGCTGCTGCGTAGCGGCGAGGACGAAGCCAACAACAGTGGCCTCGTGAGCTTCAAGTGCCGCGTGGGGGAGTACCCCGCGCTCGAGACCTTCTTCGTCGTGCTGTACGACGACAAGTACTACGCGCGCGTGTTCGAGGTGTGGCAGATCCGCATCCAGTCCAAGCTGCGCGTGGATGTGCACGCGGTTCTCGGCCAGAGCGTGCGCCACGAGCTCGTGATCAAGGGCGACGGAGGTTTATCGACTCAAGACGCTGGCGCCAAGCGCCGAGTCATGTGCTTCACGCCGATGCAGCACCACAGTCTCGTGCAGTTCCGTCCTGGCCACGTGTTTGCTCTGGTGCCGCAGGCCTTCAACCGCATCGAGTTCGCCTTCTGCGCCGTGGAGAATGCCGCAGCCACGCACTTGGTGGTGCTCGTGAACCTCGTGGACGTGGACACCCACGAACTCGTCGGAGCTTGGAGTGTCCACGTGACGCTGGCGCTGCCTATCATCACCAAGACGTACGAGCTGCGGCTGCCCGTCGGCCGCGCCGCGCAGAAGAAGATCTCGTACTCGAACCCTTGGGACCAGCCGCAGACCATCATGCTGCGCTCGAGCGCGCCGACGCTGCTGGTGCCTCGCGAGCCCGTGCTGCAGCTGCCCAGCAACGGCCAGGCCTTCCTGCGTCTCGCCTTCGTCGCTCGAGACTACTCAGCTGCGGCAGCTGAAGACATCTACCTCTTCATCAACGACAAGCGCACCGACCAGAACGAGGAGTGCTTGCTCTTCCAGGTCACGTACGAATGAGTTGAATACAGTTTCTCGTTGCATGTTGGCGCCTGTCGTGGAGCGCGTTCCTGCCTGACGTCATGAAGCTCGCCCATTAGTCGCCCTTGAGCCGTGAGCCGTGAGTACATCCATGTCCGCCGCCGAATGCACATACATCAGCTTCACCTTGCCTCACTTCCGCACATCTTGAGGATAACAGTACTCGGCCATCCCCAACAGCAGGCACTCAGCGATGGTACAAACAGTACTCGCTTCAACGTGGCACGCTTCTTGCAGCGCCCGACATGGCTACATGTATGGCTTCTCCATCTAAACGGCGCGCGCGCGACTGGTGACAGGCAAGAAGCACGCCACACCATGCAGCGGAGACCAACCATTCCAGGCGCGTGCTTGAAGCATCGGCGCGCGAACGCCCGCGGAGTTCTCTCGCCGCCGCGTATTGAAGTTCAATGGCCCAGCCCGTGATCTCGAAGCCCTGGCCATCTGGCGCAGCGCTCCGCCTTATCCCCGCCGTGCTACGCTTCGAGTCGAAGTTCGACGCGTTCAACTCGCGGCCACGCTGTTGAATCCCACGACGTGGCGCCGCCGCGTCCGTCTGTGTAAGCGGACGAAGGCCTCGGTCTCCGCTCAGCCGTGATGATTTGACCTGCAGGCTCTGAACCCCGCTCTTGCCATGCCATCCTGCACTGCGCTGATAATTCCGCTGCCAATCCGCAGCCTCCACCTGGCCATCAGCCCGATGTAGCGGCCGTCAAGCGTCCACGCCGGCCACCAAACCTCTGCGATATGCATATAATATGAACCATACTCAGGCCCAGTGAATCTTGTAGGGACGCGAGCGCTGGTCACCATCCCACCCTTCTTCCACCTGCTGCTTCGAGCTCATTCGGCAAGTTGCCCTCAGCAGCGCAAGCACTAAAGACTACGTAGAGATCTTGTGGCCAGGATGGCGGCAGTGTCCATGCACGGCTCGGAGAACGCCTTCGGCGGCATGAACAGCGGCCTCAACCGGCGCCTGTCGCCGGCCTTCCGCACGCTGGCGTCGCCGCTGCGCCAGCGCCACTTCGACCTCGAGAAGCTGCGCGAGCTCGCGCGCAGCGACGAGTTCTCCGACAGCGAGAGCGACGGCGTGGACAGCGACGAGGAGCGGGACGAGGACGACGAGGAGGATGACGACGACGTCGACGTGGCCGACACCATGTTCGTGCCCTACCGCCGGCCGTCGCCCAAGCGCAAGGCGGTCGTGGGCAAGCGCCGCGCGCAGCTGCAGCAGCAGAAGAAGAGCAAGGACGCCAAGGCCAGCAGCAGCCCCAAGGGCGACGGGTGGGAGATCGTCGACAAGTCCCCGACCTTCGAGAGCGTGGCCGAGGGCAAGACGGAGCTCGGCGGCGAGAGCTGGTTCGTGCAGGAGCGCGAGCAGTAGAGCGCGCAGTATGTGGCGAGGACGGTGACGCGGTTGGCCGCCGTCTTCTGGGTAAATTAACTTCATCCTTTGCGTATTTCGACGGTGTTTTGAGCCTTTGGAGTTGCGTCGCGGCAAGTGTGTATGTGTGTGTTGTAGTAGGTCAGTCCACGCGCGGACGCTTGCTGTGTGTGAGGTAGCGCGGGTTCTCCTGTGATGAAGTCTGCGATAGCGACAGCGTTTGACTGGGAACGACGTTGCCGTTGCCACTGCCGCTGCTGCAATGGGACAGGAGGTTAGCATGCATGCGCGCGTGGTGTTGCTTGTAGCTGCAGCGTACCCGTTGGCGAAGAGCGTGACTTCCTCCTCGCTGCGCGTCTGAGATGACGCCGGGAGGAACGTCGTCACGGTGGACAGCGTCATCTCGATGGAGAACTTGGCCATAGACGTCGACTCGGCCGCAAACAGCACCGGGCTTGGCAAGAAGAAGCAATAGTCATCAGACACACAACACCAAGGCCCCCATCACAACCTAACTCAACTCACCTCCCTGCTGTGCTGAAGTAGAACGACACCTCCAACACGTCGCTCGCCTTGCAGAACGCCAGTAGCGCCTACAAAAACAGCAACAGCAACCATCAGCACCAGACAGTCTCCTCTTGGTCAGCTATCACGCGCCCACCTACCCTGATCTCCTTGATGCAAAAGATCAGCTGGGCCGCCGCGTCAACGCTGTCATCAGCTGGCGGCTGCAGGATGTACTCGCTGAACTCGAGGCTCTCGACCGCCGTCTCGGTCTGCAGCTGGGCCTTGCTGTCCGTGAAGTTGGAGAAGTAGCTCTCGAACTTGACGTGCGTGGGCGAGCACGTGACGCTCACCTCGCCGCTGTGGTGGATGTGCGTGAGCAGCGAGCTCAGATGGTGCTGCCGCGTGCGCCAGCGACTGGGGCTCGCGCTCTTGTCGAACAGGGCGCGCATGATCTGGCACGCCTGCACCTTCATGTGGTGCGTCTTGGTGATGTCGAAGTCGCAGCGCAGGCGCCACGTGAGCTCCATGCAGTCCAAGTCCACCTCGTCCACCTCGCTGGCCTGCGACGTGTCCTCCTGGCTGGCAGCGGTGGCCTGGTCCAGCGCGTCCTTGTCCACCAGCAGCGCCAGTTGCACGCTCTGCACGTGCTTGAGCGTGCGGAAGACGTTGCAGCACGACTTCGCGAACACTTTGCACTTGACGAAGGGCGTGCGCCCGTTGAAGTGCGCGCGCAGCATCTCGTTGGACGCGATGTCCACGCCCGCGAGCGTCACGCTGCGCCCGCCCTGCGACTCGGAGAAGAAGGTCCGGTCCAGCACCACTTGGCCTGACGCCGAGTGCGCGTCATTCAGCGCGCGCAGTGTCAGGCGGCGAGCGCCCGGGTCGCACTCGATGGACAGCTCCTTGCCCACCTGCGACAGGCACTGCAGCGCCGCCACGAACACCTTGAGCGCTTCCTCGGCGATGTCGAGCCGAACCTCCATGATACCGGTAGCGAAATGGCAAGTTGACCTTCACATGAGTGACGGGGTGACTCGGTTGAGTGACAAAATGTAATTATTTAGGGGAAATTGTGTTTCGGGGCCGTTATTACAGACGGCTTCACGGGGCTACTCTTCTGACAGCGCTTGAAGCTCGCCGCGCAGCGAATCTGGGCGTTCAAACGCTGCCTGACTTGGCCTGATACCGTGAGAACGCCCGGCGCACTACGCTGCGCAGTCTGCGCCGCAGAGGGTACGCGAGGGTACACTGCTCTCGTCCTCGTGTCCTGAGCAGCGCTTCAAATTGTCATCGTCTTCGAACAGAGAGATCGATGCATATCACGACAAGCGCCGCTGATGAATGCTGCAGTTCTTTTGGATGGCCGTCCAGAAGCTTGAGTACGCGGCGTCGTGAAATGGTCGCGTGCCGGCATAGCAAATCATCTCAGGACAAAGGTGAGAGCAGTGTCGCTCCATTCAGCAGCGAGGGTCTGCAGAGACGGAAACAAGAAGGACATGCACAAGCATCAAGAGTCTGCGCTTCGGCTGAAGCGGGAACGAAAGCTACAAGCGACTGCTGCTGCTGTTGTTAATGAATCTCGTCGCGGGGCGATGTCATGGGGCAAGGAGTCGCCGCAGCAAGCGTCGAGATCGTGTCCGGCATGGACAAGGAGGAGTTGATGAAGACATCGACGGAGCTGTGGTTGTGCCCGTGGAAGTGAACTGACCAGGTACGGAGTGGTGATTGAAGCTTGAGAAGCACCAGATGCCGCGAGCAAAGTGCCCGGGTGGTCTTCGTGTCGGGCGGCGACGTCATGGGGCACCGGGTCGTCGTATTTGACAGCGAGCGGGGCACGGGGAGGCCGTGTTCGTGTCGGGTAAGCTCGGCGCTCCATGAAGGAGACCGCACTTCATCATGACGCGCGTCGTCTTCCGTGCCCATGACCCCCCCCCCCCTAGATCATTAATGCTCAGTTTCCCACGGCGCAATGCGGAGGTAGCGCGGTGAACGTTGTCATCAATGACTTTGGCCGCAGCACCACCCGGCCTTCCTGAACCTCGTGGCGTGGCTGCCACCCACCGAGCAGCTGGGCAACTTCAAGGCCATCGAACGCGACATCGGCTGCACGCTGTCGCTGCGCTGGAGTTCGCGCCTCATCGACATGGACATCCTTCAGTGCGACGACTAGCATAGTTTACTGTGGGCACGGCTAATGGACCACTCATGTCCAGCACGAACGCAGCGGCGACTTTGTGCTGACCTCGCCGAAGCTGGGCGCTAGGCCTATCAGTACGCATTGCCCAGGAAATTCGTACCGGACACCACGGCTCTGGCTGACACTACTTCGTTACTATTCTCGTGGAAGTTAGCCATAGTAAGAACTCAAGAGTTGTTGAGCAGGCGCATCGTAATCAGCAGGTTGGGCACATCAGTGGCGATGGTAGGAATACATAATGTAATGAGCCAGTCCTACCCCAGCTGCATAGGCCGTATATATAGTATGCTGCATAGGCCGTATATATAGTACAACCTGCCGATCGCTGTCGGTTCTCGTTCTTAACAGAAGGTCCCGCTAAGAGGGAACACATTTTGAGGGGAACACAGAAAAACACATAATGCGGAATTAGTCGGGTTTCAACGCCATTTGGGCACGTGAATGCTTTCAACTTTAAACGAGCAGTATACCTTCTGCATTGAGGTGCTCTATCTTACTTTGGCAATGCAGTGCATGTAGCAAGCGCCCTGGTAGTAACTCTGTTTGAAGTCATTTGTAGAGATTACGCATTTGTAGGCATTTCAATTTGGTACATGGTACCAATACTGGGTGGAGGAGCTGCGCAGCAGCGTTACATAGCTAAGGCAAGAGAGCGTTGCAAGCCCTTAAGGGTGCTGATCGACGTGATCAGCGCGATGGGCGCTAACACGGACGTGAAGTCACTGCTGTCCAAGGACGTTGGCAGGATGACCGACTTCGCGATCAACGGTTGATTCAACCTGGTGGGAGGGAAGGTGGGGGGAAGCTGCCCCGCTCTTGAACCGTGTTTCAATTTTTTGAAAATCGGTTCACAGAGCACACGGCAATCACTCGAGGCGCGCTGGTGCAGCGCCTGTGGTTGCCAGATAGCACGGATAGCTTACATTAGATTAGCATGGTGTTTAGTTTGAGATAGCGAACTGGCGAACGATACCAGTTGCATGCATGCTTCACTAAAACCGCAATTAGTTTTTTTTTCGACTTTCACTGTTTTGGGCTCTTTTTATTCCCTTCTTAGCGGGATCTCCTGTTAAAATAATTCCGAATCGGGTCCGCAATTTTCGAACCGAACGTTTTTATGAAATAATTTAGAATTTTGGAAAAAACGTACCCAAAGTGTACCCTGTTCCAAAGTGTTTCCTGTTATCAAACTCTTCCCCGTTCCAAAGTTGTACCACGAGATATGAAATAATAAGTATATTTCCACTGTAGAAAATGCTGATATTATATAAAATAAGCACTAAAAACAGCCGTTTAGGAAAATGAATACGTCAAAGCGTAGGACTACTACTATAATGGTTTCTTCATTTAAAAAAATATTCTTGTACACTATTTTTATCAGTCTACATATTCATGTATGAATGTCAAATGCAGTTTTATGGCATGCTTAAACGTAATTCAACGCGTTTAAGGTAATTTACTTGTAGTATAGCGCAAAACAGCAATGCTGAAACTAGTTTTAGCGTTTATAATCAGAAGTAGAGTGTGTTGGTAATATTTTCTGAAATATAAAAGAAGCTTTTATCACTAGTTCGTAAGCAGTGGAACCTTATCTTGTGCCTAAACGATTATTGTTTTAGCATTGAGCATGACTTTTTATGTGCATTAAGAATAAAAGGACCGTAAGATTTGCAATTGGGTACGGATGGCAATAGGGTGTGGAATAGTTACAGGGTACACTTTGGATACAGGGTACCTTGGCTTTTTCAAAAAAACGAAAAAAATTACGGACCCGATTCGGAATTATATTAAAATAACGGACCTGAAACACAATTTCCCCAATTATTTATTGCAACTACACCTTTGCCAGTCCAATACGAGATGGTGCCAGAGCAATGCGAGATAGATGAAATATTACCAGGTAATTTACCCAATCTAGATATATTACGTAATTTATATCACTGGCTATGGAGCAAGCGAGATTAGCTCCAGGGCATCCGAGACGAGCAGCGCCATTCCCCAATCTACCGCGCCCCACGCCGACCGCATGTCCGAGTCGCCGAGAGCTTTGGCTTTGCGCGGCGCACTGCCACTGAAGAAGAACGCCAGCGTGTGCTGGATGCGTTCTCGGCTGGCGACGACTGGCTCACCGTGGCAAAATACATGTACAACAACGTCTCGCGGGCTGCGGTGTACAGGCTGGGCATGAAAGGAGATCCCAGCCCGCCTCCGAGAGGCGGTGCCCGCGCCAGCTGCGTCAAGTGCACGGACGCAATGGTGGAGGCGCTGGAGGGCTACTTAGACGAGGACTGCACGTTGACGCTCGTCCAGTTGCGAGACAAGCTCATGGAGCACTTCGCGGTCGACGTCTCCACGTCCACGATTAGTGCGAAGCTTGCTGGCAAACTTATTACGTTAAAACAGGTTGTGTATACTGTACCTGTCGGAGCACCACAGCGGATGATCGAACGGGGCTCGCATCGAAGGATGACGGAGGCAAGGATGCGCTTACTTGAGGACGCTGCCAACTCCTCGATTGGCTGCATGAATCGACACTTAGTGGTCTCAATGGCACTGCACTGCCAGCGCATGCAGTATGGGGCGTAGCCATGCAACACGCAATCTCGTTTGCCCTGTTAATCTCATTTGCGTTGAAATCACCCAATTTAATGATTTCATCTTGTGCCCAAAACAATTTGTATCCAAACAATCCTGTTTTGCTTTCCTTGCCGTCTCGTATTGGACTGGCAAAGGTGTAGGGCTACAATTTTACGGGAGCAACCAGCACCAAATAGTATGCTCTGGTGGGGGTACTATAGTCCGTTCAAATTGTTTCGTCTCACGACTAGGAGTACTTCGCTGACATCCAGGGACATATCAGCAACAACGATCGTGCTGTGCACGAAGAAGCTCTGAAATTTCGCTGTAAACCCAACACATGCGTATTCCTAAGCAATTTTGCGTACTTGTACGTGTACTCATCGAGCATCCTTCTGGGCGGCGTCCTGTCACGCAGCATGACCCACCTAGACCAGGCCCTAGCGGCACGTCCTTTTCAAGCCTCAGACAACGGTTCTGGTTGAAGTCGTCGGTGCACACCTTGGTATTGAAGTCAACCAGCGCCTGACTGAACACCTTGACCCTCGTGCAGCATGCGCTGCGGTCGCAACTCCGATTAACCAACGTCCAGATGCTCGCGGACGGAGACGCCAGCAGGCACGAGTCGAACGTGGGCATCTTGTTCGGGGTGAATTGCTTGTAGAATATCCACTTGAGACCGCGGTCGTCGGGCTCGTACGAGCAACAGCGGCGCCGCAGTGACCGGGAAAAGCGGTGTGACAGGGTCCTCACAAGAGTTCCCCTTCATGATGTTTGCGAAACCAGCGTAGTCATCCATTGCCCAGCACCAGAGTGTCGAAGGTGTACGTAGGTCTGACGGTCGGACTCCGACCTCATACTTCTCGGCGCCGCCTCCTCGGTGAGCCCGTGGTGACCACCAGCAGCTTGCTGCCCAGGTAGACGAGTCCGTGCGGCGCCCTTTTGAAGCCCCATGCACCTGAATCCAGAACATGTGGCCCTTGTCGGCGAACAGCATCGAGTAACTCGAGCTGCGTGTTCACGAGGACAAGCGTGCGCCCAGATAAGATCTCCGTCTCAAAGGCGGTGGGCGTGCGTGAGTTCATTTCCATGCCTTCGCGAGCTCCTCCACCGCCTTGCCATTACTCGGCGCGCGCTCGCTGGAATTTTTGCCTAGCAAATGATAAGAAGCGCTATGAATCTAGGCGTCTTCGTGAGCGGTACCTTTATGAGAATTCTGGCGCATTATATAAGTTCTTTGTAAATGCAGCACTTTACCATGTCTTATCATTTTCTGGTCCTAAATTTTGTGGGTATCTGTCAATATGTTGGTATCCTACATCTACCGGTAACGGTGATATACTACACTTGGCCACATTTCTAGTCGACGAGACGCGCGCCACAGGCACCCCTGCCAACTTGACAACTAGTCGTTCGTAGCGGTCGTGGCGACCATAGCGTTCGTTAGGCTTCCATTATTTGAGAGGTCTTGCGTGCTGACGTTGGTGTTGCCGCGCTGGCCGTGCGGCTGCCTTTTTGTGACTAGCCGTAGGATTCGAGCGCCATCGTGTCCTTGCCAGTCGTTCCGGTGGCAAAGCACGAATTAGTTGTCATGGCCACAACCTACCACGTCAAAGTACTGATCTACGCCACAGAGGAACAATATGAACGCCTGTGTCCACGAATTAGGTTTGAGATCATTACATTAATGCCATGGTTTGAAGAAACAGCAGAATGTTTTAAGTATTCTGCTGGACTTAAAAGTACTCGACGCTTCGAGAGGAAAAACTAGTCCCCATAGTACAGTTCATAGCGCAAGATTTTTCCATCGCCAATCTGCGCGATCAGGCCGAATTCGAAATGCATGCTCGGTTTATCACGGGCGCAACACGATTGGTGTTTAGCTCTACTAGGAGACAGAAAGTGATATTGCCTCAGTTACTGGCTTCAGTAACCGGGTCACTAACAGAATGACAGACAGTGACACGGGACCACGGATGCCGGCCTCAGTTACCGGCTTCAGTTACCGAGGTGCGAAATAACCCGATTTGGGCTGCCTAGTAGCATGACCTATCGGCCACTGCTCTCCCAGTATAATTATAAGCTTGAAAACTCTTATAAATAATCAAAAGACAGGATTATGTGCTCCCAAAACTAACGTTGCTACTACCAATCGACTAACTAGTATGCTGACATTTGACTCTTAACCTTAGTGAGAGCTTTGCTAGGATAAATGGAGAGACAAAATATATTGCTCTAGTATTGTGTACCACGATATGAATAGGATAACATTTTGAAACCAAGTTTATTTACCATTGGTAGAATCAAAAGTTATTATTGGGGTGAAGAAGACAATAGCCAAATCATCTGTTTGTTTGTGTAAGTCCTGTTTCAATTTGGCGAATCATCACAAAAAGGAAAAGTTAAACAAAGATGCTAAAGCTACATATTCTTTCTGATTATTCGCTGTTATTAGTGTACGACTGATGTATCTAAAAAATAAATTGTTAACCTTTAAAATGTTGAAATGATACGCAAAATAAGACTATTCAAAACAAAATATAGAAAATAATGTAGTTTTTTTCAAGAACGACGTTGTCATAAAAGAACTATCATGGTTTTTCGCAGGCTGCGGATATTTACTGCGATATATATTGATTTCGATTTTAAGAACTGTGCTGCGTTTCGGAGTTTCTCATTTTGTCAATGCAAATCGTTTTGGATCATGTTCGCCATCAAAGCACACAACGTGTGTCTCTTTGTAAATAGACGAAGCGATTAGGGACAACTCACAAGGTAAAGTTGGCTGCATTCACATTTACATTTGTATTTAAAAATATCTAGGATGAAGTTTTAGCGTTACCGCTCAGATGCTAAAAATGTCCCCGGTCTGCACTCAAAACAATTGTTGCGAGCAATGGGGTTTTACGCTTATAATACATTAAATAATTTAGTTTTAAATAAATGCTAAATTTAAAGGGACCCGAAAACTAGAAATTAGCGTCTCATCGACCCCTGGTGGTGGGTGTCTGGTGGGTGTGCCGAGGTGCGAATCGGGACGGAGCCTTTCTACGCGGTGGTAGGCAGTGTGGAGTGGCTCGTTGGATGCGTCTCGACATGGCGATACGGTTGGCACCTTCATTTGGCGCCAACGAGCCATTGTTGCCGTAGCTACGGTCGGCGGGAGCCTGGTGGTGGGTGTCTGGTGGGTGTGCCGAGGTGCGAATCGGGACGGAGCCTTTCTACGCGGTGGTAGGCAGTGTGGAGTGGCTCGTTGGATGCGTCTCGACATGGCGATACGGTTGGCACCTTCATTTGGCGCCAACGAGCCATTGTTGCCGTAGCTACGGTCGGCGGGAGCCTGGTGGTGGGTGTCTGGTGGGTGTGCCGAGGTGCGAATCGGGACGGAGCCTTTCTACGCGGTGGTAGGCAGTGTGGAGTGGCTCGTTGGATGCGTCTCGACATGGCGATACGGTTGGCACCTTCATTTGGCGCCAACGAGCCATTGTTGCCGTAGCTACGGTCGGCGGGAGCCTGGTGGTGGGTGTCTGGTGGGTGTGCCGAGGTGCGAATCGGGACGGAGCCTTTCTACGCGGTGGTAGGCAGTGTGGAGTGGCTCGTTGGATGCGTCTCGACATGGCGATACGGTTGGCACCTTCATTTGGCGCCAACGAGCCATTGTTGCCGTAGCTACGGTCGGCGGGAGCCTGGTGGTGGGTGTCTGGTGGGTGTGCCGAGGTGCGAATCGGGACGGAGCCTTTCTACGCGGTGGTAGGCAGTGTGGAGTGGCTCGTTGGATGCGTCTCGACATGGCGATACGGTTGGCACCTTCATTTGGCGCCAACGAGCCATTGTTGCCGTAGCTACGGTCGGCGGGAGCCTGGTGGTGGGTGTCTGGTGGGTGTGCCGAGGTGCGAATCGGGACGGAGCCTTTCTACGCAGTGGTAGGCAGTGTGGAGTGGCTCGTTGGATGCGTCTCGACATGGCGATACGGTTGGCACCTTCATTTGGCGCCAACGAGCCATTGTTGCCGTAGCTACGGTCGGCGGGAGCCTGGTGGTGGGTGTCTGGTGGGTGTGCCGAGGTGCGAATCGGGACGGAGCCTTTCTACGCGGTGGTAGGCAGTGTGGAGTGGCTCGTTGGATGCGTCTCGACATGGCGATACGGTTGGCACCTTCATTTGGCGCCAACGAGCCATTGTTGCCGTAGCTACGGTCGGCGGGAGCCTGGTGGTGGGTGTCTGGTGGGTGTGCCGAGGTGCGAATCGGGACGGAGCCTTTCTACGCGGTGGTAGGCAGTGTGGAGTGGCTCGTTCGATGCGTCTCGACATGGCGATACGGTTGGCACCTTCATTTGGCGCCAACGAGCCATTGTTGCCGTAGCTACGGTCGGCGGGAGCCTGGTGGTGGGTGTCTGGTGGGTGTGCCGAGGTGCGAATCGGGACGGAGCCTTTCTACGCGGTGGTAGGCAGTGTGGAGTGGCTCGTTGGATGCGTCTCGACATGGCGATACGGTTGGCACCTTCATTTGGCGCCAACGAGCCATTGTTGCCGTAGCTACGGTCGGCGGGAGCCTGGTGGTGGGTGTCTGGGGGTGTGCCGAGGTGCGAATCGGGACGGAGCCTTTCTACGCGGTGGTAGGCAGTGTGGAGTGGCTCGTTGGATGCGTCTCGACATGGCGATACGGTTGGCACCTTCATTTGGCGCCAACGAGCCATTGTTGCCGTAGCTACGGTCGGCGGGAGCCTGGTGGTGGGTGTCTGGTGGGTGTGCCGAGGTGCGAATCGGGACGGAGCCTTTCTACGCGGTGGTAGGCAGTGTGGAGTGGCTCGTTGGATGCGTCTCGACATGGCGATACGGTTGGCACCTTCATTTGGCGCCAACGAGCCATTGTTGCCGTAGCTACGGTCGGCGGGAGCCTGGTGGTGGGTGTCTGGTGGGTGTGCCGAGGTGCGAATCGGGACGGAGCCTTTCTACGCGGTGGTAGGCAGTGTGGAGTGGCTCGTTGGATGCGTCTCGACATGGCGATACGGTTGGCACCTTCATTTGGCGCCAACGAGCCATTGTTGCCGTAGCTACGGTCGGCGGGAGCCTGGTGGTGGGTGTCTGGTGGGTGTGCCGAGGTGCGAATCGGGACGGAGCCTTTCTACGCGGTGGTAGGCAGTGTGGAGTGGCTCGTTGGATGCGTCTCGACATGGCGATACGGTTGGCACCTTCATTTGGCGCCAACGAGCCATTGTTGCCGTAGCTACGGTCGGCGGGAGCCTGGTGGTGGGTGTCTGGTGGGTGTGCCGAGGTGCGAATCGGGACGGAGCCTTTCTACGCGGTGGTAGGCAGTGTGGAGTGGCTCGTTGGATGCGTCTCGACATGGCGATACGGTTGGCACCTTCATTTGGCGCCAACGAGCCATTGTTGCCGTAGCTACGGTCGGCGGGAGCCTGGTGGTGGGTGTCTGGTGGGTGTGCCGAGGTGCGAATCGGGACGGAGCCTTTCTACGCGGTGGTAGGCAGTGTGGAGTGGCTCGTTGGATGCGTCTCGACATGGCGATACGGTTGGCACCTTCATTTGGCGCCAACGAGCCATTGTTGCCGTAGCTACGGTCGGCGGGAGCCTGGTGGTGGGTGTCTGGTGGGTGTGCCGAGGTGCGAATCGGGACGGAGCCTTTTTACGCGGTGGTAGGCAGTGTGGAGTGGCTCGTTGGATGCGTATCGACATGGCGATACGGTTGGCACCTTCATTTGGCGCCAACGAGCCATTGTTGCCGTAGCTACGGTCGGCGGGAGCCTGGTGGTGGGTGTCTGGTGGGTGTGCCGAGGTGCGAATCGGGACGGAGCCTTTCTACGCGGTGGTAGGCAGTGTGGAGTGGCTCGTTGGATGCGTCTCGACATGGCGATACGGTTGGCACCTTCATTTGGCGCCAACGAGCCATTGTTGCCGTAGCTACGGTCGGCGGGAGCCTGGTGGTGGGTGTCTGGTGGGTGTGCCGAGGTGCGAATCGGGACGGAGCCTTTCTACGCGGTGGTAGGCAGTGTGGAGTGGCTCGTTGGATGCGTCTCGACATGGCGATACGGTTGGCACCTTCATTTGGCGCCAACGAGCCATTGTTGCCGTAGCTACGGTCGGCGGGAGCCTGGTGGTGGGTGTCTGGTGGGTGTGCCGAGGTGCGAATCGGGACGGAGCCTTTCTACGCGGTGGTAGGCAGTGTGGAGTGGCTCGTTGGATGCGTCTCGACATGGCGATACGGTTGGCACCTTCATTTGGCGCCAACGAGCCATTGTTGCCGTAGCTACGGTCGGCGGGAGCCTGGTGGTGGGTGTCTGGTGGGTGTGCCGAGGTGCGAATCGGGACGGAGCCTTTCTACGCGGTGGTAGGCAGTGTGGAGTGGCTCGTTGGATGCGTCTCGACATGGCGATACGGTTGGCACCTTCATTTGGCGCCAACGAGCCATTGTTGCCGTAGCTACGGTCGGCGGGAGCCTGGTGGTGGGTGTCTGGTGGGTGTGCCGAGGTGCGAATCGGGACGGAGCCTTTCTACGCGGTGGTAGGCAGTGTGGAGTGGCTCGTTGGATGCGTCTCGACATGGCGATACGGTTGGCACCTTCATTTGGCGCCAACGAGCCATTGTTGCCGTAGCTACGGTCGGCGGGAGCCTGGTGGTGGGTGTCTGGTGGGTGTGCCGAGGTGCGAATCGGGACGGAGCCTTTCTACGCGGTGGTAGGCAGTGTGAAGTGCCTCGTTGGATGCGTATCGACATGGCGATACGGTTGGCACCTTCATTTGGCGCCAACGAGCCATTGTTGCCGTAGCTACGGTCGGCGGGAGCCTGGTGGTGGGTGTCTGGGGGTGTGCCGAGGTGCGAATCGGGACGGAGCCTTTCTACGCGGTGGTAGGCAGTGTGGAGTGGCTCGTTGGATGCGTCTCGACATGGCGATACGGTTGGCACCTTCATTTGGCGCCAACGAGCCATTGTTGCCGTAGCTACGGTCGGCGGGAGCCTGGTGGTGGGTGTCTGGTGGGTGTGCCGAGGTGCGAATCGGGACGGAGCCTTTCTACGCGGTGGTAGGCAGTGTGGAGTGGCTCGTTGGATGCGTCTCGACATGGCGATACGGTTGGCACCTTCATTTGGCGCCAACGAGCCATTGTTGCCGTAGCTACGGTCGGCGGGAGCCTGGTGGTGGGTGTCTGGGGGTGTGCCGAGGTGCGAATCGGGACGGAGCCTTTCTACGCGGTGGTAGGCAGTGTGGAGTGGCTCGTTGGATGCGTCTCGACATGGCGATACGGTTGGCACCTTCATTTGGCGCCAACGAGCCATTGTTGCCGTAGCTACGGTCGGCGGGAGCCTGGTGGTGGGTGTCTGGTGGGTGTGCCGAGGTGCGAATCGGGACGGAGCCTTTCTACGCGGTGGTAGGCAGTGTGGAGTGGCTCGTTGGATGCGTCTCGACATGGCGATACGGTTGGCACCTTCATTTGGCGCCAACGAGCCATTGTTGCCGTAGCTACGGTCGGCGGGAGCCTGGTGGTGGGTGTCTGGTGGGTGTGCCGAGGTGCGAATCGGGACGGAGCCTTTCTACGCGGTGGTAGGCAGTGTGGAGTGGCTCGTTGGATGCGTATCGACATGGCGATACGGTTGGCACCTTCATTTGGCGCCAACGAGCCATTGTTGCCGTAGCTACGGTCGGCGGGAGCCTGGTGGTGGGTGTCTGGGGGTGTGCCGAGGTGCGAATCGGGACGGAGCCTTTCTACGCGGTGGTAGGCAGTGTGGAGTGGCTCGTTGGATGCGTCTCGACATGGCGATACGGTTGGCACCTTCATTTGGCGCCAACGAGCCATTGTTGCCGTAGCTACGGTCGGCGGGAGCCTGGTGGTGGGTGTCTGGTGGGTGTGCCGAGGTGCGAATCGGGACGGAGCCTTTCTACGCGGTGGTAGGCAGTGTGGAGTGGCTCGTTGGATGCGTCTCGACATGGCGATACGGTTGGCACCTTCATTTGGCGCCAACGAGCCATTGTTGCCGTAGCTACGGTCGGCGGGAGCCTGGTGGTGGGTGTCTGGTGGGTGTGCCGAGGTGCGAATCGGGACGGAGCCTTTCTACGCGGTGGTAGGCAGTGTGGAGTGGCTCGTTGGATGCGTCTCGACATGGCGATACGGTTGGCACCTTCATTTGGCGCCAACGAGCCATTGTTGCCGTAGCTACGGTCGGCGGGAGCCTGGTGGTGGGTGTCTGGGGGTGTGCCGAGGTGCGAATCGGGACGGAGCCTTTCTACGCGGTGGTAGGCAGTGTGGAGTGGCTCGTTGGATGCGTATCGACATGGCGATACGGTTGGCACCTTCATTTGGCGCCAACGAGCCATTGTTGCCGTAGCTACGGTCGGCGGGAGCCTGGTGGTGGGTGTCTGGTGGGTGTGCCGAGGTGCGAATCAGGACGGAGCCTTTCTACGCGGTGGTAGGCAGTGTGGAGTGGCTCGTTGGATGCGTCTCGACATGGCGATACGGTTGGCACCTTCATTTGGCGCCAACGAGCCATTGTTGCCGTAGCTACGGTCGGCGGGAGCCTGGTGGTGGGTGTCTGGGGGTGTGCCGAGGTGCGAATCGGGACGGAGCCTTTCTACGCGGTGGTAGGCAGTGTGGAGTGGCTCGTTGGATGCGTATCGACATGGCGATACGGTTGGCACCTTCATTTGGCGCCAACGAGCCATTGTTGCCGTAGCTACGGTCGGCGGGAGCCTGGTGGTGGGTGTCTGGTGGGTGTGCCGAGGTGCGAATCAGGACGGAGCCTTTCTACGCGGTGGTAGGCAGTGTGGAGTGGCTCGTTGGATGCGTCTCGACATGGCGATACGGTTGGCACGTACATAATATAGCCCATTAACCAGTTAACCAGTACGATTTGCTGAAATTTTACAAGAAGATACTCGTCTCTTGTTAGATTAAGGTACAGACATATGAGGTGGTTGCCGACAACGATTAGGTGAACCTCGAGGGAGGAAATGACAGGCAGAAGATTGAGTTCCCCAGTAACTTCGGTGGCTACGAGCTTGACGTGAAGGTCAATGGGACCTCCAAAGGCGAGAAGCTGGTAGTGATTGTGTAGCAAGCGATGAAATCAATAAAAACTTCATTGAATCCTATGCTAGTCTTAGGCTACTTACGCCTGAATGGGGTGACGGAGCTTCTTCGGCCCTAAGGGCGCATTTCTTGACATTATCTGCAAAATGCAGCAACCGCAGGGTCTTGGTCGCGGCCTGGCGTCTGCTACCACGTTAACCACCGTTTGCACCTTGCCTCCACTAGAGAAGCAAGATTGCAGCAGGGACGTGAGCTTGGAGTCTCGGTAAGGAACCTGGCGCAAAACAAAACAGTAGATATGCTAGAATATAAGATGAAAACAGTAAAAGGAATATGTAGATGCGCGCACATGCTTGCTGCCTTTGTCGATTGCGTTGAATACGCCACTGAGAGCACTCGGGCTCGTGTTCATAGCCTGAGCCTCCTTCATAAAGTCGCATGTGACGCTGGAGCGAGCAACGCGCTCCCTCCCAGTGAGGTCGACCAAATGAAGGAGGTCGTCAGAGCGATCTTCAGAGCTGGCGTGGGAACCAGCAATACTGACCTTGGTCACGCAGTGCGACCGCGATGACACAGCGTTCGCCGCAGTCTTCGCGGTGCAGCGGTTCTTGGACGCTCGGATGAGCAGTTCTTGGACATCTTCGATGTTACGTACCTGGGCACTCGAGAGTCCTTGAACGCTGATCTTGCTCGCCATCCGAAGCTCCAAGTTGGCGCCACCGGAGTCCAGCAGGTCTTGGATGGTCTCATTGTAGACCTGGAGCGCCGACACTTCCATTTGATGGGTCCGGCCGTCCTCTGTCAATACGTAAGTTTGCTGTAAAATAAGTTCCAGCGCACGCGGAATTATTCCGCATTGCAGACCATATTTTCCAAGATCTACAATGTGAAACATATATGAGTGTTAGAATACTTTGTGACAATGTAAATACAAGTGTAAATACATACAAACCTACCGTGTAAGTTTTGCCAGAACCTGTTTGTCCGTAAGCCAGCACAGACACGCTGTGTCCGTCGATGGCGGACTGAACCACCCCCGCCACCTCATCAAAGACGTCATCTTGAGTTGACGACGCGCTGAAAACCCGGTCGAACTCAAACGGACGGCCATTCAGAGTTAAGCCCGGTCCGTCACTCCCAAACGAGAGATTGTCGGTTTGACCTGGGGCGGAGCGGGCTCGAGCGAGGATGCGGACATTTCCACGCAGCTCCTAAAAATGAAAAGTTAAGAAAATTACTAAAGTGTACAAATTTGCATGCAACTGTTACCTGGATGGTGTTGTTTGCGGCTTTGTTGTCTTGAACAAGACTGGCGGTTCGCGACTGGAGGCCTGCCACTTGATTCTTCAGATCCTCGATCGTTTTGTGCAGCTTGCGGTTCTCCTCCTCCTAACACGTTAATGATTAGAAAAATAGATGTGTACAACATTTCAAACAAGTCTTACCTGGACGGCGTCGTTGACCGATTTATCTTGAATGAGCTGGTCAATTGATTTTGCAGTTGGTCAATCTTGGCCTACTGCTCGCGGTGGTATATCTAAATCATGGAAACGGTTAGTAAAATAAAGAGAGTACCATTTTCAGCAGATTTTACCTCCGCAGCCGATTTCTCTTGTGCGAGCCGGTTGTTACTGGATTGGATCCTTGCCGCTTGGCTCTCCAGAATCTCAACATATTCGTGGAGCTCGCGGCTATCCTCTTAACACGTTAATAGTTAGAAAGTAGATATGTGCACAAATTTTCAAAAAATATGAGCTTGACAGCGTCGTTGGTCGCTCTATCTTGAACATGCTGGTCGTGGAGCTCTGTAACTAAATTTTTAAGCTGCTCAAAATTTGGCCTGCAGCTTGCGGTTATTCATCTAAAATACGAAAGGTTAGTAAGAAATAAATTAGAGCACCAATTTGTCGACAAATCCTACCTCAACAACCGATCTCTCTTGTGCGAGCTGGTCGTGATTGGACTGGAGCTCTGTAGCTTGATGATCAAGCTGCTCGATCTGGTGCTGGAGCTCTAGGGGTTATTGGAGCAGTCTCCAGTCCTGCGCTTTCAGGAGACGCGGCTGCTTCTTGAAGCAGAGAAGCACCCAGCAGAAAACGGAACTGCTGCAGTTTCCTTCTCCTGTTGAACGCTGCAGTGCCTGCTCGATGTGGCTTAACATCATTGACGTTAGTAATTCCGATCGAGACCAATTTACCTTTTCACTATAAATATGAGTAGTACTTGGAAAACGACGGTGATAGTTAGTAAGATAAAGTTTACGATTGGACGGGGCTGTTGACAGATCGTCACGAACGATCGTTCCTGGGTTGCATTTATGTAATTATGTACCTTGATACGTGAATCCGTGAACTAGTCTATTTGATCCTTGAGAGCTTGGTTTTCTAGGATAGTTTCCAGTCCTGGGATTTTTGGAAAAGGGGTTGCTTAGTTTTACTAACTATTATCACCTTCTTGTAACGTATACAAAAAGCTACTTACCAGTCCCTTTTTGGATTAAAGAGTACCCTCAAAACCAAACCAGCTGCCGTTTAACTGTTTTCAAAGCTTAATATTCAAATAATTGTATATCTCTACTTTCACACTTTTTTTCATTTAGATTGATTGTTGTTTAGCCGGTTATCACACCTGATGATGCCTCACTATCAAACCGGATCAAGTGTCAGAAGAAAATGCATCTTCTGACGGCACCCAATGTTTTTGGTACGTTTTGGATAAAAATTATCCTAAAAAACAAAATGGAGTCTCGTTAATCTGGCGTTAAAAGCTTACGTAGTTAATGTTTTTCATGTCCTTACCCTCAAAGTATCTGAACAAAACTTCTTCTACAGTGATTGTCTCTTTTAGCAAAACGTTTTTCTAAACAAAATACTTGATCACAAATCTACGGGTTCTTAAGAAAAAAATGTAGATCTGTGATCAAGTTTTTTATATCCCTAACCTCTCAAGTGAAGTTAAAGTGTGTATTTTAGTAAGTAGGTTATATGTTTGTGGTGGGTGCATCCTGAAATCACATTTTAGATTTGTGACGCGCATTTGTCCAGGTTATGTTACATTTACTACGTGATTATACTCGACGTTGTTGCCTCCACGGAGAAATAGTACGGACAGTACCATTATTTGGTTGCTATTTGAGTTATCATATGGGTTTTTGTATGGGCGGGTCGCCCCTTTTGAAAACCTCACTCTACGTCTCACAAATTTACTTCACTGCTCGTTTTCTTTCACTTTTGTTACGAGAACAATTTGTGATTTTAGGATGCACCGGGTATCGGTAAACTTAATCTTTTCGTCGAGGACAAAATTTCCGCCTTTGCCTTGATATTTTCATAATTTTTCTTAGTTTACTCAAATCGCTTCGTAGCAACTGTTCAATCCAGACATTCTGCTTTAAAAAAGAATGTCTGTATTTCTGCATAACGCCATCGCCAATAATGTGGCCAATGTCAGAAAATCGCGCAAATCACATTTCATCGTAATTTGAGAGCAATTTTGCGTTCACCTACACCTAGATTTGCGTTGGGATTGTGAGCGCCAAAATCATCAGCAAAATGCAGCCACAGAGTACTGTAGGCAAGTTTAGACGGCTGCCAATAGCCTACGGAGAGGATTGCAACTCGAGGGCTTAACGGGAAACACAGTAGAGATAACGAGCTATCCAGCGATATGCATTACAGGAAGACGATGGTACGTATATCAAATAGTATTCGCAAAATCAGTCGCAATTTGCAGAGACTCCAAAATCGTCTCCGCAAATTGCGACTGATTTTCCGAGTGCATCGGCGCATTTTGCTACAGGATTTGCGTTTGTCGGATATGCGATTTGCGTGAATTTCTGAAGTCCCCCAATGAGACGTCGCAGTGTTATCGTGGAAATTTTTACAGTTCTAGGAGGTTGGGTTATGTTTTCAAACAAAGCTTCGACAGTTCCTTTTTAGCACAACAGACTATACATGTATACAGTTTGCAGGCGACGATGGTTTTCCCGTTGCGGGACTTGAGTGCAACTGTGCCTCCATCGCATTTTTCTCGAAATTGCTCTTGATCGGCGCATGAACCAACAATTGACCGTGCTGTTGCATTCCGACATCCGTGCTCGCTTTGACTCATCCATTCATGCTTAGCCTCGTTTGCACCTAGCAAATATTTTCAAGTAAAGTGCTGTCGCCGTCTTTAATCCCATGTGTGCCTGTAAAAGCCTTTTACTAAAAGGTGGGTTCGGCGGTACCAGACCACAGATCAAGTTCTGGCTGCGAACTGATTAACGCACACCCCCTTTGAGATCAAGTTTTGCCGACATAAATTCCGGCAAGTTGTTGCTACGCAATGCGCACAGTCTAAGCGAAAAAGTGCAGCGAATTCTGGCGCAACACGTCTACGAGACGACAGCAATGTGGTACAGGTTTCATACAGGTTGGTAGCCGGCTCCATTCTACAATGTATCCGAGAGATAAATAAAACTTGTGCCCGCCTACGATAAATTTACTGTACCGCACGGCTGGGATGCTCGCGTACAGACGATCCGTTTGGCTCCGCAGCTATCATGACACTCCACGTTTAATTTACAGGGGTCCCCGGCCTATTCGCCACAGTGGTACTTATGATGTTTGCGAATCAACAAGATTCACGCGGTCTGAATCCATAGATGAGTATGTACTGACTTACTACAAGCTTAGCTCAAGAATACGGTGGAGGTATTCCCGCAACGTGTCACTTGTCATAGTAGGTCTCGCTGTACACTAATCTAAACCAATATGTTTGCAGAAATAGCGCTCAAATCTTGAGAACTGCTTGTACTTCCTGTGCGAGGTACATTAAAATATACAGCCGGGACTAGCCCGGGGACGCCTGTACCAATGTTAGCTATTTTAATTTACAGTCTTCAATAGGCTCATACTAATTTAATTTTGTTTCATAAAAATAGGATAGTGCGTGGAGAGAGCGAGGCTTGCAAGACAGAGGAGCTCAACGACTGGGTTTACTTTCCTTCGTCAAACTATTTCCAGGCTTTTTGTACGATTACAGTACCTTATGACTGGTTATGACAAATGTTGAGCTGATTGTTTCGCATTGCAAAGAGCCCATGCACGAGCACAAGGTGCGATGACACTAGAACACCTGAAGGCCATGTACATATATGTCCATTTACGAATGGTCCAGCAATTGGTCAGCCACTTTATTGTCTAAGCACACCAGGCATCCCATCACTTTATTTCCTCTTCTCTGCACGGTGTTGTATGAACGAGCAAGGGTCCTTGAAAAAATACGGTCTTGCACGTACAGTACTGTACTAAACAGATCTGAGCAGGTACAGTACCACCGTTGCCCACCTCAGGTAGACGGGTTAGAGGTCAGGTGAACGTGCTCAGCGGGCAGTCGAGTCGAGTCGAGTCGACCTCACGCCACGTCGGGCTCCGCTCATTCTTCAATTCGCCAGCCCGGTCGCAGATCTCCAGCAGCCAGCCAGCGATGGCCGTGAACGACGACAACTACCAAGCCATGGACCCTCCGGCCCCGGAGCCCAAGTCGTGGAAGCACAAGGTCCTGACGTCGCTGACCTTCTGGATCATCGTTGGCATGGTCATCGGCATCATCCTGGGCGAGTTCGCCCCCACGTTCTCGGAGAAGGCCGCCCCCATGAAGAACATCTTCCTGCGCCCCATCCAGTTCGTCGTGTTCCCGCTCGTCTTCTCCTCTCTCGTGGTCGGTATCGCTGACCAGAAGGACATGAAGCAGCTCGGTCGCCTTGCTCTCAAGTCCATCATCTACTTCGAGGTGGTCACCACACTGGCGCTGATCATCGGCCTCTTCGCCGTCAACATCGTCAAGCCCGGCAAGGTCGGTATCACCGAGGGTGACGCTTACGACAGCGACTCGACGTCCTCGTTCACGTTCGAGACGTGGATCGAGCACCTGACCCCCAAGACGTGGGGCGAGATGATGGGCGGCGAGGGCTCCTCCGAGCTGCTCCAGGTCCTGGTGGCCGCCATCCTCACCGGTATCGCTACTTCTATGCTGAACGAGCACCACAAGAACCTCATCCTCGAGTTCGCGCGTGCCATTCTCGAGATGATGTTCAAGTTCGTGGACATCGTCATCTGGTCGGCACCCGTGGGTGTGTGCTTCGCCATTGCCGATGCGATCGCGTCGAACGGTCTGTCGGCGTTGGGAGGTCTGGGTGCACTCATCGCCACCGTCTACGTGACCATCATCCTGTTCATTGTCGTCGTCTTTGGTGCGGTGTGCTTGCTGTTCAAGATCAACCCGGTGGAGTTCCTGGTCGCCATGAAGGAGCCACTCATCATTGCCTACACGACGGCGACGTCGGAGGCCGCTCTGCCCAAGGTGTTCGAGGCTCTGGAGAAGTACGGCGTGTCGACGCACATTTCGGGCTTCGTCGTGCCCTTCGGCTACTCGTTCAACTTGGATGGATCGACGCTGTACCTGTCGCTGGGCTCGGTCTTCTGTGCCCAGGCTGCTGGTGTGCACAAGTCTATCGGTGAGCAGATCGTCATGGTGTTGATGCTCATGGTTTCGTCCAAGGGCGTGGCCGGTGTGCGTTCCGCTGCTATTATCGTGATGGCGTCGACTTTGGACCAGTTCGACATCCCGTCGTGGCCCGTGGCTCTCATTCTTGGTGTGGACTGGATCATGGACATGCTGCGGACGTTCACTAACGTTATGGGCAACTGCCTGGCCTCGGTCGCTATGGCCAAGACGGAGAACGCTTTCCGCACGGAGGAGTGGGAGCGCGAGTACAAGCAGCTGTACGGTGGCGGTGAGGACAAGGTCAGCGTTGTTGCCGAAAAGATGAGCGTTGTGTCTGCGGTGTCGGCCGTCGAGGAGGGCCGTCACTAAGCGAGTCTGCATTGATCGCAAACAAGTGCAATTGCTGCAGTGGCGGCGTACGTTTGGGTCGTGTCGTCCCAGTATATCAATAGGCAAAATCGTTTTGTACTCGAATGCGTCTGAAGTTTTTTTTTTTTTCAAGTCATGCACTCATGAAGTTCACCAAGTTGCTCAGGAAGTTCGTTAGATCACGCTTACTCACACATGGACGGTCTCATAGTGAAGTAGGCATTGCGTGTGCAGTGATACATGTAAATGCGCTCTTCTCGATCGGCATCCATACACCGGCGTTGCACCCCACTGGCATCCTATCATTTGAGCGTCGTACAATTCGTCTACTCCGGTAAACATTCACCAAGTTTTTCTTAACCTAAAATGAGCATTCGTATTCCTCGATCTTCATAGACGCGCTGAAAGCTTCACCTTTGCACTGCGCCACCCAACACTAACGCTGGATCTTGCCGCGCGAAAAACAATCAAGAAAGAAAAACGAATCGAGAATTTGGATGCAACGGGTTTGATTTTACTGGTATATCTTGCCTACGTACACTTATGCCCTCCTCGCGGCACTAAATCGTACTGCCATACAGCACTAGCGCTGTGCGTTCATCGGGGGGATTGACTCCATCCGGAAGCGACCGCTTAGTGGCGGCCCTCCTCAATGGCCGAGACGTTCGATACGTGGCTCATCTTCTCGCCCATGACGCTCATCTTGTCCTCGCCGAGCTGCTTGTGCTCGCGCTCCCACTCCTCCGTGCGGAACTCGTTCTCCATCTTGGCCATGATGACCGCGGCCAGGCAGTTGCCCATGACGTTGGTGAGCGTGCGGAGCATGTCCATGATCCAGTCCACGCCGAGGATCAGAGCCACGGGCCACGACGGGATGTCGAACTGGTCCAGGGTCGAGGCGATGACAATGAGCGTCGCCGAGCGGACGCCAGCCACACCCTTGGACGAGATCATGAGCATAAGGACCATGACGACCTGCTCGCCGATGGACTTGTCGGCGCCCGATGCCTGAGCGCAGAAGACGGAGGCGAGCGACAGGTAGAGGGTCGAGCCGTCAAGGTTGAACGAGTAGCCGAAGGGCACGACGAAGCCCGAAATGTGCGTCGACACGCCGTACTTCTCGAGGGCCTCGAACACCTTGGGCAGAGCGGCCTCAGACGTCGCCGTCGTGTAGGCAATGATGAGCGGCTCCTTCATGGCGATGAGGAACTCCGGGATGTTGATGCGGAAGAAGAGGCAGATGCCACCGAAGACCACAACGATGAAGAGGATAATGGTCACGTAGACAGTGGCAACGAGCGCGCCCAGACCACCCAGAGCCGACAGACCGTTCGATCCGATCGCGTCGGCGATGGCGAAGCACACACCGATGGGGGCCGTCCAGATGACAATGTCCACGAACTTGAACATCATCTCGAGCACGGCGCGGGAGAAGTCAATGATGATCGCCTTGTGCTGGCCGTTGAGCTGCGAGGTGGCCACACCCGTGAGGATGGCGGCAACCAGCACCTGGAGCAGCTCGGACGAGCCGGAGCCTCCCATCATCTCGCCCCACGTCTTGGGGGTCAGGTGCGCGATCCACTTCTCGAACGTGAAGGTCGACTCGGACTCGCTCTCGTACTCCTCACCCTGGGTGAGGCCGACCTTGCCGGGCTTGACGATGTTGACGGCGAAGAGGCCGAGGATCAGGGCGATGGTCGTGACGATCTCGAAGTAGATAATGGACTTGAGCGCGATGCGGCCGAGCTGCTTCATGTCCTTCTGGTCGGCGATACCGATGACCAGCGACGAGAACACGAGCGGGAACACGATGAACTGCACCGTGCGCAGGAAGATGTTCTTCATGGGGGCGGCCTTCTCGGAGAAGTCGGGCGCGAACTGGCCCAGCAGGATACCGACGACCATGCCGGCGATGATCCAGAAGGTCAGCGACGTCAGGAGCTTGCGGCTCCACGACTTCTTCTCCGGCGCGGGCGCGTCCATGGCTTGATAGTTGTCGTGGTTGATGGCCATCACGGAAATTTGCTGGCTGGGGCTGGCTTGCTGGGTAGGAGGGGGGAGGTCTGCGCCCGAGCTGGCAAATTGAGGAATGAGCTGGATGATACCAAAGTCGGAGACTGCCGCCGGTGTGTGTGTACATTTCGTTCGCCAACAGCACAAACCCATCTACCCCAACTTCACATGTGGCACTGCTCCAGCGTCAAACTGCGCTCCGTATCTTCGTGACACCGGCGTCGTCGATCCTAAATCGGCACGCTTTCAATGGTTGCAATCGCCATGATTGGCGTGCAGTGGCCCGTCGTGGAGCTTTTGGGGGGATGGTACCCGCTCAAGGTAAAACTTTTAATACTGAGGTCCAGTATTAAATATTAATCGCCCCATCCCTTGCAGTAGGGATGCGGAGGTAATGCCCGAACAGCTCGTGCATAAGCGAGGGCCCCGATGTACGTGTAGCATGAAAACAGCAACTGATAGGATGCAGACCTTGTTTAGAGAAAGTGGTGCGGCATCCCATCACATCGAGAGATCTTGCCTGTCGACTTAGAGCCAGGATCTCGGGCACCACCATCTTACCACACTCCTTGGCTCAGCTCAAACTGGAAAAATGTATGATTTGCCTTGCCATTTAACATGTAGGTTAGTTTGGCTGGAATGCCAGCCTTGAGATTGCACTTTGGCCTTCAGCTTCATCGTGAAAAACTCCCGCGCGCAGTTTCCAGAACATACGACACAAAAGAGTCCCGTTACGAGCATACAAAGTTAAACTATTTTCAGTGTTAAAGCCTTCCAGAAAAGAGCGCGCGGCGGGGGCCAGCACCGGATTTGGGGGGTAAAAGGGAGCATTGAAGTTAACGAAGCAACTACCCAACAGCTCTTAAAGCTCGTACGCGTCTTCCCTGCGAGTGGAAAAAGACGAGCGCGGGGCGGAGTACAACCACCTGATTTGGGAATTGAATAGAAGGGGGGCATTGAAGTTTTTCATGATGAAATTGAAACTGAGCTTCACTTTAGAGGGGGCTTTGCTGCACCACAGCCGATCTTGGCGGTGACATTACTCTAATGTTACCTCATTTGAACGCTGGATCATTCATCACTCACATGCCGAATCTCACCATTATTATACAAGCTGAAATATCGTTCAAGCCATACATGTATGTATTTTATCTGTGAATATACTGCTTTTACCCAACTTTAGCAGTACTGACGTACTTTTACCGTATAGGGATTTACAATGAACATGTGCAACTGTTGTGCCGCCACTTTAACCAAAGTGAAGTTTGAACTTCAAAGGGGGGGGGGGGGGGGGTGCGCGTTAATCACTGCGCCCTTTTTGGCGGTCAAACTTGATCTGTGGACTGATACCGCCACCCTACACGTGGCATTGTTTTGTTTGACGTACCCACGCTCCAAGTTCAGCGCTTACTGGCAGCCATGGTCTTCACCTTTCGTAAGATGCCCACGCGAAGCTCGCATTGCGAGCGCGCCATTGCTGTAATGTTACTGTAATTTCAAATTCAATTGGCACGGCACACCACTCTGAAGACACGGAGCTACATACTGGTTGTCGTCAAGTTCAAACTACTGTACATGTATCCATACACGAGTGTCGTTGTCTTTGCTTGAGATCTCAACTTGAGATCAATCGCTGTACTGTACCGTTGTTGAGCTTAGCTCCAGAGCCAGCGCAGTAAATGTTTGTACATTCTTGAAGATCGCGAGCTCCAGGGAAAGAGGAGACACGTCCTGCAGGGGGATGTACCATTGTCGTCGTTCATTTTCATCGTCTGACAGCGTGGCAGCGTGTTCACGCTTCTGTAGTTGTTGTCGCTCGTGTACATATGTACATACTGTACGCGGTGTGTCGTCTGTCGGTGCTGGTCCTCGTCACATGATGAACCATTGGAGCGTATCCTGGGTAACAACGCACTACAAAAACGGTATTGCTCTGCTCGTTGCCGCTACATGTACTTGAACGGGTCCGGAAACTAATGCAGTCTCGAGCGCGACGCAGGCGCGTGATGTGTTGCACTAGCCGCTACAGTGTCACAATACTTATCCACAGTCAACCGGCTCCGCCAAGCATCCGTAATACGGACCGTACGCCACGTCAGCGTGCTTCGTGAGGCTCAGGCAATATCTAACGGCGTGCACATGGATGGATACTGTAAGTCGAGTCATGCTCCAGTACATGCACACGTACAGCTATGTTTACCAAGTTCCCTACCTCTTATCGATCGCATCAACGGCCTCTCCGAGTGGATGCGCCCAGCAGGAGGGGGTGACAAAGTGTTTAGAGTCGCCACTAGTCTCATCGGACCAATTCGACTCGACTCGTACTTAGTACCACTTTGTCAAGTAGTTCACACTGGTAAACCGACACAGGGAGATCGCGATATTTTGCTGGAGCCGGGTCGTAGATGACAGTGCTTCATCCCTGCGATGTCTGAGAGTGCCATATTGGTTCAGCAGCGCTAGGATAAAATAAAAACGAATTATGAGTAAAATATACGATAATATGAGTAAAAACGAGTACTCCGTGAGTAAGTGTTGACCATGCTCACCCCAGCTAAAATTTGCAGCGCTTTAGCGAGCGAGCTGCTACACCGAAGTACTCTGTAAGAAAACTATCCATTTTCCTTAGTGGGTCGTTGCTGTAAGTTCATTCATCTGCATTTATATCAATTCTCAGGAAGGATCCCTTCGAAGCTGCTATCCTTATTGTCGCGTTTGCGTTGCAGCATGGCGCGGAAGTTCTTGGGAATGTCGTCCGGGTTGTGAATTCGACGCACGTCGGCCGCAGGGTCCAGCCGGTTGCGCACCGACGAGCGCTTCGGCAACAGCCCGCCCATAACTCGCTTCTCGCGAGGTCGGATGAGAGGCAGAGTGCGAGCTCCCATGCCTACACTGCTAGCAAGGGCCAGTGCCTCGGGAGTGCTCCCTCTTGACGATGTGGGATTAGCTGTCGACCCGGCAATTAGCTCATTGAGCGCTTGGTCGGCAACGCTCAGTGTCTGCAAGTTTGTATGCAGCTGTGGGACGGCCATTGACGAGTTCCCTTGGCCAGCGGAGAACAGAGAAGACAGCACGAGGGTTCGTCGACGCTGCGAAGGCGGAACTGAAGACGCATCGCTACGACGAGATCGATCGTTCCGGGAGGATTCAAGGAGTTTGAGCCGAACGGAGGAGATGGCTTCATTCAAAGGCTGAAAGTCGTGCTCTTTAGCCTCCGAATCGATCAGTGAGTACGTCTTCTTCTCGGGTTTGGTCTGAAATTGACAGTAACGGCATCGACCAAAGATCATCAGCGCCGAGGGTTTGAGCGGATTTACCAGCGAGGCTTAGAACGCACCGGATCAACGGGCCGCATCGCGATCGCACTAACGCGGAAAGGTGTCTCGCCATCCCTGAAAAGCAGGGATCAATCCACGTATCAGTCAGGACAAATTCGTCGTGACGTAGACAATAATCACAGAGTAAACTTACAAAAAGGAGCGCCCCACGAAGTACGACAACAATGCGTGCTTGGTCCAGCCAGCTTTCCGCACGAACTCGCTCAGGTCCAGTACTTTCAGCGCACCGAGCGGGTTGTTCGCGCTGCCGTCCCAGCACGAGATCTGCGGTCGAATACGCAAAACCACAACAAGAATTAGTAGTGGTCTGCATCGAAGTCCCCTGATGCAAACACATTACCTCGCCGCGCGTGACTTTTACGATTGTGATGAGATCTGTGACTTCACCGTTGACGTCTGCAATCTTCCGCTTCAGATACGACGGCGTTGCCAGTGTTCGGGGCTCACCGTTGTTGTTGCCTGGGCCAAACGGGCTGCTTCGTCGGCTCAGGATAGCGGCATTGCCCACCGTCGAGAGCGCCAAGCTCTTCCGGCCAATGCACCCTGAAAAAGACCCGTCTCCAGACAACTCACCGTCAGCGTCATCCAGCTTCTTGGACGCATTCTGCGCTGCAGCTCGCGAACGGTGACCTGACACGCATATCCAGACTTCACCCGGTTTAGGCATCGTGTCCTCTAGCAAGAAGTTCTCGCGGGGCTCCGACGTTGAGCCGTTCAGAGCGCTGATCGTGCAGTTCTTGATGAAGACTGCAGTCGGTGGGAGGAGGGCGTTGGCGAGCGTGTCTTCATTCTCCCCACCTTCGGCTGCATCATCCGCTTCACCTTCGTCCAGAGTCTCAAGCTCCTCTCGAATCACCGCTGACGACCTGACGGACAGAAACGATGACTGCCGTCGTCGAGGCAGCCACCCCCACTCACAGCTCGACTCAGATGACGCGTAGGTTGAAGGTCGACCGAGCTGCCAGGAGCGATGCCGACCTCCGAAGCTGCCTACCTGCAGGCCATCCAATGTCCAGAGACTCACTTCTCCATCCGCACACGAGAAGACCAGGAACAGCTCAGGTACTCGGGTCAGGTTCTCCACGAAGTCAGCACACAAGACTCGCCTACTCGGTGCCGACAGCGAGTTCGAGGCCCCCGCTTGGTTGTATGAGTTACCACTACCAAGACGCCACGTGCAGACCAACGCAAGCTCCACTCCTTCGTGATTTCGAGCCACGCGGAGCTCCCACACCTTCACGTAGCCAGCAGCGTCACCAGATACAAGATGGGTGTTCGCCTTATCACAGCGCAAGACGGTGACAGCCTCCAGATTCGTCGAGATTTGCGAACTTTGGCTCTGCACTGAGACGTCAAGAGGAATTTCAGCTTGCGTGGCCATGGACCGGTCGAAGCAGAGCAGGATGCCGCGCTCACCAGCAGCGAAGAGGAGCTCGAGCTTCTCTGCGTACCACAGCGACTCGATCGGCCCCGAGTTTTGATGCAGCGGCGCCACCAGTTCGCCCGAGTTGAGAGACCACAGAAGCACTAAACCATCCAGCCCTGCTGTCGCCACGTACGCGGGTGGGAGATACGCCAGCGCCAATACGTCCATGGTGTGATGCTGTCGCCTCCGACGACGCCTACCACGCCTTCCATGCCCTAATTCGTCCGGATCATGGTCGTCGTCGTCACCGTCACTGTCTGGTGGAAGGACGTGCACTGGTAAGGCCTCGGACTCGTCGTTCTTGTCGGCCCACACGTAGAGCTGGCGGTCCCAGCCGACAGAGCACACGAACCTTTGGCAGATAAAGTCCCCCATGCCTACACGAAGGTTGCGCTCGATGTCCATGATGTTGGTGACTTCATGCTGTCGATACTGGGAAGTCTCGGAGCCCCGTGCCGTTCGTGTGCCTCCGACAACGTGTGGTCGAGGTCTTGGACTTGGTCCTCTAGCTGAGTCTTGCAGGGGTTGACTAGCTTCAGGTCGTGGAGGCTGCACGGGTGGAACTGGAGTCGGATGATCCTGTCCATGCTGAAGACGTACGCGAGTCGGCGACGGAAGTTCTGCCTTGGCCATCAGCGCAGAATTGCCTCGTCGACCTTCGTGGTCCATGCCGAAGGACGCGGGTAGCAGCATGATGTCGCGAACTTTGCGCTTTCGAGGAGCTGCTGAAGCAACGGCAGCTTCTGCGCCGTTAGAGCCACCAGAGGGGTCGTCGGACAGAGCGGCTGAGCTCGCTACAGTTCCACCCGTTGCCTGTGTCGGCGTGAACAGCAGGGAGCTCACCACTGGGGGCTCTTTCTTGTGGAACTGCTTGACGAGCGCTCCGTTGCTGAAGTTCCACATCTTGAGCTGCTCGCCGTCGTGCGAACCCGTGAGAAGTCTCCTACCAGCATGGTCAAAGGCGATGCTCGTCACGGGGTTGGCGCCGTGCGCGTGCGTGAAGCTGGAGATCTCGTCCCCAGTCTCGGCACTCCAGGTCTTGATAGCAGACTCCGCGTCCATCGCAGCGGTCACCACTTGATGGAACACGTTGTTGTAGCACGCCAGCCGAATAGGTCGCTCCACTGGGACTCCTCCTCGCGCTTTAGTTTTCCTTGCAGCAGCTAAAGCCGCAGCAGGGCTCTCGTCCTCGTCAGCACCTTGGGAACCTGGCCCGCCTGCAGTTTTCACTGCCCAGCGAGTGAGTTGCGTCGTCGCAGTCATAAGACACGGTTGCTTGCCGTCAAAAAGCAGCGCGGACACGCGGTTCTCGGCGCTCAGACTCGCGGCAGCTCCACCAGAAGCGAACAACGACGCGGCAGCTCCTGCGCCTGCAGTGTGACCTGAAGCCCCGACACTCGCGACTGAACTGCCGCCTCGATGGCGATCTACGATGAAAGTCTGCAGACAGCGGTGGTTCCTCACGTCCCAGACTTTCACCGTGTTATCCGCAGCCGCCGACACGATTTGGAAATTGTCGTCGTCGCTCACGAGATGCAGCACCGAGCTAGTGTGGCCTTTTAGCGTAGCAACAGCGCGCTGCGAGCTGTACGGGTTCCAGATGTGAATGTCGCGTTCCATCCCGCAGCTAGCGATGAGCCGCGTACTAGCGCACCACGCCAGGTCGAAGACGCCCTTGCGGTGACGAGTATACTCGAACTTGACTACGAGTCGATCGACATCCAGGATCGACACTGTAGCGTCCAGCGAGGTTGCAACCACCGCGCGCATGTCGTGGACCCACTTGACGCGCGTGATCCAGTCCGTGTGCTTCTGGAACTTCACGCGCGATGAAAAGCCCTGCGCTTCGAGCACTGCACTGCCCGCCGGGTTGCCACCGCCGCCTCCGAGGCTGCTGGGATTGCTTGGAGTCGTAGTGGCTGCCATCTGACTCGTATTTCTAGCCTCCCCACTCCCTGCTGCTGTGGTCGAAGACCCTGACGGAGCTCCAGCGGGTCCTGTCGAGTTAGCATTCCCCGGATTTAAGCCGCTCGCTCCGTTGTTGTTGGCTCCGTTGCTAGAGCTCGACGCGGAGGCGCTCGCCCCAGGCGGAGGCGAACGGCCATCGCAAGCCAACCACTGGTCTGAACACGTAAGCACCGAAATGCCGCCTGTGTCGTCTCCAACTACTAGAGCTTCACGGTCATCTGACGGCTTCTCCACGTATGCGAGACACAGCGGGATACACTGCTTCCTTGAGTAGTCCACGAGGTCGCCGATGAGTTGGCCGGAGTTCAAGTCGTAGAAGCTCAGCGTGCGATTCATGGACGACACCGCCAGTCGATTGGAGCGCTTCATCACGCAGCAGTCTGTCAGCCAGTCCCGACCCGAAGCTAGAACTTGCTGCGGGGCGAGTGAGTTCGCGCTCCAAGTTCGAACGCTGCCGTCCTTGCTGGTCGTGAGGTAGACGCTGGGTCGCTCTAGCCGCACAATGCGAGTGATCACGTCCTTGTGGTGTAGTAGCAGTCCGAGTCCAAGCGCCCCGCCACTTCCTCCAGTCACATTCCCCATTGTATCCGTCGGAGCTGGCCCCGTGCCCCCGGGCCCATTGCCGCTGCCCATATCGCCCGTGAACTTCTCCGGATACGCCGTCTCATAGCAAGAATTGCCATCATCTCCTGTATATTCATCACTGCCGCTCCCACTGAGGAACATATACTACGCAAAGCAGCAGCATCAACGTTAGCAGGTGCTACAGTAGTGAAGACAGCAGGCAAGCGTTTTGCAACGCACATTGGTGAGTTCATCCCAGTCCACGGTCCCATCCGAGTTTGCATCGATCTTCTGGAACCTGACAAACAGCAAGAACAAGCGTGAGCGATGACTGCAATGACCAACCAGCAAGAACAAAGCCGACTTTGTCGCAACTTACAGCTCCGTGAGTTGGGTTTCGCTGAGCGACGCGTCCACGATCTCGCGAAAGAGGCTCACGAACTCCTTCTCATTCAGGTCCCCATCCGCAAACTTCTCCTTGAGCGACTGCAGCTGCTCGACGCCGATTTCATCGCGAGAGAAGACGGTGCCCGAGCGCTTTTTCGCACGAGGCAGCGCCATGCCAACGAGGCCCTACGAGGCGTAGCAGACTGCAGTAACTTGAGTATCGCGACCAAAATACTAGGAACATGAAACCGCAAGGTGATGACTTTGGTGCAGCAGAGCAGTGCACGACACGCTTCAACTTCATGCACTTCAACCGAGCTGCTGCTGCTGTCGGTACGGAGTTCATCGATCGATCTTTTGACAGCGCTCTCATCGTCCGTCCCAGCAGGACAATCGCCCACGATTGCGCCGCTGACAAACAGCTTTTCGCGCCGTTCACCGCGTGTTTTGTGTCCGGGCACTCGGCGCCATCTGTGCTAGACGAAGGTCGCGGCCTCCATCTGTCGCTTGGTGTTGAGCTGATCGCTGTGATCTCCATGTCCACATTGCGTGAGTGAGCGACGACTGACTGCAAGAGCTCTTCCGCAGCTTTTTAGTCGGCCTCTCCCGCGCTCGCCACGACGACACCGGAGCCTTCATATGGCGGACAGCGCTGTCGTCGTCTCCATTTCACACCACTACGCGCGTACAAAGCGCTGAAGTCGAAGCAGCGACGGCATTTCGACTGGAACAGCTGCAGTCCCCGCCTCAGTCTTCCGTGTGACCCGCAGCTCTCGGGACTTCGCTCCTGACTAACGGTGACCCTCGCCGTTGTGGTGGTGTTGGCCACCTTCGCCAGAGAGAGAAGCCTAGGATAGCAGTCGGTGTGGAGGATTCCCGGCCCGGCACGATACGGACGATCAGATCGCGACCAGCTCAAAATGCTCCAAAGGCTCGAGCCTTTTGGTGTCAAACGAGTGACCCCCATCCCGCAAGTCGATCCTGCCGGCCATCTGACTCAAGGTGCCCCGGTTGCTGCACCCCCGCGCTTCCTCTTCTTCGCGCTTTACATTCGGAACTGCAGAGGACAAATCCCGCGCTCGCATCTGCAGAGGCTCGAGGCATTTTGACGCCGTCATCTTTGCATTCGCCCCGTTCAGGAAGGTCTCCGTAAACAATGCCGGCGGCCCGGAGGTTCGGGACGCCTCGGAAGCGCGAGGAAGTGTACACGCCGACGACGGTGGAGGGCCCCAGCTCGGCGTCCGTCGCCATGATGAACGCGAGCTTCAGCTACGGCAGCGAGGAGAGCAGCGCCGCCTACGACTTGAGCAGCCAACGCAGCGACGACCCGATTTCGCGCCGACGCAAGGCCGCGACTGTCGAGGCCTTGAGGGAGTCGGCTCGGATGAGCGACAAGCGGCTGCACGAGCTGGCCGCTGCCGGCGTGTCCAGCGTCAACTGGGGCGAGCTCGACATGGAGCTGGCGGCCGCGAGTCTCAGCGAGAAGCACGACAGCGTCTGGAAGCGCAAGAAAACGCGGCGCGGATACTCGCACAGCGACGCCATGAAGCTCTTCACGCGCCTCACAGTGCGTGACCGTCGACACCAGACGCGGTGGGGGCCCAAGGGCTTCGCAGTGCTGGCCGAGGGGACTTTGAACTGCACCGTGCAGGAGCTTCGCCTCGTGTTTCGCGCCGCGTCCTCGGACATTTTCCAAGACATGATGCGGTGCATCTACCGCCGTGAGTTCGTCGAGGGCGAGCTGCTGCGTACCATCAAGATCCAACGCGGCGAGGGGAACCCGGCCAAGGCGTACGAGCACCGGGAGCTCACCGTCAAGACTGCGACCTTCGAGAGCGGCAAGTTATTCTCCAAGAACGAGGCCTGGTGCTTCTTGGAGATGCTGCAGCCGCGGGACCGGGCGAAGGAGGATCAGTCCGCGAGGAGGACGGCGTCGTCCACTGCGAGTGCCGTCAGCACGACGCCCCCGCCAGCGTTCACGAGGACTCTCGTGTCCATCGCGCGTTCCAGTGTCGTCTTGGATAACGTCTTCGCTCCGACGCCGCGCACGCCGCAGCACGAGCCAAACGTGGTCATCAACTATTCCTTTGAAGAAGACAGCAGCGGCCGCACCACGCGCGTGGTTTTCCACGGTGAATACTTGCCTCCGGACTCCCACGAAGCATTTAAACACGCTGGACACGAACGTCGACTAGCTCGAGTGTGGCTGCTGCGTCTCGCAGCGAGTTGCCATCGGTTCTTGCTGGTCGTAAGACGCCGTCGACTCGGAATGCAGGTGATCATCAGCAGCACGCGGCTGCCGCTCGAGACCGTCGCGAACGTCCCTCGCTGCGCCTGCTGTCGCCGCTCCTTCTCCAAGTTCTTCAAGCGCACAAGAAGACGCCTGTGCTGCTTGTGCGGCTTCCTTGTGTGTGATAAGTGTGCCCATGCCCAGGAGCGAGAGCACCGCGCGCGTGGCGACTCACGCCCACAGATCGAGCAGGTGCGCGTCTGCGAGCGCTGCATCATCCGCGTGGACCAGGCGAGATACACTGCAGTGACCGAGGAGGACCTGCGTCCAGCGCGAGTGATCTCCGACTCGAGCTCGCCGATTTCACGAGCCAACAGCACTCCAGGCGGCAGTCTCCGTGGCATCGGCTCGAGACGTATCAGACCCACGCTCAAGACTCGACCGGCATCTCTCAACGACTTGCTACTGGAAACTCTCGCAGACGCAACCGCGGGCGGTGAAGCCCAGCGAAAGCGTAAGGCGAGTGTACTCAGTGTCATGAAGGATATCGTTGACGAGGAGCGCGCGCGCAGACGAGCAAGCTCCGCCAGACACCGCAGTTCATCGGCAGATCCAACCAGGGGAACGGGTTTGCCGTTGCTTGGAGAGCGCAACGAAGACAGTGAAAACGACGACGAAGCAGAGGACCACAACGAAGGCGACGAGATGGATAGCGTCGAGCGTCTCAAGCAGCTGTGGGATGATACCCCACGCTGGGAGGACGACTACCCTCTCGCCAACGCCGACTCGAGAAGCTACCAGATCGAGTTCCCCGATGACCCGTCGGAAGTCATCATCCCCCCGATCCCAACCAACGAGTACGAGCGACTGAAACTCATCCGCGAGCAGCAGCTGAACGAACTGGGCGACGTGCCAGAGCTGGGGATCATTTGCTCGCTGGCGAAGAAGGAACTGAGCTGCGCCGTGAGTATGATCACCGTCGTGGACAAGGCCCAGCTGCACGTGCTGGCCTCCACTCACCCGGCAGTGCCTGGCGGTATGTCGGCGCCGAGAGAGCAGGGCTTCTGCACGCAAGTTATCCTGGACAAGAACCCCCTCGTGTCTCGCCACGTCCAGGCCGATGTGCGCTTCAGTGCCATGTCGACCGTGCGCAAGATGGGGATCAACTTCTACTGCGGATTCCCGTTGATGGGGTCGGACGGCAAGACGGTCATTGGATCCGTGTGCTGTGCTGACCCGCAGGCTCGTGACTTGACGCGGTCGCAGTATAAGGCCATGAGCAGCCTGGCCAGCACAGCATCGCGTGTGGTGCAGCGTGCTGCTGAGAACAAGGCAACGCGCGAACACTCCGTCGAATGCTGACGTCGAAGCACCTCCGCAGTCTGAAAAACTACTATAAGGAAGTACTACAAAATGAACAATCAGATAGAGGCAAGCAAACGTCATGGTCACGAAAGCTCATCGAATTGCATGTATCAAGTGAGTCCAAATCAAACAGAACGCGTATTGAACCGTGCAAGGTTACTTACTCGATGGAGTTCAGGTCTTTCAGCAGCACCAAAGCGTGTGTGGCTTCCAGGTTTTCACTCCACGAGTTCGTTTGGTCCTCAGAAACTTCACTGCTGCTGATCTCACTCGCCAAGGTTACGAACGACTGCATGATAGCAGTCGCCTTCTCCGGCAGCGACTCTCGGAACGCCTTCAAAACCATGTCGCCGTACGAAACAGTATTACGAGGAAAGCTGCCCGGGAGCGCCGTGATCTGCTGGAAGAAGAGCTGCAGGACCAAAGCTGCGATTTCCGCATACTCTTCACTGTGCTCAATCGGTTGTGCTGCCTTCTCGTCCAGCTCTGAAAGCGTGGCCTGTCGGTACCCGAAGATGACCTGGCGCTCCTTCTTGCGGTCCAACTTGCGAAGTGGCATACTGAGAACCTCTGCCAGCACCGGCACGTGAGCCATGAAATCGCTTAGTGACCGACGACCAGCAGTGGCAAGCGTCCACAGACGCACCAGGGCGCTCGCAGTGGATTGCGGGAGACTTGACTCGAGCACCTTCTTGTTCTCGTCACTCAAAGCAGTCAGGGGACCCGTGGCAGAGCTCGGCTTCTCCTCATTGCCAGCAGGAGTCGACAGAAGCGGAACGCCTTCCAGCTCCAAACTGTTGCTCTCAGCCACAAAGCTCGTGACAAGTGCCGCAAGCTCGACTGACGAGGATTCAAGCACGTGTGTCTCCACGAGAGCAAGCTGCTCCATCCCAGACGCATCCTTGGCATCCACGTGCATTGAAAGCTTGTTGAACCCCTTCTCAAGAACCAGCAACTTTGCGAGCAGCTCGTCGAAGCGGTCTTCGAACATCTTGCGCAGCTCGCGCAGTGACGCGGCATCGCCACGCAAAATGCTTGACAACGCCTTGGTCAGAGCAGTCGAATACACCTCGTCCAACTTGGGCTTAAGATATGCCACCATGCCGTCCATGAATTCATCGTCACCTTCTAGGTCCTCAACAACCGGGAACCACTTCACGAGAAGTTCAATCGTCTCCTCACGTGACGGCACAATAGAAAGCTGGGAGGGCGCCGACCTGCTCTCGTCATCTCCCCCAAGATCTGCACCGCGCTTAGACGCTCGCTTGCCCTTCTTCCCCTTGCCGGACTTTCCACCTTTACCACTGCTCTCTTCCTGGTCACGCTTGTTACCTCCCTTGCTGTGCTTACCCTTCTTTCCGCGCTTACCTCCAAAGTCCTCATCATCCGACTCATCTGCTTCGTCCACCTCTAGTCTAGTTTCCCGCGTGCTTGGAGCGTGGCCACTGCTCTTCTGCTGGGCGGTAGCACGCGAAGCTCTAGTCGTTGCGTCTTCCGCAAACTTCTCCATGCACAACGCGAAGAATCCAGAGCTGACAGCGTAGCTCTCAGCGATCTGGTAGGCCTTGGACACATGGCCCGACTTCTCCAAGGCCGGCGACATCGCCAGCAGCAGCCCCACATCCCCCGCAGGAAGCGCACTCGGCAGCAACAGGCGCACATCCACGAACGTGTTGTCATTCACCGCCGCCTCCACCGCGCCCTCCAGCTGCAGCTGCAGCGCTCTGCTCACCACGCTCTCCTGCAGCGGGACGGCGTCCGGGAACCTCTTCTTCAAGAAGTCATAGGGCCTCGCGACCTGCAGCTCCTTGGCGCGCGCGTGCTCCAGGTACCAATTCTGCTGGAAGAACGAGTACATGCTCTCCCTCTGCGCCGCCATGAACACGTAGGGCACGTACTCGCGTCCTCTGAGCGTGCCCATGAGCACCTTCGCCTGCATGAGCTCCCCCAGCGCCTCGGTGGCCACGGCTTCGTCAAAGCCGAAGGACCGGATCACGTCCGGCATAAATATCGGCCGCGTGACCGCCGCAAACACGCCGCGCACGCGCGCCTTCTGCGCCGCCACGTACGAGTCCGTGTACAGCACGTTGTCCCGCTCGCGCGCCTTCAAGATGCTGCCGAGACGCGCGCGCACCACGCCGCGCATGAAGTCCACGGCGAAGCCGAACTGCTGCGCCAGGTCCCCCACGGACGTCGTGCCGCTCTCCTGCAGCAGCACGTCCGTGTCCTCCATGATGCCGTCCAGGTACCAGCTCGTGAGCAGCTCCTCGCCGTCGTTGACCAGCGCGTAGCCGCCGCGGCCGCGGCACAGCGCGTGCGCCTGCCTCTCCACATGCGAGCGGTCCACGTCGATGAGCTTCTCCAGCTCCGTGAGGCTCAGGCGCCCGCCGTGCAGCGCCACGTAGTCGACCACCTCGCGCTGGATCTGCAGCGGCGTCAGGAACTGCTTGCCTGTGCGCGTGTGCACCACCTGCAGCTTGCCCAGCTGCTGGAGCTTGAGCAACAGGTCGATCACGTTGTGGTCCGACAGCTTGAGCGCCGCCTCCTGCTGCTGCACGGCGGCAAGCTGCTGCTGCAGCAGCGCGATCTCGTCCATTTTGGCCGTCGGGGAGAAAATGCGAAGTAAAACTATTTTAATAGAATCATTTATTATTAAATACAAGAGGTCCACTATTATATTTGGCAGTAAAACGTTTTGTGATGAAAGTTTTATACCTTGTAGATTTTGTAAATTGGTTTTTGCTGCAGTGCGAAAACATAAAAAACAAAATTTGCTGTACCGGTAACAACATCTGATTTACAAAAACCGAAAACAGAAAATGGAAAACTTTGAACGTTAGATCGTTTATATATACCTACAACTCCGATAATGTTTCTCTTTTTTTAAACCCATTTTCGGTTAAACAAACTACACTTGAAAAAGGAGTTTGTCCGATTCTTATCATGTATACCTCTTAAATTATTACCGATCACCTCCCTGATTTTTTCACATTTGTTTTCGAAAAACCATCTTTTTGATTGATTTCGCTCGATGTTATTTTTTAAAACCCATCTTTTGTACGTAGTATAGCAATATCTTTTATTAAAAAATATATTGTCTTATATAGAACGGGTCAAACAAAATGATGCTTACAAACCCATATCCTGCTACGTTATTAAATAATTTAGCCGGATACAGAAAACCATGCAAAGTTTAATAATATGACGTATCCTTAATTAATTTAATCAGCCAAACACTAAAATGAAATAGCTTTAGCTTCTATAATTTCGGCCTAAGCTATCTAAGCAACTCCGTTATTTTTGTGTGGTAATAACGCTTCTAACACATTTCATGCTTTATTAAGTAATCGATAATCAATACAGTTTTTTACTGTCGTTGTATTTAGTGTGCTAATTTTTAAGCCATGAACCGTACTCTATTATAGCGTTCTACATCCATTTTTCATCGTAACTAGTGCTCGTACTCCATGAAAAGTTGGAAAGATGAATGTGAGGCACTCAAATCGTATTTCGAAGCCGGTTTAACTAGGAAATGACATCTCAGACCGTGCCAAAAATGCTTATACGTACACGATGTATAAAACCCTACACTAAATATCATATGCGCAATACTGGGGACTGGTGGACCATCCAAGACTTACACCAATTCGTATTCGAGTACGATTTAGGTAGCGCTCGATAAGTCATACGAGTTACATTCACAATAAATTAAGGATAAAATACAAGTATATTCTCTTTTAACTCCTGTTTTCACTTCAAAATATCTTCGAGCGCGCGGGCGTAAAGTAAACCATGCCGCACACCAACGATGCAGCAACGCGGAGGGTCATGTGGAAGCGTAGGGTTAAGAGGAAGTTTCCTTAGACCGTGCGTGCGTTGGCGACTACATTTCCGAGGAGCAGAAGCCGCGCCACACCAAGATGGGTTTCGTCATAGACCGAAGCGGAGGCAGCTGCAAGGTTTACACCTGCGTTGACGCAGGATTCCGCTGGTCGAGAGTGGGCAAGACCGACATGTATAATCTCAACAAAAGCCTATTGGGTTTCAGCAAATAACATCGTTTTTTGTGTATTTGAGACAGTACATTGGTTCACAAATTGTCTTCAGCATGGTTTTTCGTGGTGGCGTACTAGTGTTGCCTGGATGCGAGTAGAAGGCGTTGAAGTATGGAGTTTGTTTGTACGAGGCCCTGGATTTCTCAGAAGACTTCAGATAAGGAGAAAATACACGTATATTCTCTTCACTTCGCAATATCTCTTAGACGGCCCAAGTCAAGCAACATCAAGCATCGCCATGCAGCACGACATGCCACAGCAAACTACGCCGACCAAGAGAAGGAGCATCTTTCCAAGTCGGAGCGCGATCAAGCCGTACGTCTCCAGCGTGGTGCGGCGACTCCACAGCAGCATAGCCTACCAGGAGCGTCGGAGCAGTGGAAAGTTCGTGGTTTACGCCTGCACCGAGTGCGGTGCAGAGAACCACTGGACGAAACTAACAACAGGTCACTTCAAGTTGACCGAATGCCCTCCAAGTACTGCTCATATTATATTGAAGATGATGTAAATTGGTCTTGTTCGTATTTACTAACCTCAACTATGTTAAGCTACACCAGGCAGGCGCTGCAGCGTCCAAGAGGAGCAAGAACCTGCAGCGGCTCCGTCCCCTGAAAGCTCAGGGCTGGATGCTCCTCTGCTTCAAGAAGCAGCTGCGTCTCCTGAAAGCGAAGGGCTGAAGGCTTCTCCAGTTCCGTCTCTTGAAAGCACAGGACTGGAGACTTCTCCAGATAACCAAGAACTCCAGCACCAGATCGAGCAGCAAGACCATCAAGCTACAGAGCTCCAGTCCAGCAACGACCAGCCTGCTCAAGAGAGATCGGTCGTTGAGGTAGGATTTGTCGACAAATTGGTGCTCTAATTTATTTCTTACTAACCTTACGTGATTTAGATGAATAACTGCGAACTGCTGGCCAAGATTGAGCAGCTTGAAAATTTAGTTACAGAGCTCCACGACCAGCATGTTCAAGATAGAGCGACCAACGACGCTGTCAAGGTCATATTTTTTTTGAAAATTTGTGCACATATCTACTTTCTAACTATTAACGTGCTAAGAGGAGAGCCGCGAGCTCCACGAATATATCGAGACTCTGGAGAGCCAAGTGGCAAGGCTCCAATCCAGTAACAACCGGCTCGCACAAGATAAATCGGCTGTGGAGGTAAAATTTGCTGAAAACGGTACTCTCTTTATTTTACTAACCGTTTTCATGATTTAGATATACCACCACGTGCAGCAGGCCAAGATTCGCCAACTGCAAGATCAAGTTGACCAGCTCATTTAAGATAAATCCGTCAACGACGCCGTCCAGGTAAGATTTGTTTGAAATGTTGTACACATCTATTTTTCTAATCATTAACGTGTTAGGAAGAGAACCGAGAGCTGCACAAAACGATCGAGGATCTGAAGAATCAAGTGGCAGGCCTCCAGTCGCGAACCGCCAGTCTTGTTCAAGACAACAAAGCCGCAAACAACACCATCCAGGTAACAGTTGCATGAAAATTTGTACACTTTAGGATTTTAGGAGCTGCCTGGATATGTCCGCATCCTCGCTCGAGCCCGCTCCGCCCCAGGTCAAGCCGGCAATCTCTCGTTTGGGAGTGACGGGCTAGATGTGACCCTGAAGGAGGGCGAAAAAGCTCGGTCGTTTGAGTTCGACCGGGTTTTCAGCCCGTCGTCGAATCAAGACGACGTCTTCGGTGAGGTGGCGGGGGTGGTGCAGTCCGCCGTCGACGGGCACAACGTGTCCATTTTGGCTTACGGGCAAACAGGATCCGGCAAAACCTATACGGTAAGTTTGCATGCATTTACATTGTCACAAAGTATTCTAACACTGGCGTCCATTTCTTCATCCCCAAAACGCACCCCAAAACCCCAAAAAAAACCAAACGTCAAACCTCATAATTAGGAGCCATGTACCTAACTTTTACTAAGACCCATTATATATCTAGCTAAGAGTAACCAGCCGCGCTGCGCTTGGCTGGGCGCCCCTTCGGCGCCCCCGCTGTTCGCTTTGCTCGCGATAAAAAGATTCTCTGAGTGCAGTGTTCGGCTCGCTGGAATGCTCGTCGCTGGGCCCGCCTCCGCAAATACCGCGCGGCCCTGCTTCGCGGGCACCCCGCGCGGGTTTGGTGCGGCTACGCTTCTCGCAACCGCTCACCTCCGTTGGTCGGGCGCTATCGCGCCTCTGGAATATTACACAAAAAATTAGCCTAATATTTAGTTACCCCAATACTAAGATTTTTTTTTTTTGGAGACAATTTGGGGGGGCGTTTAATTGAGATTTTGGGGAGTAACAAACAGTTTTTATTGAAAGACCCCAAAAAGTTTTGGGGGACTTTAGGGGACTTTGGGTACGTTGTGGGGATGAAGAAAATTCTCCCCTAACACTCATGTATTAATACATGAATGTTTCATTGTAGATGCTTGGAAATCTGGCCCGCAACGCGGAATAATTCCGCGTGCGCTGGAACTTATTTTTCAGCGAACTTCGGCTTTGACAGAAGAAGGCTGGACCCACCAAGTGGAAGTGTCGGCGCTCCAGGTCTACAATGAGACCATCCAAGATCTGCTGGTCTCCGGTGGCGCCAACTTGGAGCTTCGGATGGCGAGCAAGATCAGCGTCCAAGGCCTCTCGAGTGCTCTGGTGAGTAACATCGATGATGTTCAAGAACTGCTCGCCCGAGCGTCCAAGAACCGCCGCACCGCGAAGACTGCACTGAACCTGATGTCGTCGCGGTCGCACTTCGTGTTGAAGGTACGAATTGTTGGTTCCCACGCCAGCTCTCGAGATCGCTCTGATGGCCTCCTTCATTTGGTCGACCTCGCTGGGAGTGAGCCCGTTGATCGCTCCGGCGTCACAGGTGACCGGATGAAGGAGGCTCAGGCTATCAACAGGAGCTTGAGTGCTCTCATTGGCGTGTTCAACGCGATCGACCAAGACCACAAGCATGTACGTACACCAAGATTTTTGTTATTGCTTTCAACTCATCTTCTAACCTGCTTATTGTTTTGTTTGGCGCCAGGTCCCTTATCGCGACTCCAAGCTCACGTCCCTGCTGCAGCCTTGCTTCTCGAGCGCAGGCAACGTGCAAATGCGCTGCGCTTTGCTGCGAGCCTCAAGACGTGCGTGCTCGGAAAGCCGAAGAAGCTCCTGCAGCGTCACGCTATTCAGGCGTAAGCAGCCCAAGATGATCGCTAGCTAGCTTAAGATTAAGATTCAGATGAAGATTTTGCTTTCATCATGTTCTTCATCTCGCTACCGTAGTGCCACCCTGAGCATCCGAAGGTCTCGCTAGCCTTCCCTACAAGCTCGTAACCACCAAAGTTGCTGGCGAGCTCGATCGTCTACCTGCCGTCTTCGATGCCTTTGACGAGGGTCACCTGCTGCTGCTTGTCATCGTCGGCAACCACCGTGGATGTCTGCACCACTGCCGACTCCAGCAGTGCTGGCTCAAAGCGAGGACGCCTCGCACCATCGTCATCAGGAATGGGGTCGAGCTCCTCCGCGATTTCCAGCTCAATCTCCTCCATGCACCGCTGTCAGCACGTTGTCGTCGTCCGTCGACGTCAAAAGCTTGATTCCTTCGTCGATCTAAACTACCTTCACCTGGTCATGAGGTCATGGATATTCGGGCTGAGCTCTTGAGCGGCAAGATCAAAAGCAGAAACTGTGGCTTCCCTTCAATGTGTGGGTCTTCTTCATGCTGCGCACCCAAGTGACAATACAACACCAAGCGCCCGTTGAACAGGCATGACATTCGTCAGTCGCTCTAATGGCGACTTCGTAGCCCTGTTCAAAAGCTGACTTCTTCACTAGGACGTTGTTATTGTTGGGTAAGTTTGCGAAGTCATCGCTCTTGAAGCCCCCAAAATACGTTCGCTATCTTGCTGCTGGTAGCTGCCTTAGTTGGTAGCAGGATCGCCTTATCATCATGCCACTCCAGCGTGACGACACAGGGAATTTCGTCGGGGCTTTTCAATCACCTGCTGGGCCGCACGCTGCTGCAAGACCCTCTCGTACGCCGCCATGATCACCTTGCGGTCAGCAGCTTCCTCCTGCGCCGACGACCAGAACTTCGGCTTCTCGACCACTAGCGCAACTCTGCTCGTCAATCTCGACAAGACGGACCTGGGGGCTTGAGGCACCGACTGGCTCGATTCGTGCGACGCGAACGACACGAGAGCCCTGCGAATCGATTCCAAGCCGTGTGTTGGCTTGACATCTTCCGGTTCTTCATCATCCGCGAAGTCCCGAAGCGAGTACTTGGCAGGTCGACGACCGTCGTAGTACAGCGGCTTATATGACACGTCGTCCGTGTCGTCGTGACTGCGGAGCGGCTGGATGGCAATGTACGCGTCAAACGACAGCTTCAGCTCCAAGCGGAGGTCGTATATGCGAGCCACCTTGTTCTCATCCACATCGCAGCGCATCGCTCGGAGCGGCAGGTTCATGTAGAAGGTGTCGACAGCCTTCTCGAGAGCTTCCTCAGGTTTGAAGGTCTTGGCAGCCTCTTGAGCCTTGTCTCGGAGCTCAGGCTGCAAAATGTGCTGAAAAGACGATACCAACGACTCGGCGGTGCACGTTCTCAGATCAATAGGCGGGATACCAACACCCGCCGACACGCACATGCAGGCGGCGTAGTACTGCGACGACAAGCTGACGCAGATTCCAACGGGCTTGCCGGCCGCGAGTCCCTCTTCCACGATAGCGGGCTCACCCCAGTGAATGGTGGCCGCCACCTTGCGAAGGATCAGCGAATACGGGAAGTCGCTCTCCACTTCGTAAATATTCTCCGAGTGATACAGCGCGTGATCTGCTCTCCCCTCTCGAGCTTGGAAAATAATCTTCACCTTGGCCTCCTCGGCTGCCTCGTCGATCATCTGTAGCAGCCGATCGATATCAACCGATGCCAGGCAGTACGTGGAGACGCCGAAGTAGATAACAGGATCCCGGGTAGCAAGCGTGAAATCGTTGAGCGATCGACTCCACTTGAACTTGCGCATCTTGGCCATTTCACGCTCGTCCTTCAGCGTAACGTAGCCTGCCACCGTCAGCTCACGCCCCCAGTCAACTGGCCTCTGCAGCAGTTTAGGATTCCACAGATACACGTGTGGGATCTTCCATTCAACCAGAGGGCTGGCCTGGTTGCAGCGACCAGTTAAGCCAATGTGCTCTCGAAAATCGTCCACAATATCCTCCACTCCTCGCCACAATACAGTATCCACGACGCCGTAAGACAGCCAATTCGTCTTCTTGAACTCACGCCCCAGTTGGCTGATATCGTCCATGAAAGTTGCGCTCAGCACGTGGGGCATGGCAAATGTCGGCGACAAAGGCACCAAGCTAAAACACTGTAGCGGAATGCCCAACCGTTCCGCGACGTGAACATGGCCGAACAGCAGCGGGTGCCACAGCAGCACATCCGCTCGGAAGTGCTCTCCGGGGATATCTTGCCCGCCTCCGTGAGGATCAGCTCCGTTCGCTGCAGGCCACAGGGAGTAGACCAGGTCTTTGAAGGGGCCTAGCACCGGACGCCCTGCCCTGTGTCGCTGAATCGGGTTCGCGTCCTTCGTGTCGTGCAGGTACTTGATGAAGTCGTGGAAATTCTTGATGGCTCCGGCCAGTGGGTAGAACTCGAGCCCACGCCCCGTGATGTCAGCCCGGAATTCTTCATGAGCCGCAATCCGAACTCGATGGCCGTCGGCTGCCATCCGCACACCGATAGCAACAAGTTGTTTGACGTTGTTGTCCCAAGTTCCAATGGTTGCGAGACAGATATTCATCGGCGGCACTGTGGTCCCCACGAAATTCTTGAGGATCCGCTCCGACTTGACCTTCTGCAGCTTGGAATACTGACGCCACTCCTCAAGCTTCGCCTCACTGATCGTGTCCGGCACTTTACTTCCAACGTTGAAGTTCAAACCGATGTTGCCGCTTGCAGTGAAGTCAACGGAAATGATCGAGATGCCCTCCCGTGGCGAAGACTCTTCGCTTTCTGCTCCGGATGAGGAGGACGAAGAGTGCGAGCTCCGCTGGATGCGATCAAGAGACTTGCGCTCGGTCTCCTTTTCGCTCATGATCTCGCGGAATCGCGCCTGGTACTTGAGCTTGTCCTCATCGGTGACGTCCAGCTCGACCTTTCTCCGAACTTCCTTCTTGGGGCCAATTGATCGGTGGGTTTCAAGCTCGTCGGAGTTGCCTCCCAACGTGTAGGAATCGTTCAGTCCATTCTCCTTCCCTAGAGCCGCCATGAACGTCTTGTCAAACACACTTCCACGCTTGCGACGACCAGTTTCATTGAAATAATTAGCGTGACCTGCGGCGATATGATCCGCAAACAACGCGACACCATGCACGGGACGGATCACCAGTCCACTCACGCCCTTCACCACTCCAATCACAGCTCCCTTGGGGCCTTCCTCGCGGAATCCCTTCGCAGGCTTCACAATCACATCTTTGAAGGCGCCACCCAGCTCATGGAAGAACGCGGCAGCACCTGACGAAGCCCCAGCAAAACCATCAGAGGGGCCTCGAGCCGTGTAGTCCACGAAGTGATAGTCTACCACCCTCCGGCCGATATTCTCCGGTTGAGACGCCACCACGAAATCGCACACCTCACAGAGCTTCAGCTTGCGACGCTGACACCACCTCGTTGCCACTCGTACATGATCCAAATCACAGCGCATGTTCTCCACTGGCAAGTGACGGTAAAAGCAGCGGACCGCTTGCTCCGCGCCGTCCTCCTGCTGCATATTCTGCTGGGTGGCCACTGCGCAGTTGCGCAGCTCCTCGCTCTGCAGCTCTTCAAACGCGGCACGAAGCTTCTCCGTCGTCAGCTCCTCGATTGGGCACGGGGTCACACCAACACCAGCTCGTGACACCGCCCAGCCCCAAAAATGCTGGTCTCCAAAGAACGGCACGATGAACGTGGGCTTCCCCGCCAACAGACCCGCTGCAGTCGTGCCAGCGCCTCCGTGATGCACCACAGCACTCACACGCGGCATCAACCAGTCGTGCGGGCAGTTCCCCAGGAAGAAAATGTTGTCGGGGATCACCAGGTCTCCAGCCATGTCACTCCAGCTCGACTGAATCAACACGCGCGCGTTCGCCTGCTTCGCAGCTTCAATGATCATCTTAGTCGTCGCGCGCGGGTCGTCCAGCACCATGGACCCAAAGCCAACGAAGATCGGACCGCCGTCACTGCCCAGAAAGTCCTCCAACTCTGGCGAAGGCGTGTACGTCGACGCCGTCCCCTTCAAGGTCACAGTACCCACGACATCGTAGAGGTCGCCCCAGTCTTTGGGCTTCGGCACGAGCTCCGAACTCCACATGAACGCGTGCGGGATGTGCAAGTCCAGGAGAATGTCGCGGCCTCCGTCGCCCTTGCGGATCTTGCGCAGCCCCAGAACTTCCGTGCGGAACTCGTTCACCAGGCCTTCCGTCCCCTGCCACATCAGTAGATCCACGAGCTTGTACGACAGGTAGTTCCTCTTCTGCTTCTTGCCGGTGTACGGCATGTTGGCCAACGGATGCGGAAACGCCGTCGTGGGCACCCACGGCTGCGGGAACATGATGTGCAGCGGCACTCCAAGCCGCTCGGCCACATGAATATGGCCGTAGGTGACGGGGTTGGAGATGATGGCCTGCACTCTGAAGGGTTTGCCACGCACGCCGGGGCCGCCTCCTTCCGGGTCAGCGGCCGACACTGCGGGCCACGTGGAGTGGAGGATCTCCTCGATCATCTGCATGTTGCGCGGCACGTCCTTCTGCAGCGTCTCGATCTTGGTGGGGATGAGGTGGCCGCCGGTCTTGACCATGTAGGTGGCCAGCTCCTTGGGGTCTCCACCCAGCGGGTAGAATTCTACCCCGTGGCTGGTCACAAAGTCTCTGTAGATGGCGTGCGTGGCCAGCCGCACGCGGTGTCCGTCCCTCTGCAGGCGCTGGGCGATGGCCAGGAACGGCTGCACGTCGCCCCTGGTGCCCACGATCATGATGCAGACGTTGAGCACGGGCGGCAGCGCGTCGCCCTCGAGCGGCGTGAGGTCGTCGTCGCTCTCCACTGTGGTGTGCGACCGCCGGCGCAGTGCGTCCAGGTCGATCTCCTCCTCCTCGGCCACGTCCAGCCGGATGCGGCCGTCGGGTCCGTGCACTGCGATGCCCGCCGTGCGCACGTCCTCCAGCGCGCTCTGCACGGGGGACGGCGGCGCGATCGCCAGCGTCGTCGACTCCTTGTGGAACGCCGCGCGGAAGCGCTGGTTCCACGCGTGGAACTTGCACTCGTGCGGCATCGAGCGTCCGAGGCTTGACTGGACTTGAGGGTGGTTAGTCGAGGAGAGTGGAAGTGAAAATGCGGCACTGCCCTGTGGCCTAATCAAAACGAGGGTTGACGCGGATTCCATTGAGATGGGCGCTGGGCCCGTAATATGGCTACACTGCAATGACTGCATGACTTTGAGTGATCGAGTCGATTCTCTGCCTTGGTCTATACTAACTAGCATCCTGCTGCCCAGCTCATGCTTGGCTTGACTCGACTCGAGTGACTCGAGTTGAGTCAGCTCACCTGACGGGCACGACGTCCCAGGACGTGAAGCACGAGAGCAGCAGGAACTGGCTGATGTCCCTCACCACGCCGCCGATGTGGTTCATGCACGCGATGGCCCAGCCCACCTCTTGCAGGATTACGGCAGCGCCTGGGGCTGACGGCCCGCATGTGAAGCGCGTGATGCTCGCCAGCTCCTGGCCTCGCGCCGCGTAGTCCACGGATCGGTACTCGACTTCGTCCTTGCAGTCGCTGCCGGGACACGAGCGCCTCGCAGCGCTGCAGCGCTCGCAGAACTTGACTCTGTCGCGTCGACTCCACTTGGTGGCCATGCCTTCATGGTCCAGGTCGCACCTCATGCGCCGCAGCGGCAGGTGTCGGTAGAAGCTCTTCACTGCCTCCTCGGCGCCATCCTCGCCCTGCATCCTCTTCTGGAGTCTCTGCGCGCGGTTGCGCAGGAAAGGGCTCTGCAGCTCCTCAAACGCAGCACGGAGCTTCTTCGTCGTCAGCTCATGGATCGGGCAGGGGTCCACACCTACGCCAGCTTTCACGACAGCGCGGCCCCAGAACGGTTGGTCTCCGAAGAACGGCACGATGAACGTAGGCTTACCAGCCAGGAGACCACCGGCAGTAGTGCCAGCACCGCCGTGGTGCACGACCGCGGAGCATCGAGGCAACAGCCAATCGTGCGGGCAGTTCCCGATGAAGAAGACGTTGTCGGGGATATCGAGGTCACCAGCCATGTCCGTCCAGCTGGATTGGATCAGCACTCGGACGTTCGCTTGCTTCGCTGCTTCGATGATCATCTGCGTCGTGGCGCGTGGGTCTTCCAGCACCATCGATCCGAACCCGACGAAGATGGGTCCTCCGTCGTCGAGGAACGCCTCCAGCTCCGGTGACGGCGTGTACGATGAGTCTTCGCCTTTGAGCGTGACGGTGCCAACGACGTCGTACAAGTCGCCCCAGTCGAAAGGTTTGGGCACGAGCGCCGGACTCCACATGAACGAGTGCGGGATATCCAGATCCAGCAACATTTCTCGCCCTCGACCGCCCTTTCGGATGCGTGGTAGACCCAGCACGTCGCTTCTAAAGGTGTTCACGATGCGCTCCGTGCCCTCCCACATCAATAGATCCACGAGCTTGTACGACAGATAATTTCTCCGCTGCGGTTTGTCCTGGTACGGCAGGTTCGACATCGGGTGGGGAAACGCCACCGTGGGCACCCACGGCTGCGGGAACATGATATGCAGCGGCACGCCGAGCTTCTCTGCAACGTGAATGTGTCCGTAGGTGACTGGGTTGGAAATGATGGCTTGCGCACGAAACGGTTGACCAGGGACGCCCGGCGCCTTGCCGTCCGGATCGGGGGCCGACACGGCGGGCCACGTCGACTGCAAGATCTCCTCCAGCATCTGCATCTGCCTCGGGACGTCCTTCTGCAGCGTCTCCAGCTTGAGCGGCGGGATGAGTCGCCCTCCGGTCTTCACCATGTACGCCGCGAGCTCCTTCGGGTCGCCACCCAGCGGGTAGAACTCGACGCCGCGGCTGGTCACGAACTCGCGGTAGATGGTGTGCGTGGCGAGCCGCACGCGGTGTCCGTCCTGCTGCAGGCGTTTCGCGATGGCGAGGAACGGCTGCACGTCGCCTCTGGTGCCGACGATCATGATGCAGATCTGCATGGCCGGCGGCCGCACCACCACGCCCTGGTTGTTGCCGACATGGATCTTAGCATTGGCCTTGGCTCCAATTGGTGCGAGCTGCTTGCGGTTGCTGTTCGCCTCCAAGTGGCAATCCGACAGCGTCTGGCTGCGAGGTCGAGAGCACCTCCTCCTCAGCGTTGAGCGCTCCCCTGGCCCTTCCTCCTCGGACGAGTATCCGTCCTCGATCTCGGACGCGGTCTCGTCCATGCTCTTGCCTCGCAGTCGCTCGGGGGAGGTGCTCGCCTCTTTTGCATCCTGTTCAACTTGCTGTTCGCGCTGGGCCGCGTGTGCGTGCCACGTGAACAGGTCCCGGAGCTGCTCGTGCCAGGCCTGGAAGAGCTGGTCCAGCTGCTGCAGCCGCTCGAAGAGCACGGGCCACGCGGCGGCGCCGCTGCTGCTCTGCGTGGGCTTGCGGATGATCGGCGAGCTGTGCACGGGCGGCGCGTTCTCCAGCCGCCAGAAGAGCGCGCGGAAGAACTGGTTCGAGTCCTGCAGCGACGAGAGCGTTAGTGGGTACAGTCGTGAGGTTTGTGTGGCGTGGTGGCTGCCAGCAACGTACTGCGAAGCCCCATGTCTCGGAGCCGGCCGTGGCCACCATCGTTCGCTGTGGCTTGCGCGTTGATCCGCAGATTTGAGACTGAGAGCAGGGCGGTGATAACTCACGTCTAGCGGCGATGCCCTTTCGTATCCAGCGGAGAAAAACGGGGGCAGAGACGAAGCCCGCAATTTTGACGGCGATGGCGATGCAGCTCTCCTCTTTGACGGCGTCATGCTGTGTGCACTATCCAGGGGCAACTGACAGGGCCTGCCCTCGATTTGCATGGAGTTTCCAGGCGACGGAGGTGGTGGTTGGCGCTGGGTGGTTATTTGGGCCTGCAGTGCGAGGGTCTCCGGAATTTCGGACGCGTTGACGCAGAGCTGGCCGCGCTTGCTGATGGCGGGGCTTTGCTTACTCGGTTGCTTGCTTGATGGCTCAAGGATATCATGTTGAAGGGTCACGAGTGCCCCCAGATGCAGGCAAGATCCCCACATGCTCGTGCCGCGCAAGTTTTGAATTTGAATTGACAAGCGACGCCCCAGGATCCCGCCATCAGGCAAGTGCTAGCATAACGGCTGAGTGCATCCCTTTGCGGTTTCCTGGAGCTTTCTGCCACACCACATCGGCATCATGGAGGAGGCATGAGCGAAGTGATCGAACACAACAAGCAAAGGTGTTAAGAGCCAAAAGTAATTAAACTTTAGTCGCTATGAATGCATCGAGCCTTATAAACGGCCGTGAGAAAGCAAAAGCAAAGAGCTTGAAAACTCGGGAGATCGGTTCAGCAACATCAGCAGCACCAGGAAGGAGGAGAAGATGATGATGAGAGGAGGAAGACCACGTCGAAGTGATCTCGACAGCGAGAGACGAGCGACACGACCAGCACAGCAGCACGAACCCGCATCCAAAGCTAGGCAGCAGCATCTCAGCCACTTCAAACGCGAACTAACCCGACCCAAAAAAACCTTCACAGGTCGTCGTGGATGCGGGTCGCGTGCCTCCACTCGTCTCACTCGTCGTCCTCGTCGTAGTCGTGGGCCTTGTTGTCCGCCTTCTTGGCGAAGCCCTTGATCTTGTCGGCCCACGAGTCGGCCGTCTCCTGCACCTTGGACGACATGTCCGAGGCCTTGCTCTTCATCTTGCCCTTCGCCTCTTCCTTCTCCTCGCGCGCGCGGTCCCGCGCCTTGCGCGCACGGGCCTTGGCATCGCCCGCCACCTCGTCCGACTTCTCCTTGGTGCGGTCCATCCAGTCGTAGTCGTCGTCGTCGTTACGGGAGCGGCTTGAGCGCTTACGCTTCTCCTGCTCCTGGCGGCGGCGCATCGCATCCTTCACAACAACAACAACAACAGTCAGCCTCTCACCAGCCTCTACCATAGCAACGAGCAGCCGATCTTACCTGCACACACTGCCGGTAGTCCTGCGTCTCCTGCTCGCAGTCGGCGCGGTCGAAGGAGCCGCCCCAGAGCTTCTGGAACCAGTCGCCGTAGCAGGCCTTCACGCGCTCCTTCTGCTCCTCACACTCGGCGAACGCGTCCATCTTCATCATGCGCAGCACAGCGAACAATCGGCAATGAGCAACGGGGGCAACGCGCAGCGAAGCGACGAGGGCGGAGAACCGGCGCCATCTTCACGGCGGGGACGCGGCGCCAAGTGTCGCGCGCATCGGCACCGTTCGTAGCAAACTTCAAAATGCGCCGCTCACCTTTCTTCGGCGACAACTTATACTGGCAGTCACACGGCGAAGGCTCGGAATTCGACCGACGAGACCGTATCCCCCTGCAAAGTCACTGATGCGACAGTTGGGGCAGCCTGTATCGCCTTTCGCGGGGGTCTGGGCGGGACACAATAGCAGAGCACTCGGTTTGGCTATGTCGGCCGGCGTGACTTGCGCCCAGTATGCTCGAGGAAGGCGCCCCCTACCGCGCGGGACAGCGCCCAGTCCCGGTGCTTCTTTGCTGCCCACAGTCAAGCCAGCGAGACCCAAGGCTCAAGCGCAACACCGGGCGCTTCTGCTCTTATTCGAGAGATCTCTCGCCGTCGTCTCCGCCTCCAGTCGCCTGGGCCGACCGACCGATCGACCGCCAGCTAGCTAGCAGGCACCTCTCGTATCACACAGCCACAGCACACACACACGCAGCGACTGAGTGCAGGATGCCTCCGATCGGCAGCAGCTTCCGCAGCATCATGCGCGGCAACTCGTCGTCCGAGTCGTCGACGCTGTCGGACGAGAACGAGATCCAAATGCAGGGCTGGATGCGGAAACAGAAGGAGACGCTGCGCTCGTGGGCGCGGCGGTACTTCACGCTCAACGGCAAGGTGCTGACCTACTACGACAGCGAGGACACGAGTCGCGGCGCGCGCGGCGTGCTCGAGTTCGTGGACGTGACGGCGCTCACGACGGAGAACAACGGGCTGTCGCTGCACCTGGTGAACGGCAAGGAGGTGCGGCTCATCGCCGATACGCACGTGGCCTACGCGGCCTGGATGGCGGTGCTCTCGGCCGCCGTCAAGAAGCCGCGCACCAGCAAGAACCGCACCAGCAAGGAGGGCTGGGCGCACTGCCTCACGGACGACGACGTCTGGACGCGCTTCTTCGTCGTCATCAAGCACGACAGCTTCAGCTGCTACGAGTCGGAGGACGACGACGCCGAGCTCGCGCTCTCGGGGCTCATCCGCGCCGTGGACGAGTGGGACGGCAAGCGCTTCGGCATCGTCTGCTCGCTGAACCGAAGCCGAACCATCAAGCTGTGCTTCGACTCGGCCGAGGAGAAGATGTCGTGGTTCCTCACGCTCGAGTTCTCGGTCTCGTACGGCGCCGCGCGCATGAAGAAGGAGGCGTCCATCAAGAGCAACAGCAGCGACCACAATCCCGTGCTGCGCGCAGACTCGTCCAAGTCGGACGTCGGCGGCGCGGCTGCTGAGGAGGACGACGGCGTATGGATCTAGATGGGATCTAGTGCTGTTGCTTGCTGGCGCGTTGGAGGAAGACGTGCGCGGGACGGAGGGGGGATCGAACGGGGCGGAGCGACGGAGCTGCTCGAGGCGCTTTGCCCACGTTGGAGACCCTGCGTCCTCGAGAGGAAAAGATGAGGCCCACCCTCATGGGCACGCAGCTCGAGTAAATATTGCCACCGAAGGCTGCGACGACGAGTTTGTGTGGTCGCGCTTGCGGTCATTTTCTTTTTTTGGTAGTGCTGCTGCGAGAACGCTGTAAAAGGAGAGAAGACGTTCATTTCGATGTAAAGATCAATAAATGAAAGTATACCTAGCCAGCTGGCAGCAAGGTGTCCATGGACTCGATCGCGAGGTGTTGCTTGCCAGGGATCTTCCGCTGATTACGGCGAAAGGCTTGAGGCGACCTGATACATGAAAACCTTGATCCTTGCAAAGCACTCAACGATCCTCAACTCGATCGGCGTTTGCGAGCGTCAGCTGCTGACGAGCTGCCGTCTGGCAGCTGACCCGGTTCTGGGTTGACTCCAATGCAAGCGGGACTTCCAGGGCAAACTGCTGAATCTTGCGCACGTTCACGTAGCTTGGCACCGTCATCCTCTTGCGCGTTGCGTTCAGATACCTTTGGTATTTAAATGTGGCGAATCTGTCTGGTGGGAGCACGAAGTACAGCCGCGGCACTGCAGGGTTTCCCAGAAGCTTTAAAACAGTGTGCTGCTTGCAGGGGTGTTTGTGCACCAGTCACTTGGAACAGGATATCAGGCTTAATAATTGCATCGACCGACTGGTAGTTCTTCGCTGCTGGCTGCAGGTTACTCGTGTTAGCAGCAGCGACCACTTCAGTGTCTTGAGTGAAGACAACAACTTGCTTGGATTCGTTCAAGGAAATGACCGAACCATCTGCATTCATGTCAACATCCTCGTCATTGTCAACATCCTCGTCATTGTCAACATCCTCGTCATTGTCAACATCCTCGTCTTCGCCGTCCCATTCATCTTCCACGAGATCATCGCCATCATCGTCACCCTCGTCGTTGTCGACCAGACGCCGGACTGGAAACACTCCACCCCGCGGTAGCAACAAGTGGCCACGAAGCACAGCAAGTGCACCGACACCATCCGAGGCAGCAATGAACTCGAGCAGTTTCCGCTTGTCTTTTTGGTACAGACGTCTGTAGACCGTTTGCTGAACGTATTGCGATGCGAAGACGAAGTACTCATTGTCAAATTTTTTGTTGACACGATAATGCAGCAATCGATGCGATACTTCAGCATCTTTTGCTTCCACTTGGCCACAAGCGTTCACCAATAAGTCGAGATCAGCGCTGTCAATCGCTGTTCCAAGCAACGCCTGCTGGTTATCAACTTGAGCATATCGCAAGACGTAACGAGCAGTGCCACCCCATCGACGAAAGCAATCCTGCACGACTGCCACTGGTGTATCCGCGTACATCAGCTCACGACATTGCAGAATCTCCTCGATGGACCACACCGGCATGTAACAGGACTGGCAATTCGTCTTGTTGAACTCATACCAGATTGAGCGTCGCGGTGGTGTCACAAGAATAGTCTTCGCTTTGAAATATGTAGGCTTGACGGCATCCACGATGTAATATGTTGTCGACCGGTCGAGAATGGGAGCAAAGTCCTCCTGTGATCCTTGAGCCACCACATCGCGAGAAAACAAAAAACGCCTCTTGAGAATACCATTCTCATACACCACCGTCGCACCAGCATGCGCAAGTAGAAGCAAGATCACGAAGCCAAAAAACGTTTTGCCAATTCCTGGGTTGCCGAGGATCACAAGGTGCGGTGTTTTCTCCACTTCGTCATGGATCCTCTGCTGACATAGCTTCCATAGCTTAGGGTAGCAAGACCGAATGTAGATACGAGAGCCAAGTAACTCATCACCAAGAAGATACGTGCCTTCGGGTAACTTGATCAAAGCTCCAGCTTTCACCTCAGTACGATCGCTCACAAGTGCTTTCCAAAACGCCACCAACGGTGCCGGATTCAACACAGCATGTTTCGTGACCGGGATAGATACATCGCCCACGACAAATTGACGATCTCCAGGAAGCGCAGGCAGCTTCGAATCTCGGAGCTTCACCAGCACGTGAATTTCTTTGCGTCCAGGCTGAAAGTTCGATCCAAAGTAGTCTTCATCGAGAAAAGACGAAGAAAGCATCTTGTCATAACTACTGTCGACGTCTCCTAGCAAAAAGCTTTCCGTATTGTGGTCGTGCTTCATCCACTCGGGTTTCCCCTCCCCCTTCTTCCGCGCCAAGTACAGCGTCAGCAACCTTGGAGGGATAGGATTCTTCTCAGTGCTCAAGATGCCAGCGATCTTCTTCTGTAGCGCCTCCACATCCGCGTCGAGCTCGATGTCAATGGAGAATACACTCCCTTCAGTGTACACACCGCAGCGCAGCGTCACCTTCACCATGATCTTCGCCAGGAAAGTTCTCGACTACTGGTGAGAAGCTACACAAGTCTTCCTGGGGCCTGTTACTCCGATTTAGTAAGTTCTTATACACTCCTTTTTATTATTACTTGCTACTTAAGTACATCAATTCTGCGAAAACAGTCCTAGCATCCATGGGTCCTTAGAGCGATGTCCAAGTAAAACGTCGATCGATTATTTGGACCTGTTAGGACACCTTATTAACAGTAGTTGGGCCTATTACAGAACTCCCCTGCTTACCCCTCGCCTGCATAAAGTTTGGTACCTCGCACAGATAGTACAAATCACTGTTGTCAGCATCCATGCACATCCGTGCATAAATTCACCATATACTGATTTAACTGAAAATGGAGGGAAAGTGTCGAGTGCGGGAAGCTTACACAATAGCTATGCGCCGCAATGTTGTAATAAATCAGTATGTTTAGCCTCCTTTGCAATTTTATTAACCTTGCAAGATTTATTGGTCCCACCTTTTTGGCTAAGGCGGGGAGTTCTGTATTACACTGTGTAATTTACACAACACTACAACAACGCATGGACATCGACAAGGGGCCGCGCTCAACGCAGTGACCTAGCCACACTCTTCTCTTCATTTGCTTTTTCTTGGTGCTTTCCCCACTATATATGTGTAGTGCATTGACGCGTACTTGTCACCGTCCTGCCGGGGCGAATCTTATTTACAGCTTCGCCAGAGCGGCCTCGACCTCCGCGTCGCTAGACACAACGAAGCTCTTGGTGTCGGCCTTCTTGAGGAGGGCCTCGAACTTCTCAACGTCAGCCTCGGCGTCCACCTTCTTCAGCAGCGCGGCGGCCTCTGCGGAGGAAATGGACTTGACGCCCTTGCCAGCCTGGTCCACGAAGACGGCAGCCTTCGGGTGCTCCACCAGGTTGTTGCACGGCACGTTCACGGCAGCGCCGCCCTCGACGGCGACAACGTGCTTCTTCGACACCTTGCTAGCAGCGTCCACAACGGCGCCACCGAACAGCGAGGTCACGCCGGCCTGGTTCCAGATGTTCAGGTGAGCACTGTAGAGCTCGCCCTTGTTGATCGCCGCAGCACGTCCAGCGCCTGTTGTAGCAACAGCATTGGTGTTAGATACAAACTCCAGATCTCGCCACTTCAACTTGCTATCTCCGCTTACCCGTGGCGTTGAACACAAGCGCGGTCTTGTTGCCCTTGATCAGCACGTCGGCGGGGACCACCAGGGACTCCGACTCGGCAACCTCCAGCAGCTTCTTCTTGGCCAGGCCAATGGCGTCCTGCACCGTGGCCAGGTCGGCGGCACCCGTGATCACGACCTTGACGAACGTGGCACCCTCGTCGTCGTTATCCACGAGCAGCTGAGCCTGCGGCTCCTGGCCCTTGAACTCGCCGCCCGTGGCCACGTACACCACAATGGGGCGGGCTGCGTGTGGGTCCTTGATGGGGACGCGCACCAGCAGACTCTGAGCGAACAGCGCCACCAGCGGCGAGTCCGAGATCACGCGCACGCGCGTGCGGTCGTCCTTGAACGAGCCCACAGCGCCGTCCTGCGTGTACAGGTTGGCCTCCGTCGACAGGTGATCCGTCACCTTCTCGTACAGACCGTCGAAGTCGTTGAACACGATGCTCACGTCCACCTCCTCAATCGCCACCTTCTTGCCAGCTGCAGCACAATAAACACGCAACAATAAGAACAAAATCTCCACAATAAAACCACTACAACAGCAACAACAATGCCGTACCGGGCTTCTCCTGCTTGGCGAGCTCCGCGAGCTTGGGCCAGCTCATGTTGCGGAAGGCGTCGCCGTGCGGCGTCACATCATCGTCAGCGAGCGACCAGTTAAACTCGATGTTGAGGCCTTCGTGCTCCTCCGGGAACTCCTACTCGTCGAGAAATAACAGCAATAGTGACAGGAAATTATCAGCACCATCGCAATGTATGTCACAACGATATAATGGGCGCTGTACGCACCACCACGAACTTGTCGGCGGCGTGCGGTGCGACGCTGAAGTTGCGGAGCAGGACGCGGCGCGACGCGACCGAGCGCAGCGCCTGGAAGCTCTGGCGGAGGGCCATGGGGACGGGGAGCGGGCTTGCGGCGGCTCTGGCTTTTCGCCTGCGGTTCTAAGGGTCCGGCGATCGTGCGGAGGGAAATGACCGGCCCACAACTCGCTCGCACTTAGTCGAGTTTCCACCAACCAGAACGGTGGAATCGAGTTTTGGCCAATTAGATCTGAGCGTCGGCTTTTGATTGCAGCAAGTTGAACGTTCTTCCGCACTCGAGCGGGCACATGGCGGACGCGGAAGTGCCGCTCGCGGCGTGCGGCCTAGCGCCGTCAGTTCTCGGTAAGGCGGCGTGGAAGTCAGGATGATATGTAGACGTGTGTCTATAGTATATGCTACAGCTAACGCGGTCGCGTGGTTCTCTGTGTGCACTTCGTGGTGGGCCATCGCAGCGGCGCTCTTCCGAGCTGGATTCCGGTACCAAAAAGACCTCGTGGACATCTCGGCGCGCGAATTGGCCAGCGGTAGGAGCGTAACGTTGATAAATTGGTATACTAGAGGGGGAAATGAGGTGATATATCGATGCTTTGATGCTGTAGAGGCGCAGATCAGCGTGAAGGAGGCGGTGGAAGCGCTGGAGATCGCTCGGGGTGACGAGAAGTCGGCGGCTGTGGGGGAGACGGCGCTGGATCTGCTGCAGGTGCCGATGGATTGCAGGTATCAGTGCGATGAGGGTCGCGTGTGATGCTTATGGGTTGTGTTTGATGGTGGTAGGAGGTGACGAAGAGCACGCCAATTGCTACGAGGCTGGTGGGGCTGGATGGACTGCTGGGTGGAGGCTTGCAGCGCGGTGAAGTCACAGAGATATGTAGGTGTCAGGTGTGGTCGGAAACGTTTCATATTCATGTGTGTAGTATTTACTTTTTATGGTTTTCAAAACGAAGGTGGCGGTCCGGGGACTGGGAAAACCCAATTTGCGTAGGTGTTGTGATAGGGCTTGGCTGGATGAATGTGCAGGAAGGCAATGCGACTAATTTTATAAATTTGATGGCTATAGAATCCACGCTTGTTTGGCGGTTCAGTATGTGGCGAACGAGTCTGGAAAGCCGTCATCCGCGGTATTTATTGGTAAGCCGTTGGCACACGAGGCGAACATGCATGGAGTATTACTCTGACTCTTGCTGATGCAGACAGTGAAGGGAGTTTCATGATAGAACGTGTCGCGTCGACGGCTGAGCACTTCATCGAGGATTTTCGTCGGCTTGGCACAAAGCAATTGGTGCGTAATTTTTGACGCTGATTGTTGCACTGAAGCTTATGAGCATTCTCTGATGCTATAACGATTGGTATTATTCCTGATTCCTGTAGACGCGGGACGATATGCTGCGAGGGATAACATATTACCGCGTGCACGACTTCTTGGAGCAAATGGAGGTTCTGCACTCGTTGCCAGCTTATCTTCGAGCTACCGATCAGGCAAGGCAATGTGTTTTTTTATAATGTTGCTGGGTTGTCCTTACAGTAGTGCGGAGCACTCTTTTGTATCTATATACTACAGTGCAAGCTCGTTGTGGTTGACTCTGTTGCCTTCCACTTTCGTCATGGATTCGAGGATTACAGTCAAAGAGCACGAGCTTTAGATGATCTCGCCATCTTTCTGCATGGGATTGCCGCTGATTTCGATGTGGCTGTAAGTGGTTTTCTTTCCCCGTCTTAATCTGGTGTGTATGCGGTGCTCTGAACTCCAACGTCTGTGTGAAGGTGCTGCTGATTAACCATATCACCACAAAATCGTCAAATAACGAGCGCCAAGTATCACAAGAAAGACCAGCGTTGGGTATGTCTGGCTGATAATATGCTTGTGGGCCTCGTTAATCACATTTCCTTTTGCAGGTGAAAGCTGGGCACACTCAATAGGAAATCGGGCGGTTTTTGAATGGGAGGTGCGTGCTCGTTGAATTACCCAAAAGTTTGGGTAATTGAATTGAAAATGATATTTGTGGCTTGGTAATAAGAGTGCAGGCTAGTTGCCGGGTGGCCCGCCTGATCAAGTCTGCGGCGTTAGCACATGATTCTGCGCTTTTTGAAGGTACGTGTGCATCGTTATCAGCGCGGTACAGGCTCTAATGGGTACGCTGACATTGCGAATGTCTGTAGTTTCAGAACGAGGAGTGCGCGATGTGTGCGAAGAAGAGTACTAAACGCTCGAGAAATTTACTACGTAGTAAGTACCATGTAGTAGTTGTCAATCATGGATGATTCATTACCATCTCGCTCGTCCTGCTGCTACGAGTTGCTGCTCAATCGAAGCCCAAATCGGGACGCGTCGATAGCTCTACACGAGCGCCTCTTGGCTTTCGCACGCCAAACCCATGTGGCCAGCAAAGCACGTGCAGGCCCCTGTGCTGTAGTCGCAAGTGCCGCGGCCAGAGCACTCCGCCAGCTCAGTCAGCGGACGCTGCACTACCGTGGTCGCCGAAATGATACTGCCCGCCACAACGTCCGCATCCGCGTAGACTTCGAATACCTCACAGCTACCGGTTCCAACCCCGCTCACTGGATGCTGACCAACTGCAGTGTGTAGGGCGACATTGCACTCAAGCATGTTCTGGTAACCTGTACCTCCCGGCTCGGAATTGAAAACTACCTCGCAGATCACGCTATCTTGAGTTGCAGCGGCAGTGTTAGCAACGCTATAGTAGATTGGCAGGACGGTGCCATAGCCTTTTGGGTCGGTCGGGTCAGTGCGAAGGAACGAGTAAAATGATGCCGCGGCCGACACAGTGACGCCGTTCAGTACATTGTTGGGCAAACGTCGTAGGGCCTGCTGGATGTTGGCACACGTCGTGTCATCATTGGTCCCTGCTGCGGCGCCAAAGGTGATCTTCTCAGTTGTGTAGGCGTTGCCGTACGGGTCGTGGTACGTGAGGTATCCAGAACCACCGGACTGCTTGATTTTGATGGCTTGCACCATGTCTTTTTGGTTGGGCGTCAGCGGATCGTCACCCTTTGGACACGTGCGGAGCGAGCAATCGTGGCCTTCGTAGTTGGCGTCGCACACGCAGCCCATGATCTTCTCCTGATCCCACAGCGAATACTTCCGGCCGCTCACGCCTTGAATGCGCTTGTGGAAATTATCTCCGGCCAGCTCCTCGATGAACTCGCACGTTCCGTGGCCGCTGCAGTCGTTGGGGCATTGCATCCGGCGGCACCCGCTGCCGACAAACCCGGCGTCACACGCGCACTCCCCCGTCGAGCGGTCACACGAACCACGGTTGGCACACTCGGCGTAGTAGTGCGCGTCGTCATCCCGCTGGGCCGTGTCGTGCCACGCGCGAGTGAACGGGCACTGGCGGCCAGAGCAGTCGCCGCCGATCCAGTTCTGCATGCAGTCGCAGACGTCGTTGAGGTCGCACTTGCCGTGGCCGGAGCACTTGTTGGGGCAGGCACCCAGCACGAGGCTGGGCGTGGCCAGCAGCGCCGTCAGCACGGCCACAAACCACCACTTGGTCATTTCCTGCTCTCTTCGACTCTTGCTCTTGCTGCTGAAGTCTTGCGCTGTGCTGGGAGGCGAATCCAAATGTGTGCGGCTTCAATGAACGTCCGTTGGTTGGCGAGTCCCTTTGTGCGATCTTGCAGCGAGACGTCGCCAAAGTGACCATTGGCGACGATCTTCCAGCGGAGGGGCGCGCGACCGCTAACCGCCCGCACCCTGACCCTGGCCTTGGACGTCCTTCCTTCTCATTTTTCCGTTTAGCACAACCTCCAGCTCCAGCTAACAGCTCCACAGCCGTGTATTATCTCTCACATTTCACCTGAGCACAGCACAACTACCCCCCTCTCTGTGATCCCTCCACGACCAGCCTACAGAATCAACGCAAGCCACCCGGCAACGATCGCAATGCCACCGACAGGCTATAGAATACCAACATCAACACGTCAGCTCAATTCCCCTCTAGTCCGCCACCTCGCACGCACCGTGAGCATGCCGAGCTTCTTCTCCCCCGTGAGCGTCATCACGTAGAGCGAGCCCGAGAAGAGCATCGTCCCCGTGGTGATCAGCCCGCCCGCCAGACCCGGACGTCGGCACATTGGCGTGGCCAGCAGCACCACCGAATGGATCAGCTGTCAGAAATAGCTCATCGTGAGTCCACTGCAGCCCAATGACAATGACAATTAGAGGCTAATTTCGACCTGGTAGTGAGCTGCAGTCTCCCAGTTCTTGAGCAGATGCGGGTCCGTGATGCGGTTCTTGAGCCCGTGAGCTCCGAAGGCTCCTGAACAAATCCATTGTGCGCGTCGCAGAATTACGGTTGAGCTGGTTGAGCTAAATATAGACCGAGGGGGCTATCAATAGCACGCACCGAGCAGCACGGCGCTGGCGCCTGAGAGCGCGCCCACCTTCCACCAGACCGAGAGCGCCGGCGAGATCACTGCTGCCTTCATCGTCGATGCAAGCTCGCTCGCTACAGTACCGGTATGTACAGTATCTGCGGTCGACAATCGGGGTTTGCAGCGTGGTTTCGACCAATCAGAAGCGTCGAGTTGCATGACTATGGGACGGATAATCCTCAAATGTGAAGTTGAAGTGCATCAAGTTCAAGGGGTATTGAATAGCGATCTCATATCAATGGTGACCTCAGATCTGCTGATGCGATGGCCTTGCGGACAGGGTAGCCTTGCTGCGCTAACGCCTTAAGGGCTTGCTCTCTGCCCGTAACCTTGATCTCCACTTGGCAGTAGCGACTCGAGAGCAAGGTGCTGAGCGCTTTGGCCGCGTACTCCTTCTGCTGGAAGGTGCCGTCCTGCGCCGTCGCCGCCAAGGCAGATACGCCTCCAGCTGCTACGATCGCAGCCTTGTTATCCCCGCGCGACAGGTGCTCTAGTGCTCGCAGCCCCATTTCCTTTTGGTAGATAGTCCCATCACGCGCGAACGCCACCACTAGCGGGATGACTTCGGAACTGACGAGTAGGGGGAGCTCCTCGTCCGTAGCCGCGACGTACAGCAGCTTGTACACGGCGTGTTCCTTCAGAGCGATGTTGTCTTCGCTCTCTGCTGCCTTGAACGTGGACAATACCTCCTTGATGCTGCTAAACTCCCTCTTTGTTCAGTACGTTGTGGCAGGTGCTAGCCAGCAGTTCTAAGGTGAGGATGCCCTTCGCGACTGGGTTCGCCGCTTTGTTGCGAACATTTGACGATACGTTCAACAACGCCTCCGCAGCTCTCTTCTTCTGCACTTGGCTTCCACGAAGACTGAGGGTTATCAGAGCAGGAATACCGCCGGCTCTTGCGATTGCGACCTGGTTACCAGAGTCCTCGGACAGCAGCCGTGATAGCGCTTGTTTTCTGAGAGGAATTGCCTCTCCGCACTAGCTTCACCAGCGGTTGAATCCCTCCCGCAGCTGCAATAACGCATTTGTTGTCAATAGCCGAAGAAAGAAGCGAGAGAATTGCCGCGGCCTTGTCTTTCAAATTGTCATTTTCACCGCGGAGCAGCTTCACCAAAGGAGGAATCGCACCTGCGGAGGCAATCGCCACTTTGTTCTTGTCGTTTGCCGACAAACTCCACAAAGCCGTCGCAGCCTTTTCCTTCAGTGAGTGATCAACTGCACGCAGCATCGCCACCAACGGCGGGACTCCTTCTGCTTCGACAATCGCCACCTTGTTGGCTTCATCGATCGAGAGACTGGCGAGCGCTGCGACCGCTTTCTCTTTCAAAGCGGGGCTATCAGAGCCCATCAACGCCACAAACAACGAGATCCCTCCGACCTCTGCAATGACGCGTTTGTTTTCCGTATTCGCCGACAAATTCGACAGCGCTCCGACAGCTTTCATCTTCTGTGCAGTGTTTCCATTATCTGCCAACTGGACTAACGGAGGAATTCCACCTGCCGCCGCGATTATCGCTCGGTTTTCCACATTTACCGCCAGATTCAGTAGAGCTGCAGCCGCGTACTCCTTCGCACGGGCAGATCCACCACGAACCAGTTGTATCAACACCTGCGCTCGCAATCGCCGCTTTGTTTCTGTTGTTCACCGAAATCCCCCAGAGTGCAGACGCCGCCTTCTCTTTCTGAGCATCGGTGCCATCGCGCATTAACGCCAGCAGCACTGGGATCCCACCTGCAGTAGCAATCTCCACCTTGTTCACGTCATTCACCGACAAATTGGCCAGAGTACCAGCCTCGCTCGTCTTCTGCGCGATTCCACGATTGCGGGCGGCAGCTACCAATAGAGGAATCCCGTGGGCTGCCGCGATCGCGACTTTATTCGCTTCAGTGACGGACAAGCGCTCCAGTTCGGCCAGGGCCTTGGTCTGTTCAGTGGTGCTACCATCCCGTAGAAATGCCAAAACGGGCGGGATATCGGCCGCAGTCGCTTTTGTCGAGTTCCTCTGACCCATACTATAGGTAGTCAATTGCAATGCGCTTGCGTGGTAAATATTCATATGAGGCTGTGGCGAAGTGTGTGTTTTGGTAGCTACATGTAGCTATCACGCACACAAACTTTGGAGATTCAATGAGCTGGATACTGATATTTCACCAAACACCTGGGTCCCCGCTGTTTTACTCCTACAAATTGTAGGCTACAAATGCTAACAAGTCTGCGGTTTTATCCGGTATGAACTTCATCGACTGAGTTTGTATCTTCGCCGTAAAGTTTTGCAGTTTCTTATGGGCGTCTCAGACTGGAGACTTATTTGAGGCGCAGGCGTCAAGCTCGGATATAAATCAGGGGACGTGTTCGTGTGCTGCAAACGAAAGCACGCCATCATATGCAAAATGCTATCTCAAGCTATAGTACAGTACGTGCACTTCGTATTCAAACAACCACACTTGGTGAATTAGCCGAGATGTTTCTGTCTACATGTCAACACCAGGAACGCATCAAAGCGACAAAGAGAAAGAGACAGAATCCACATGCTCATACAATCGCGGCAAATGCATCTTTTGCAGCTACATCAAATAGACTCTATTCAACAGTTGAGTCCAAGGCGCCTTCTTCCATTTTCAACAGAGAACTATCAGTGATTTCTGGTGGCAAATCAACTACACGTAGCATTCATGCGTATCCACGTGATGGTGGAGAGGGTTGTCCCGAGCAAGTGTCATCGCCGTAATATCTCCGCCAGTGTTCCGATCATTGAGCGATATGTTCGACAAGACCTGCGCGGCATTCCTTCTCTGCGTCTTGGTTCCGTTCTGCAAAAACTCCAGTAGTGCGTGAATGCCTCCGGCGGCAGCAATCGCCATCTTGTTCTCTTGGTTCAATGCCAAATTGGACAACACCACTGCGGCTCTCTCCTTCAGACCGTCGCTACCATCACGCACCAGCATCACTAAAGCTCGAATGCCCCCAGCAGCTGCGATCACTGCTCTGCTTGCAGGATTCATCGACAAATTCGTCAACGCTATCGTGGCATTCAATTTCTCCGTTGAATGTCCATCCCAGAGCAAAGCCACGAGTGGAGGAATGCCGCCAGCACCAACGATTGCGGAGTTATCGCGGCTTGACGACAAATTCGCCAGCACCCTGGAGGCATCTTGCTTCATCGAGTCACTACCACAGTACATGGCTGCAACCGCCCCCGCAGCAACAATTACACCTTTAATTTTACCAGTACGCTCCGAGAGATGCATCAACATCGTCAGTGCGCACTCTTTCTGTCGAACAGTCCCAAACTGCTGCAAAGCCACCACCGGATCAATTCCACCAGCAACTGCAATAGCAAATTGGCACTCTGGAATCAAAGCGAGATTCGCCAGCGTTCCCACCGCTCTCGTCTTCTGAACGGCATTACCCGAGCGCAACAATTCGATCAAAGGAGGGATTCCACCCGCCACTGCAATAGCCTCTCTGTTCTCAGGCACCATCGAGAGATTCCACAGCAGTCCAGCAGCCACCTCTTTCTGGTACTCCCCGACGTCGCTCATCGACTTCACCAGCGGAGAAATCCCCCCAGCGGCTACGATAGCCGCTTTGCACGCATCATTGGCTGACAAAGTCCACAATGCGGTTATGCCATTCACTTTCTCGGAAACATCACCACACTGAACCAACAGCACCAGCGGATGGATACCTTTTGCTGCTATGATGGCCATTTGGTTGTCTGAATTGGTTGCCAGCAATGCCAAGACCCCCGCCGCCTTCTCCTTCCCAACCGAGTTTCCATCTCGAACCAACGCCACAGTTGGTGGAATGACACCAGCAGCAGCCACGATCCCTCGGTAGTTGGCGTTCATGCACAAGTTGAATACTGTCGCGACAGCGTGTTCCTTTTGAGCTGCATTGCCACGACGGACCAAATCCGCTAGAGCTGGTACACCCCCAACTTCCACAATCACCGATCGATTTTCATTATTTGTCGAAAGTTTCGATAGTGCCAACGCAGCCTTCGTCTTTTGGGCTTTGGGTCCATGACGTACCAACTCCACCAACGGAGGGATGAGGCCCGAAGATGCAGCTATAGCAGTGACTCGGTCCACGTCGAGTTTTGCCAACGCGACGGCAGCTTTTTTCTTGTCGCTGGAGCTTCCTCGGGACAAGAGAGATACTAGATACGGGATATCCGCTTCGGTGGAGTGAGGCTTGCCCATGTGCGTCCTTCCAAGCAAATTCGGGAATGAAGGGAACACTCTGAGTTGCGATCCTAGCACGTATGGGTACAGACGCGAAAGAGTATCCATTGACCCCATCAAGTACGTGGTCACCGTCATTGAAGTGTTGAAGCATGTGAAATGATGCAAATACTGCTGCTTACACGATGCCGAGTATATGCCCAAGTTACGAGCTCCATTGCCCCGGCTACCAGTGAGTGCATCAGTGACGAGCGAGGAGAGTTCGTTCATTGTCCGTAGCATACTCATCACGCTCGAAGCGACTCATAAGATGTGGTTACTTCACGTCACTCTTCATTCTACTACAAGGCCGAGTCGAGTTGCTCGTGATGCATCTGAACCATCGCGAGCAGCGAGCTGGTGTCGTTGCTCGTGGTTGCGCAGTGTAGCAACGATCATGAGAACTACACCTCGACACCCTGTTGCCTCCAAACACAGGCATTCACAGCTTCGTGGCTCATTGAATGACTATTTTTCGGACGAACTTTGTTTGTTTCTTTTGTTTTTGTAGTGTCGAGATTCTTAGGCTTCGTGACACAACACAAAGACAATGGATGCCCCCTGGTGTGCGTCTTGAAGCACTCTACACCAGCGCTTCCTGCTTCTGACACGCCAACCCCATGTGGCCAGCGAAGCATTCGCAGGTGCCCGTGCTGTAGTCGCAGGCACCACGGCCAGAGCATTCGGCCAGCTCCGTAAGAGGACGGTACACCGTGGTGCCATCCGCGATCTGCTCATCGAGGACGGATCCGTCGGTGTTTAGATCAGTAACGACGACATCCACAGGATACACCTCGTACACCTTGCAGGTCGTGGCATCGGCGCCCGTGATACCAGCGGACATGGGGTGCTGACCTCCCGCATCATTATGAGCGAGCACGTTACAGTCGAGGAGGTTCTGGAACCCCGTCGTGCCTGCCTCGGAGGTAAACTGCACCTCGCAGATGACTTTATCCTGTGTGCCTGTTCCATCGTACGGAAGAGTTCCCGTGTTGTCATCGTTGAAGATCTTGGTAGTCGTGCCCTCACCGCTCACGCCCCGCGGGTCTTTGCGCGTGAAGCCGTACACCCGGGCTGCAACCTCCACTGTGACGGTATTGAGTACGTTGTTCGGCAGACGCCGCAAGGCCTGCTGGATGTTGCTGCACGTTGTGTCATCATTGGTCCCCAGAGCGGCACCAAAGGTGATCTTCTCAGTCGTGTAGGCGTTGCCGTACGGATCGTAGTACGTGAGGAATCCCGAGCCACCCGCCGCGGTAATCACAATAGCTTGTACCATGTCAAACTGGTTTGGCGTTAGCGGATCGTCACCCTTTGGACACGTGCGGAGTGAGCAATCGTGGCCTTCGTAGTTGGCGTCGCACACGCAGCCCATGATCTTCTCCTGATCCCACAGCGAATACTTCCGGCCGCTCACGCCTTGAATGCGCTTGTGGAAATTATCTCCGGCCAGCTCCTCGATGAACTCGCACGTTCCGTGGCCGCTGCAGTCGTTGGGGCATTGCATCCGGCGGCACCCGCTGCCGACAAACCCGGCGTCACACGCGCACTCCCCCGTCGAGCGGTCACACGAACCACGGTTGGCACACTCGGCGTAGTAGTGCGCGTCGTCATCCCGCTGGGCCGTGTCGTGCCACGCGCGAGTGAACGGGCACTGGCGGCCAGAGCAGTCGCCGCCGATCCAGTTCTGCATGCAGTCGCAGACGTCGTTGAGGCCGCACTTGCCGTGTCCGGAGCACTTGTTGGGGCAGGCACCCAGCACAACGCTGGCGAATGACGCTGAGAGAGTCGCCACGAGCCACCACTTGGCCATCTCTTGATGGGTCTTGGTGCTACCGGTGCGTTGAAGGAGGCGAATTGAAGTGTGCGCAGCGGCTCGACCCAGCCCCCGCTATGCGGATGCGGCTGCATCGGTTGGACCCGTTCGTTACGCGATCTTCTCCGTTGGACCCTTTTTCCAGATCTCTGCGGAGGGGCGCGACGCACAAAATAAATACCGCGGGCGTTATCATCAACACGCTACCTTTGTGTCGTAGGCCTCTCGTAGGCGCAACATGCGCGTACTTCTCAGCCGCGCCAGTTGTCGCGAGTCAGTTTAAAGTTCAAGAATCGTGGCTGAGGCTGGAAATCTCGCCGCCGTATTGAGGCCGTGTCTGTGCGGGCGAGGAGGATTAGACGGACAAGAGCAGCAACTACTAAGCAGAGTAATACATGCAAAGCGTTCTGTCTTGTTGTTCCCAAAGCTAAATCACGACTGACCTCTTCGCTACTCCTACCTCTCTCGATCCTTATCCTGCGATCCTTGCGTATCCGCGTATCCGTGCCGCTCATCTCCCGCTCACCCTCTCTGATGACTTGAACCGTTCACTCGGGCGACCCTAGAAGCTGCCCACCATGCCATCCGTCCCCGAAATCCAGCCACGACGCCACGAAACCCTCTTTCCCTCCGAGGTACCTCCCAGTAGCAGCTTCCGGGTCTTCAGCTTCACGGCGACCCAGCCCATGACCCGCCGCTCCTCGCCCTAGTAGCATTGTAGCCTGTAGAAGCACGCTTGTCCGTTCCTAGACGATTCCACTCGTGACACAGTGTCGAGCAAGTGCCTTGTTTTGCTGCCGGTGATCAAGTGAGAGAGGGAATATATTTGGCTCATCGTCTGTGTGACCTTTCAAGATTTCAGATCTTTGAATAAGTCATCGATATAAGTGCCAAGGTGCTATGCTGTATTAGAGTTCTAAACAGCAATTCATTCGAGTTGGCCTCCACAATTTCGCGGCTCACTCTTCCAGTTTATTTCAAACGCGACGGTGGGTCACTCCAACAATCTACGACATTCAATTTCGCGTCTTGAACGATCTGCTCCCCGTCAACGCCCGCCTATTCTTCCTGCAACGAGGCCGCAGCGACCCAACCATTTGCCCACACCGAGGTTGCTTCCACGTGGAGAGTCTTGCGCACTGCTTCTGGCTCTGCTCGGCAGTACAACAAGTATGGGCGTTTTTACGGCCGCTCCGAGCTCTGCTGCTGCAACGACGTCACTACTCCTGGCGCGACATTCTGCTCGGGGGTCCGGACATCCTCCACACGAGATGGTTGACTCACGAAGACATTGCTTTCAGTGTCTGGCTGATGCTTCGCGGGATCTTTATGCGAGCAACTTGGCTCAACCGCAACCGGACGGCGTTCGCCCGCCCTGCGCTCCCTGCGCGTTCGGTGGCAGCCGGTATCACTCCTCTGTTCGTCGCCCACTTTAGGTCTCTTCGGCGTCGGCGGTGGGACCTCAAGATCACCTCGGCTTCACTGGAGAGCGTCCTTGCTCGTCTGGTCTCCGAATCGGATGGGCTCCTCCCTGTTGATCTCCAAGAACCCAAATCGCTTTGGTCGGCTCGAAGATGAGCTTCATTCCGTACTTAGACAACCGAACTTAGCCAACTCGCCAGAAAACGGAGTCCGACCCGTAATAGAACGCCATTCATCATCATCTCCACAATTTCGTCGAGTACAACAACGCATTGCTACATAAACTGGTCCTAGAGCCGCAACCGCTTACCACGTGTGAGTTGCAACCAAGAAATAAACGATACCAGGCGAGTGGATGTACATGCAGCTGATGTACAGAGAGGAATTTCCATAAATCAGTTATTTTCACTGAGATTTGACAAAATGATTGTGATAGCTTGAAACTACTGACTCAGTGCTTTGGTAAATAGTAATAATACAGTAGTATTTGTGAAGTCTTTAGATTGCTATGTTATTCCGTTCTGGACCGTTGCGTAAGCCGCGAGTCGATGTGAAGGAGAAAGACACCACGGCGAAGGCTGTAGTCTACCTAAGTACTTAAGTATGCGTTGATATGATTCCCCCCTTCACAACTGAGCAGAGTTGCCGCGGTAAGAGACTTGCGAGAACTGAGTACCGTTGGGAGCTGCGTCAGTGAATTCAGGCAAACTGTCACAATCATTTTGTCAAATATCAGTGAAAATCACTGATTTATGGAAATTCCTCGATGTACAGACAACGACGGAAAAATCCGGCAACGCAAAACCCGGCATTCCATTGACATGTCCATACAAAACAAGCGATAATTTTGTCCAATCAAATTTATTTATTCATAAAAATAAGCCAATCACCGCGATTTAATTTTTGAATGGCTCTGGTAAATCTCCGTGTGCCATTGCCTAATTTGGAGCTGGTCGACTGAGCCGCTCAAACTGTTTTTCGAGCCATGGAGGACACGCCGCCGCCCAAGAAGAAGCAGAAGAGCTACACGATCCGCGAGAAGCGCGAAGCGGTCCGTCTCGTCGAAGATGTAGGGGTGGAGGAGGCAGCCCGCGAGCTCCAACTTGCTCGGGGCACTGTCCATGGCTGGTGGAAGCAAGCTGAAAAGCTTTTTAGCTTCACTGGCCACTCCACCTCTAAGTCCCTGAAGGGCCAGGGCCGCAGGGAAGTATTTCCCGACATTCCTGCGGTCGTCACCTTCATGAAGGACGTGCGGCGCGAAGAGAAGGTAAGTTTTTTAGAATCTCATAATTTGTAGCGTTTAACCGTTAAACTTTATGCTATAATGTACAGACCCTCACTACACGTGGCATTATGTCCTTCATGTGGGCAATCGAGACCGAGTGGGTCGAGGACTACCTGCAAAGGAAGCGGTGTGGCATCCTGGCGCTTGAGCGCATGGTCGAGAGACTCGCAATTCGGTAAATATTTTTTTTTGCTTAAACTCCATCAGTTTCCTAACATTTACCTTTATTTGCGTGTTTAGGCATTGTTTTACCTCCCAGAAACCACAAACGGCAAAGAAAAGCACCGAGAAGCTAGAGCAAACGCGCGCCGAATTCGCGCTGGACTTCTGAAAGACGCACGCCGCGTACGGGCCGGAGGGCATGTACAACGTGGACGAGACTGCCATCAATTTTGACATGCCTCCGGCTCGGATGTGGGCGGGTAGAGGTCGGCGGGACGCTGCGAGGATTGCGAACAGGTCCAAGCACACCGGCCGCATGACGGCTGTGCTCACGATTCGAGCTGATGGTAAGTTTTACTTTTTGTTGTTCTCTTAATTTTTATTTTTTTAAGGCTAATTAGTATTTGTTATACTATTTTTAGGGAAAAAGCTGCCGATTCTGTTTGTTCTGCGTGGCAAGCTGGGCGGTCGAATCGACACAAGCGAGTTCGAAGAGTATCCGGAAGGACACTTCTACACCGTCCAAGAGAACGCTTGGATGGACGTTGTAACGTTTTTACGTAGAAAAGTTGTTAAAATATGAAGTTGATGGACCTTCTTGACAACTTTGAGTGTCATGTGTCGGAAGAGGGGCAGCGGGTCGTTACCGAAGTTGCTAATGCTACTGTGGTCCCTCTACCCGCAAACAGCACGGCTGCTTGCCAGCCGCTGGATGTCGGTGTAATGGGGCCACTATGTGCGCTCGAACTGGTCAGGCATCACGGGTGGCAGTGCTAAGGAAAAGCGGCTCCGTGCCGTTCGCGCTACGATTGCTGCTTGGAATGCCATCCCCGAAAGCACTGTAATTAGGAGCTTTAAGGCAGCTATTCCTCAGTATCCTGAGATTAGCATTTGAACAAAATGCAGCTTTTTTGCAGAACATTCGGGTTTGTGCTTTGTTTTTGAACAGTTACGCAACCTTTTAGCCAATCATGTTTTTCTTTTTTATCTGTGCCGTATTTTGTGTTACACTCCTTAACTATGGAGGATGGCAGTCAGGCACGCCGGATTTTTCCGTCGTTGTCTGTAGTTGCTCAATCTAATACTGCTCCCTTCCGTTAGCCAGACGAAAGGCTTAGATTTGCTTTCAGATTAACATTAGCCAGGTGTCCGATCGCTAGATTGTTTTTTGATCATACCGAATTTGTTTTGTAGAGGGATACACCCACGTATGGGATACAGGATAGTATTAGCCAATCACAATTGTGTCGTCAGATTGACAGGGCTTGACTTGTTGAGGGATACACCAGTTTCATGCCAGTAATTTTGGCACTCTCGGCCGCTCAGCGCGCGATCATTTCTGCAACGGCGCGGGCGCCACCACCTGTCTGGAGGTCAAGGCAGGTAGAAAACGACGCGGGCCCTACCATTTTGACACTGCTGCAATGAAGAAGGCTATGGTCGAACACCTGAGACTACACTGCAATGTTTGTTTCGCTGTAGATACGTTCTTTCCGGGTCTACCTACAGAAAAGTATCAAGGGGGAAGAGTGGTGGTGTTAAGATGGGCTCGTCGTTTAGCTCTATAGCTGCTCGGGGTGCTTATGTCGGCGGCAGGAACAAACGCAAAGCTTGCTCTACTGAACTTCGATCTCAAGTTGGAGTGGTGGCGGCGAACAAGCTAATAAGTTGGGCTGTGTCGGCAGCCGCATTGGTGAGATTCGGCCTTGAGAGACTCGAGGTAGAGTGCTCAGTTTAGTAATCTTGATAAATACATCTGGGCGTCTGGTACCGATTCGTTTTTTTGAGCAAAATCGGGCGTCTGGTATTTTAGCTCCGGTAGGGTGTATCCCTCTACAAAACAAATTCGGTACGCGGAACTGATCAGTGATTGGAACAGGTGTCTTATCTTGGTTTTTGTATGGAAAAAATCATAATGTTACGGTAGTGAGCGGTTGTGAGGAGCGTAGCCATACCAAACCCGCGCGGTATTTGCGGAGGCGGGCCCAGCAACGAGCATTCCAGCGAACGGACCCGTTGGCGCTACTCGGAGTTAATTTTCTTTATGCGGGGGTCTGGGGGTGCAACCCCCAGGGCACCCTTTAGGAGATCTGTTCAAATCTCTGATCAGTTCCGTATATGATCCAATCCGGAGGTAACCGTCCGATCCAGCCTCGTCAAATCGGCTTAGCGAGTGCAGCGATCCCATTAGGGGGAGTCGAACCTGGAAAACCCCTCCCAAAAAGTAAGCCAAGGGATTTCCAATATCTGAGCAAGAAAATGACCAAAAGATAAGCAAAAACTGAGCGATACAGGGGTAGTTAGAAATTGCTCAATAAATGTGAGATCGCACTTAGAGAGATATGATGGCCCCCTTCCCGGCGTAGGTGTCGAAGCAGGAAGGGCTACGGCTCGGGCGCGCTAGAGCAGTATCCACAGCGCAAACACCGGCAGTAGCGTGCGCGCCCTCGATGGTATTCTCGGAGGTGGAGTTGGCGGCCGCTAGGGAGAGCCTAGCGAAGTAAGCGCGCGACAGCGGTATATACGCAACACTCATGCTGCGGGTCTCGTATAGCTAGCTTTCATGCCCTCGCAGACAGCGTGGAAAGCGCCCCACTGTCTACGAGTCGACACCTAATGCGCACACACCTACGGACAGTCCTTGTATGTTCATGCCCGCGGCCGCCTGCGGCTATGGCGTCGCGGTCGAGAGCTATGCTTCATCTAGGCGAGCTCGCAGCACCCCGATCCGAGACCAGAAGGTGTCGGGGGCTAAGTATGCTTTCGCAACGTCGAACTTGAACTTAGAAATAAGAAGCTCATTTCACAAACAAGGTTGCTGCGCTTTGGCTGGGAGACCAAATTTCTACTTAGTATTTTTATCGTGGAAGTGAAAGTTCTGCATGGTTGTTCACAGACAGATAGTTTGCACTAAATGCAGCCTTCCGCAATCTAAAACTCTTTGAAAGTCGACGCGTTTACTTCTAATTCGCGTTTGTATCGAACCTGTTGTACATTCTTTAGAGGTCGGTGCAGTAGTTGGAGAACTGCCTGTGGAACTACGCATACTGCAGCTTTCGAGAACCCTAGCAGTCGGAGGCAGGCAGATACTGCGGCTGCGAAACAGGCGCAGGAGACGCCTGTGGATGGCGGTTTTGTAGCACAGAATCTAACCTAGGACAAAAAAAAGCACGGTTAGTTGATGATAACTACGGCCATCTACTGCGCCTGCTTCGCAGCCGCAGCATCTGGCCGGTAATCTGCAACTGGAGAACTACGAATTGATGTTCTAGTCAAATTGAAACGAACAAAATTTGGCAGACATTTAATGTCTGCCTACTTTCTTAAAACTTGTGAAGAGCGAAAAACTTCCAAATAAATGTTTTGTTTTTGAGAAGCTTTTGTACCATCGCTAATTGCGATTTCGATGTCTCCTGAACGTTACCTGTAACTGGGAATACATTCGTGACGAATTAAAGTTTGTGAGGCTGGTAAACCAGCAAGCTGGTCTCCCAGGATAAGTCACCTCTGGAGGTGGCTTACTTCGGAAATGAGCAGTTTCCCAAAAAGTAAGCAGAGCAACTCCCAAAAAGTAAGCACCGTTTTTGCCAGGTTCGACCCCCCTATTACTAATATTACAGGGCCTCCGAAAATAGCATTGTCAATAACATTATTTCTGAAAATAAAAATAAGTTACGCATTTCCGCGGGTCAAGACATTTACTGTTATAACTTATTTTGCTGACTTGTGATATTACATAATTTATGACAGTCATCTTTATATATTTATTTTTGCTGCTAACCACCCACCTACTAGGTTCCAGTCGTTTAGAAACGCTGGAATCACTGGTCGTCCACGTTGCTAGTTGCCGTTCTCTCGGCAGCACTCACTTTTCAATTGTCGCCGCTCAAAGCCATCAAGTCCCCATTCCCAGCATGGTTCGCGCTATCCGCCCCCCTCGTCCTACGTTCACCAACTCCCAAGTCTCGGGGTTCTACTTCCGCCCGTGCCGCGACGAGAATGACGAGGTGATTCTCGAGTATTTCCGTTGACGTTGCGGCACGGTGCGGAAGCAAACCCATCAGAACGGGTACTCCAACCTGATGCAATATGTCAGGCGGGAGCACCCTGACTACGAGACTGTCATGCTCTACTCTACGACGGTGGAAACAGGGTCGCTCGTCAACTTCGTCCGCCATTCGGCGCTCAACCTCCACAGCTGGATGGTATGGATTGCCATGTGCAACCTGCCTCTCCCCTTTTGTGAGAGCCGCGAGGCAAGGCGGTATGTGTATATATTACTTTGCTGTGCTTACTTTACTATGTGAAACTAACGGTTTTGTTTTATGGATGTTATTCAGCTACTCAAGCCTGGACCCCATCTCGGAGGAAACGCTGCGGGATGGCATGGACGGGGTCGTCGTCGCCGTCGAGCGTTCGATTGCATCGGAGCTCCCTTCACACTTCGGCATCATGCTCGACGTCTGGACACACGCGTCGGAGCACTACATCGCCGTGTTTGCGTGCTACGAGGTGAACGGCTGCCCAAAGACAATGCTGCTCAGCATGGCCCCGCTGCTTGACGCGCTGGACGACGATTTGTCCGCGCAGAGCCACCTCGAGTTCCTCGCCACCATGCTGCCTCGCGACTATGGCGTACAGCTGGCGCAGTGTCGCTTTCTTGTAGCTGACAACCGCACCGTAAACCGCCGGCTGGCGACTCTTATGAGCGTGCCGCTCATTGGGTGCGCAAGCCACCGATTGAACCTTGCTGTTCAGGCGGACATGGCGGCCCATGAGGATGACCTGGCTGCTGTGCAGGCACTCATGGCCAAGATACGTACTCTGACCCAATCGGCGAAACTGCGGTAAGCCCTATTGTTTATATGTGGTGTGTCAATATGTTTCTAATACAATTTGTGTACTTTTGTAATTTTGAAAAAAGGTTGAAACCCCCTACTTCGGCCTGTCACCCGCCAGGACACGCGCTGGAGCTCTACCTTCGAGATGGTACAGCGCTACCTGAAGCTCCTCGAGTTTCTCGACATCGAAGACGACGACATCATGGAGCTGCTGCCGCCGGCGGCGGCGAACAAGCGGCTGCGCGCTTTGTACCTAGAACTGTGCGATATCGAGTCTCGAAGGCCCTTCAAGGACATGACGTCGACCTCCTGGACATCCGCGAGTGGTTTGACGAGCTCATTGCCATCAAGCCACAATATAGACGATTCATTGGTAAGTTTATCATTGTGGAATTTGTTTGTATACAATTTGGCTTACAATTATACAATGTTTTTATTCTGCAGGACCTCGAGCCAACATTGTGCACAGCCCAGACTTTTAGTCTGGGTGTGTTCACGTTCTTCGCGGAAAGGCGCAGCGACTGACACGGGCTGAAAAGGCCGCTCTTCAGCCTTTTGAAGCTGCCAGGCCTGACGACGCGGAGGCAAGTGAGGAAGAGGATGGCGCAGCCGCGTCGTTAGTGGAGCGTCTTCGGAAGCGCCGGCGGCTTGCACAGGACCGTGTCAAGTATGAACAGCTGAAGAGCATCCCACCCATGTCGAACGTGGTGGAACGCTTCTTCAGCATTGCTTGGGTGACGTTTGGCCATCAACGACACGGCCTGCTGCCACACACGCTCGAGACGATATTGTTTCTCAGCCAGAATCGGTCGTACTGGGATGCAACAACTGTGGACAATTTGAGCTAGATGATAAGCTAACTGGTGTCTTGTTAATAGACTTCATGCTTTTCATAATGGCATTATTTATTGTGGTACATGGGGGCAATGCCATAATTTACTGTTGTATTGGTAGGAGCGTCAGGGGATACTTTATTCAGCAACGCACAACCTACTAAATAAAAATGCCATATTCGGAGGCTTATGGGCCATAAGTGATGGGTAACGTTTCTATCAGTGTAGCACTTCAGGCGGCGAATTCCTTCTCTTGTGTTTCAAATTACAGTATTTAGCATTTCTCTTGCTTCTAACTCGTCAATTAACAGTCAGCAAACGTACAGCTAACACTGAGCTAGTGTCTAGTAAATTTTACTAACAGCAAAACGCCCTACAGACATTATGGTAAGAGTAGTAATGAGGCTGCCTTTATCATGTTATATGGCATCCCAACTACATAGCGTATAGCCTAGCAGGGGATATTTGTCCACGGCTGGCGTAGTCCTGCATCCACACACACGATACATCAAGTAGCTGAACTGCTTCTAAGTGGAGCATCTTAGATGCAGCTCATCCACCTTCGAACAGGACCCTTGAACCGGGTATCCTATACTACGGTTATCGTACGGTACTATATGACTGCTAGCACATAGTAGCTGTGCAGCAAGAGGTTCGTTTATTTGAGATTATCAAGAGTGATCTACTGCTATCTTCTATCGCATACCGTCCTGCAGGACCTGTTACACAGCTCAGGTATTTAATATTTAAAATGAATCGAGGGCTAGTCGCAACACAGACGCACGTACTCTCAACTTCCTCACGTGCACTATGTCGGCTGTAGTGGTATGAACGCATACCAGCACATTTTTTTAGAAGCGCTAATATCTGATGTGCTGTACGGCTAAACGTACTTTATTTCAGTGACGTCGCCGGGTCGATGGCTGTACGACTAGCTCTCATGCTTCATGAGCCCCTTTGCTCGCTCTAACCCTATAGCGACAGCTACAGCTAGGTCAACGCGCCACCTCCGACACTACTAACATAAAAGACCGATTGAGTGCGCGGAATCGTTTTAGTACGCGATATCTGACATCACCCTATCATAGACCTCTATTAGACGGAGAAGGGTTCTCATTGACTAAAACTTGTCGAACCGTTTCAGTGCACGCCCATTTATAATTTTTACTAGGAAAATATTATAATGTAAAGATATTTTATTTGAATGGTGGGTAGGAGCTAACTCGGAGTTGTTGCGGTAGCCCATAGTTACAACACAATTTGAGGGACCAAGTCGTGACCATGGTGCTGCGCCGTGGGCGCTACAAGGAGGAGGACCTGGAGGAAGCATTAACCAGAACATGCGAGGGGGAGAAGTTTGCGGCTGTTGCCCGAACGTCACCGATTCCCCTTCGTATGCTCTTCAAGAAGTCGAAGGATCTGCAGACGACGGGGTCTATCGAGGGAGAGCGCCGCGGACCAAAACCAGCCCTGTCTCCTGAGCAGGAGGCTAAATTGTTGCGTGGGTCGCCGGTATGCAGCGTGCCGGCTTCCCTGTGGGTCCAGCCAGGGTTTTCGATCGGGCGAACAAGATCTATGCCCAGCTCCACGGAGCTACGACCCGTGCCGGAACCCCGTTCCACTTTTAAACGAAGGGCTGGTATGGGCGCTTTCTGAGCCGCCACCCCGTGCTGACCACGTGATCGGCGCAGAAGATCACCCGCGTGCGCAACTCGGGCGACGCCGACTCCGGTCGCGACCTTTTCCACGCCATGGCGAAGAGAGTGGTGGAGTTGCAGCTCTCCACCGACCGCATCTTCAACATGGATGAGACGGCGTTCATGCCGAAAGGCACGTCGAGAAGGGTGCTGGGGCTTAACAGAAGATCCCGCTATGAAGGGAACAAAAAGAGCCCAAAACGGTGAACGCCGAAAAAAACTAATTGCGGATTAAGTGAAGCATACATGCAACTAGTGTCGTTCGACAGCTCGCTATCTCAAACTTAACACTGTGCTATCCTAGTGTAAGCTAGCATTGTTGTCTCGCGAGTGCAGGCGCAGCGATAAGACGCCTCGAGTGATTGACTGTATGCTCTGTGAACCGATTTTAAAAAAACTGAAAATCGGTTCAAGAGCGGGGCGGCTTTCCCACCATCTCTTGGTGCTACCACCAGCTCAGCACAGCGCCCACCGCGCGTGATTCACGAAGTCGGTCTTGCGGCCAAAGTCTTTAGGCTGCAGCGGCTGCACGTCCTTGTTGCGCCCACTTGAGACGTGAGCGATGCGCACAAGTGCCGGTCCGCTTCACACTTGAACAGTTTTCGTGCTTGTAGACTGCGGTGAAGACCTTTGACCGGGCACAACAGCTTGTCGCCCGATACACCCATTGTTCGCCATGCGCCCCGGCCGTATTGGTCGTTCTTGGCCCCCTCAAGGCCGATGGTGACGGATGTAGCCGCCTTTCGTGCCACGCGCCTGCCGTTGTCGTCGGAGTAGAATGCGTTGCAGGTTTTTAAGCAGAAGAACCGGCGGGTCTTGCCAATTTTGAGGAATTCGGACTGTCGGAGAAGAAAGAAATAGCCGATGACGATGCTCCCCCAGAGCAAGCGCTGTCTTGGCCTTGACAAGTTGAGTGGGCGGTACAGCAATCGCAGGAATGGCGGAGTCAGCGGTTGTTTCTTCCGTCGGGGAGCGGAGAGACGCTTGATGCCTTGAAGTAGTAGTTCGATCTTCGGGCTTGTTTCGAGTGTTGTGTCTTTGTATCTGCGATGAAACCAGCGGATGCTGGTGAGCTTCAGCTTGATGGTCGAGTATTGGTTTCCCTTGGTGCGAGAGTTCCAGTCCCCCGCCCAGCAGGATGTAGCGAAGTATCCGAGTGGTTTGGAAGCTGTAGATGCTGTGAGCCGTCGAGACCACCCCATCTTTGCCGCGAATTGGCACCATTGGTGCCAGTACCGAGTGTACGTGGTGTTGGTAGAGTTTGCCACGGCGTGCTGACGCAGCAACGATCCCAGACGACTGATAAATTGTCGAAAGGCTCTGCCAGATGAGTCTGCGTCCACGGGGATGGCAGATTAGCCCATAGATTAGCGAGAGGGTGGCCAGCAGTCCACACGCGAGATCCGGCGTACACCATTACGTTGAGTTTGCCGGCGATGTGCGAGGCGGTGAAAACGAGGTTGTACTGAAATTCGGCGAGCGATAAGAGTCGATTGTACATTTGAGCAATCGGATTTCGGCTTGCTCGGCGGTTCGCCCACGTGACTGCACTTGTGTTATCGATGTGAAATTGAACATGCGTGCGTGTTGTTGGGTCCGGTGAAGACCAGTACGGCCCCCAATGCAATGCCGCCAGAACTGTGCTTTGAAGCTCTCGAACGTTGATGGAGGTGTCACGAATGTCTTCTTGCGAGAACGGTTGGCGAACGTAAGTCTGCAATAACGGCTCGAGAGAGCACAATCCGTCTCCGCTTGCGTCCATGAAAACGTGATACTGCGGTACAGAGGCGTCTGCGAAGTAGATGGCTGGGATTGAGTTAAAACGCTGGGGTTGTTGAAGAACGGCGCAAAACCAGCGAAGATCATCGAGGCTGGGTTGCGATAACGAGCAGCGGCCGTACTTGGGGGAGCGGGCGGCCACTTCCTGTAGGCATTGTAAGAAAGCCCGGGCCGGCGGAAAGCAGCTGGCGACGTGTCGGAGACTTCCAATTGCCTCGAGCATTGTGGTGCGTGATGCCTTCCCTGCCGCCAGCAGATTGTTGACCCGCATTGATGCTTTTGCGAGTTTGTCCGCCGGGATCGATACTGTGGCAGCCTCGGTATCCCATAAAAGCCCAAAGCCTTGCACTTTGTCGACCAAGTTGTGAACTTCAGCTCATTGATGGCCGTCGGACCCAAGACAGTGGCCATTGCTCGACGAAGAGACAGGTTGGCGTCGACACATCTTGTTTCTGCGTCGACTTCGATGCACGTGTGGTCATCACACCACACATTTCCGGCAAATTGGCGAGTTAGGCTATTGCCGTGTTCGTAGAGGGCGTTGATGATGGTACCGGCGAGCGAATAAAACGCTGGTGATCCACACCAGCCGAACCCGCATGCCAGATCGATAACGAGCAAATTGTCGAAAGCGAATGCGAACATGTGAACCGAGTCAGCATGTATTGAAATGTGGCGGAACGCGCCGGACACAGCCCCGAGCATTATCAATATACATCCGACATGAGATGTACTGAGATGGTGGATACGCCTTGCAATATCCCGAGGCGGGTTGTACGAGATCGATGGGAAGTTGCTCCGGTCAGTGAAGTCGTTCACCGATTGACCGCGGGGGATCGAGTAGTCGTTGATTAATCGAATATCACCGACGCTCGAGCCCGCTTTCGCGATTGCGCCCAGTGGACTGATGAAGAGCTCGGGCCATTGCGTAGCGAGACGGGTGTCGACGATGAGGTATCGCCCATCGAGTTGCCCTACTCGAAGGTGTCGCCGGATCTGCGCTGACATACGGCGGATGCCTGCGTGATTTGGTTGAGGTCTCGACTGTGTAGGAGGTGGCCCTGTCGTCCAGCGCGGGATAACTCCATGTCGGACGATCAGGTTCCATTCCTTGACCGTTGCTGCAATTGCCGGGTCGACCGATGTTGCCACCTCGAAATGATCCTTGTTCCTTGTTGGGTCGCGGGTCGGAGGCAGTTTGGCCACGCAGGTGGCAGACGACCTGTGGTAGACTCCAGTGGCTTTGTTCCGCTAACTTTGACCAAAACTGGACTTGGTCGTGATCTACGTCGTCCAAATAGGTTGGCCGATGTGGTGGAGGTTCGAGTCCGAAGTCGTTGGTTCGGTAATTTTGATGCTTAGACGCTTGACTCACGGCACGAATTCGATTCAGAGTTGACATACATTTATTGTGGCGCTCGATTGCTTCGCGATTTGGCGGTGATCTCCTTAGCTTTATCACTACGGGGCCGTTATAAATCGCTGAACTGTGTACCGAGACCTCCCCATCGTTCCAAAATCACCTTGCGCGCTCCTTCTGGGAGTGCTTCGGGGAGAAAATGAGCACTCGAACACTTCGAAAATTGGCAACCAGCCTGCGAAAGGTACTTGAGGCAGAGCCGTCGCCCGTCCTCCGCTTTCGGTAGTTGCGAGTATACGTCGGCTGGAATGCGACTGGCGCCTGGAGTGCGACTGCCGCGATGTCCCTTGTCTCCGTCCGTCGCTCGAGATCGCCCAGACGCTGTGACCGGCTTCCATGTTTGGCACGAGTCACGGAGGGCGGCCAGCTTGTCGTCGCTGCGGCAAAACTGTGCTGATATCTTCGTCGCCGCGCCCAGACCCTCGGAGAGGATGGTGTTGCGAAATAGGCTGAATTTGCTGTTGATCCAGAATACGAGTAGTCGCGCCATGGTCGGGTCCGGTCGGGTGTGATCGGAATAGTCGATGATGAAGTCTTTAGCGGCTCCGATGAAGTTCACCGTTTCACTGTTGTAAAAGTACTGACCGAACTTGTAAAGTGCTGACAGTGCGCTGATCAGGTCGGCGCAGCTGGAGGCCTTTGGCGGGGTCGGCAAACCGTTCTTTGCCGAGAAGTCCCATAAGTTGACGCCCTTCACGCTTGTCATGACCTCGTCGTCCCAGCGAACCTGTTGGCAGTGCATGTTCGATAGTCCAAGGGCAAATCCAAACGAATGTAAACCTCGTAACACGGCGGGTCTCCCCAGGAAATCCACGTGTGGTGACTGCTGAAGCAGAGTTTGAGCGACCTTACCTTTGTGTCGGCGGTTGACGATGGCGGCATGCACACATCGCTCTGTTGGGGATGGATGAAACACGATGCCGCGGCTCGATCTTGCTTGCTCGCCAAGGCCGGACTCGGTGCTATTGTCGGAGCTGTAGTCTTCTTCGTCCATACGCTGACGCTTCGTTAACGGGGCGTTCATGTGCTGCACTTCATGTATGTCGTCTTCTGCTGAGAGGATGGAGTCGTCGTCGTTGTCGTCGTCATCGTCGCCGTCGGAGCTCGAAGATTCCATCCGTTGCTTCATTGCCTGTTGGCGTACTTTTCGTCGCTTGCCTGGTGCCGAGGTGTTCACCACCGACCGTGCCGGTTGCTCACTGAGCGCTGCTTCTTCCGCGACTGCTACTTCTTTGTCTGTATATAGATCGGCTGGGCGGTTGGCTCGGGTGGCGGTTGCGAAGTCAACGATGTGGTGCCGTCGGACTTGGACTAGTCCCAGCGTTGATGGGCTTACCAGCGGGACCAACTCGTTGGGGGAGAACGGCACCGACAGGCCGGCCAGTACTGTCGCCGGTATGCCGGATTTGCGCTTGCGACAATTGTCAAGGAGTGCGTTTTGGTGATGAAGGAACTCCATCGGACTGATTGCTGCAACGTTGGCGCCGTGCCCTGGTCGCAGCGCGTAGTTGAGCGGGTCTACCTTGATAACCGACTACTCGTCTGTCAGAAGGAGGCGTGTGGGTCCGCCGGGACTCACGATGTGTAAGATGGCGTTCGTGTCGGACACTGTGTAGCCTGAGACCACACCGTAAGCCCACTCGTCTACCCCTGCGGCAGTCGTGAGAATGAAAGCTACCGGGTGGGCGATATCGGAACCGGGCCAAAGCTTACGCTCTGGTTCCGGTACCAATCGAAAACCGATGATCTCCGTGGCGACGTCAAATGTCTGAGCCTCGTTGTTCGAGTCGGGACCAGTGATCTTCACTTCAGCCGTGGTGTCGTTGAGGCTGACGACTTCGACGTACTGAAAATCGGTTAGGTGACTCGCGTGGGCCGGTCCGATGAAGGCGAGAGCCCCGACTTGAACAGACGTTGGCATCGTCGTGCGCGAAGAATGGCTGGTTGGTTTCTTCGCTTTCCACGAGCTGAGTAAAAATGAAAGTGAGGTCTACGAGTGATCGAATCCTAAAACTTCCTAGGGTCCTCGTGCACGCTGCGATGCCTTAAGTTGCGATGCGGCGGACCGTCTTCTGTTCTTATGCTTCCGGATATAGGAGAATCCTTGCAGGATACTTCCGCATCACCATCAAGGGCGCCCGAGTTACCGGTACTTCGAAGGGATTCAGTAACGGCAGTGTTTTTCGCTTGTGGCTAAAGCTCTTCGTGGAATAAGCTACAATTCTCCAGGTACGGTTTCCTGTGGTGCTGGTTCTGGACAATAGCTTCACGCACCTCGATCTCGGTACGTATGTGCTAATTTCCTCTCTAAAGTGATTTGGATTTACTATTCGGTTTTGGAGATTTATTGTGTACCAGAGTCCGTTGGAGCGTATACGACATGGGGATCATGTTGCCAGCGTTGCCACCGAATGCGGCGCACATGAACCAGCCACTGGATGTGGCTGTGTTCAAGCCGTTCAAAGCCATGGTGAGGGATGAGCTGGAGTCAAAGCGGCTGCCGACGTGCAACTCGCAAAAAGAACGCAATCCAAATTGGCTGTCGACGTGCAACTTTCCAAAAAGAACGCAATCCAAATTGCTTGCTCCGCCTACGAAACGGCCATCATGGATCGGCCTAACAACGCTGTGAGCGGGTTTAGGTCCACGGGATTGTTCCCTCCCTCGCTCGTCAACATGACGAAGCGCCTGAGAGTCAACACGAACGGCGGCGCGAGAGGCGAGATCGGGAAAGAGGCGTGGCTCATGCGACAGCGCGAGACGGTGAAGGAGAGCTGGTGTCAAACGATGCGCTCAACCTACTGAACTCGGTGCTCTCGTGCCACTCCTCAATATGGTTTACTACACCAGCTCATATCTTCTGCGATAACTGTTCGCTTACATGTTGTAGGCCTTCCCACTTGGGATCGCACGTCTTGGTAAGGAACACGTCAGGCTTCCCGTACTCATGAACTATAGCCATTGAATCTTAGTATGCCTTGTACATGTAGCGCGGGCGACCGACGTGCGAATCTGGAAGGATTACTCGTTTACCGATTTGGCCCAGAAAGTGTCCATCTTGGTCGCCGCGGCTCCGATCGGGATGTACCAACTCGCCGGTTCCACGATCGAATTCGGACACAATAGCTTCTCCTTCACCAAGTGTAACAGTTGTTTCGTTGAGCAGCGTGTCTTGAACTCCGTGGTACTGGTCAGCTCGGATCTCCTTCTGATGCGTGGCGACCCATCGTAACTGCTCTTGGTCACACTTAGCTCGCTGATCGACCACCCACTGCTGAAAGAGACGCCCACCTTGAAAAAGAGCGGGTTGATCATAATCCTTCTGGAACAGTGTGCTCTCGTAGAGCCATCTTCGTTTTCTTCCTGTACTTGGCTCCGTCTGCGTACGTGTTTGTGTACGTCCATCCGAGATCGCCGTATGGAAACAGCAGGGGATATTGAAGCGGATCGTACTTCTCGTCGGTCTCAAATAGGCGCAACAGTTGCTGGTCTTTAGTGTAGAGAAGTAGATCGCGAGGCTTTGGAATGTTACCATCCGTAACAACCACGGCGCTGACTTCAGAAACCGTAGGCAAGTTGTGCGTCCCTGGCTGAGAAGGCTTGGCGTGCAGCTTGTACTCAATGCCCATGATGGGTATACCCTTCGCCAAATCCGTCCGCAGCTTCTCACCAAAATTGAGGAATTACCGCGCAAACGGATTGCACCGCTCCATCATATCCTCAATGTACTTCAACACAACGTTGTCCAAGTCTGCATAAATGCTTTTGCGTCGCTTGGCGCGCTCCTGCATCACGGGATCCACGATGTAGATCTGTGCGAACTTGGGCCGCGTCCTCTCGCCCGTAGTACGGTCCACATAAGGCAACATTGACCCCAGGTAATGACCCATCGCCCCTTGGATACGGTACGTGTACACACCACCTTGCCCCGCGACCTCCTCGTCTTGGGCTACCTCTCGAAATCGCCTGTCGCTGGATGAAGCACCGATAGACGTAAAGGCAAACGCCTGGTTGTTCGCCCGGATATTGCGGCGGAACTTGTCGTATCGGTACCATTCCAAGAGGCGCGGAGGTGCTGCACGAAACGGAGGTAGTCTCACCCTGCCCCGCATGCAGCAAATGAACTCTAACTCGTCGGGCCATTTTCAAGCGTGGCACAACCGGCACATAGTTGTGGGGGGTAATTTGTGGCGCCCATTGACGATATGTTGTCCTTTAACGTTAGAGATCCGAAAGCCTATATGGTTGGCGTGTGCGTGGCGATGTTTAACCGCCTTACGACGAATGCGGTTCTGCTCGCGCTGGGCCTTGATCTCTGATTCCGTTAAGGCTTCGCGTCGGGTAGCATACTGCTCCCGGTTGGTAGCTAGTGATGCCGCCCGCGCTTCATCCGTCTGGGAGGCAAGTTGAGCTGCCATACGTTCACGGTTTAGCTCTCGGGCTGCTCCAAGTTCTTCTGCGGTCTGCGCATCACGCCGGACAGCCTCTCGTTCGCGGTGCACTGCTCTATCCGCCTCTCGCCCTTCTTCGCTTTGATGAGCTACCCTAGAAGCCTTTCGGGCACGATCCGCTTCTCGGTTAGCCTCACGTTCCTCCGGTACCTGTGTACGCCGCCGCTGTTCTTGCTGGGTACGATTTTGATCACGATCTCTCTCTCGTTGGGAAGACGTTTGGCGTGCCCGATGCTCTTGTTTCCTTCTACGGTCAGCCTCCCTCGCGGCGGCTCGCTGAGAATCCGTCCTGTTCGCTTTTCAAGCTCGCGCACGTTCTCGGATTTTAGCCTTCGTACGCTCCTTCTGCGATGCCGTCATGTTTGCCCTGCGAATCCTTTGACGCTCCGACTTTCTGGCTCGTTCGGCTACCGCCGGATCGACCGAGGTGGGAATCGAAGCTAGTTGTCTCGCCGCCTCTGCCTCTGCATCCGCAATGCGAATACCTTTTGCATACGCAGCTGCAAACCTACGCTGGTGCCCCAGTGGGTCATCCTCTTGCATTCCTGCTCCGCTGTAGGTTGCTCAACAACCACGGCGACCTGAGGCGCAAGCTCTGGTGCAGCGCTTTAGGCTCCAGTAATTCTGAGCGCCGCGAGCTCCTTCAGCAAGCCGCGCTTGGACCGAGACTTCCGTTGCTTGCGCTTTCTCCGTTCATCCGGTGTCTTGCTCACATCCTCGTTATGCTTTAGGGCTGCTTTGAGTTGAGTTCAGGCTGCGTGCGCCGGCGTTTGGGTCGGCGAGCCATGACCACTTACTGCGAACACGAAACAGAGTAACGTGACGCGTTAGACATAAAGTCTAGGTACACCGCACGTAGCAGTAGTCTTCCATGTAGCTTGGTTGGGTTGGACATCTGCGTATTGCCCGGGTGGTGCGGCTCCCATCGAAGTTTACTATCTCATGGAACGAAGTAACCGACACGAAACACCGAAGTGAATTCGCTCGCAAACGTGCAGTCGGCAAGTCAGAGTTGAGCACCCGGGCAGTACTGAGGGTCTTCGTGCGATATCCTTTCGCGCATTCATGGGAATGGCTTGGTCGCATGGGCCAAAGGACCCAATACGGCCAGCTCAACTGGTTCACGTTCGGGTTTGTTGTCAATAGACCGGTGCCAATATAAATTACCAAAATGTGTCAGATTTTGATAATTTACGTTATGCTACTCGCCAGAGTGGGCGGTGGGCTTAAATACTCTTTAAAGGACCGAAATGTGTAATACTATAAATAGTCCTACCCAAATCAGACCAATATTTCCTAATAAACCCTAAGCACGGCTTCCGCCTAGCGAGGCAACCCCCGCTAGGATGATACTTCCCCCTAAGCAGCCCCAGGAGCCTCGGACTATCTGTGCGTGGTAGTGGTGGTGGCTTGTGTGGCTAACTAACATGCATTCACGCAGCGTACCTCGTGGCGCGCGCGTCCCAAATTCAAACTGGGGGCTAAATGCATACAGACTCTGATGTGGCCCACATGAATAATTCTTTTAAATATTTTATTAAATTGGTGACACCTTAAATAATTTAAGTGAGCAAAAAGGCTAATTATATTTATCGAGAGCTGTAGACACACGCTAGCCAACGCCGCAAGCTTGCCAGGACAGTAGGCCTAGCGAAGGAGCAGCACAGTCCGCTATATCGGCTGACGGTGCCGCGGGTGCCGCTTTCGCTTCGCTCGGCAGCTTGTAATGTGGCCGCCTTCGGCGTTCAAAAACGATTATGTGGACCACTCTAATTTTGTCGCCATGGGCTTCACACGGACACACGGAAGCACACACTGGACGGTCTCTCTATTAGTTGTTGTTAGAATAGCGACTCCGCTCGGGATTTCACCTTGTCTACGCGACAAAAATTCCTGGAAACAGCGAGTACAGCGGAACCACTGCGAGATGAAAGTGAGATGCATGTGAGATACCATTGTCGAGGCACGACACTGGCAGATCACTATTGTACTCTTAAGCGTGTGGTTGCCACGCGCGGCTATCGTGATATCCAGCTCTGCCGCGCTACGACAAACAACACTGTGTGAGTTTAAGTAAGGAGAAGGTGATCAATGGCTGAGAGCACGAAGGCTCTGCTTCGTGCTCTATTGCGAAGGACAACATGTATTGAGATTTAGTGTAGTTATCTTGCTGGGTGTATTGCTGCTAATACATTGACTGCTGGTGAGCGGTAGTTTGGCTGAAGGTTCCCACTTACTCGAGAACTTGACGCCTGTGGCGCAAGTGGGAACCACTACCGAATTGCTGCTGTGCCTGTCGTGGCGTTCTGCCTCGGCACTTACGTACTTCTTAGTCTTACCTCTACCTACTTTGCAACGACTATGACAGTAACTCTGCGTAGGAGTAGCAACGTGGAGTCTAACACCTCTCAGGTTATGAGCCCAACTAGAGGTCAGGGTGACTCGACTGAGGCGCAGCAACCTTCGGACGACTCTGAGGCTGCGGAAGAAGCTGAACAACCTGCCGAAGTCGAAAATGTATCCATCACGGACGCCGAGGATTTTGGTCGCCGTCTGGTGGAAATGCCAGGTGGCTACGAACTCCTCGCCCTATTGGTGGAAGATTCTCATCACCGATTGGTCAGTCGGGCCCGGCGTCGGGACGCCCGTGACCGATCACTTCAGAATCCTCCCCCTTCGACCCCAGCACCGGAGCCGAACACAACACCGGAGGCAGCACCACAAGCAGCGCCACCAGTAGGCGCTCCAGCACCAAGCGAGCCCTCCGAGCCCAGCGAGCAAGGCGAAGCCGGACCACCCGACGACTTGCGCAGCCGTGCGTCCTCGCACGGTACCAGCATGCTGGACAACCAGCTCGGCCAGCGCTACGACGACCCTGACCTGGCCAAGCACACGGAGAAGCTGATGGGGAAGGAAGTGCCGCTGCCCAAGCTCACGGACAAGAAGGAGGAGTTCGTGCGCTGGAAGAGTGAGGTGACTCTGCGGTTCCCCTCGTTTGCGCTGGACGACATCACGTACGGTGGTGAGCGCTACGACTCCGTACTTGGCTACACCAACACCAAGTACAATACCTGGTACAACACCCGGCGGGTGCTGGCGTTTAAGGCGATGGCTCTGTCGCTGGACATGAACTTGCGTGACCTGTTCAAGGTCGACGAGCTGCGCGACCAGATCGAGGCGCCGTCGCCGTTGTGGGGGCGCATCACGGCGCACTTCACCAAGGGCGATGGAGTCAACCCTGACTACATCTAGCGCGACTTGCTCAACCATGAGCTGAAGCCGGTCCAGACGGTGGAGGCCTACGTGAAGAAGAGCGAGGAGCTGATGCGGCACCTGCGTGCCGCCAATGGTGAGCTGGAGGAGTGGGAGCATGCGGGCCTCCTGCTCTCTAATGCACAGCTCGTCTTCCGCGAGTTGGCTGAGCAGCACACGGTGTGGTGTGGCAAGAATGATCGCCGCTCGCTGACCAGAGCGGATGCTACGCAGCGACTGGGTCAAGCTGAGCAGGCTCGAAGCCAGGTCGCTGGGCTACAAGCCGGACAACCAGCGCAACGTGCTGCGCAGGTGGTCAGCTTCGTGAGTCAAGGGACCAAGTCGGTGGGTAAGCAAAAGAAGAAGAAGAGACAGGGCATGAGCGAGAACGAGTTGGCGCAGAAGAAGGCACGGACGAAGTGCAGCAACTGCAGCCAGCCCAGACACTGGTACGCAGAGTGCACGGCGGTAACCGGCAAGCCGCTGAAGACGGAGCTGGCCGACAAGCTCAAGGCCAAGAATCGCAAGCCGGCGACATCGTTTGTAGGGGCAGTGGGTGTTGTGCAGCCCGACCGGGTAGTGCAGCGCGTGGATGTTCAGGTGGCGTCGCCCATCTATTCTCCTACCACGCCCGCAAGTGACGACGAATGTGACCTGGCACTTCAACGTCTGCCAGCGGACTGAAGGCCTTGCCGGTGAAAGGACAGGAGATCAGCCAACTCGTGCACGTGTTGAGCAGCAGCAAGGCGGACACGAGCAGCGCGGTGCTGCATCTGCACTGCGTGCTGATAGTCAAGAACGTGAACGCACTTATCCACGAGACACTCGTATTGAGGGTTGCTGGTCTTGGGTACTGTGTACCAGTTGTACCCATTAACCGGTTAACCCGAACCGGTCCAATCCGAACCCACGTTGATTATGGTGATTACGGTAAGTTGTTTACGCCACCGATGATTAGACGAGTAGGATGATTGGATGAACACCGGTGAGTGATGGTTGATTAGATGCACTAGGTGATAGGACGCAGGGTCGCGTGTCTATAACAGTAGGGTGTAAGCTCCAACAATTCAATCACTTTCGAATCTTCATTCTACCCCTCAAGTGCCTTCGCTCCGGTCCCGCCGTCTGCGACGTCCCTCCCTCCGCTTCGTCCGAGCTTCGTGTCCCAGATCCATACCTTCCATCAGGTTATGAGCCCAAGCACCATGTCCTCTGCCCAAGACGCCTCGACCAAGGTCTCCATTGACAAGTTCAACGGGGACAACTACGCGACGTGGAACCGCTACATGCGTGGCGTGTTCCTGACCAAGTCGACGTGGCATGTCGTGAACCGCGAGACGACGCCGAGCACTCGCGGGCCAAGGACGACTACGTCAAGTCGAGCAACATCGCGTTCGGACTGATGTTGCTCCACATGGACGCGGACTACCACCATGTGGTCGACGACTGCGAGGAAGCGTGGGTTGCGTGGACGCGCCTGAAGACGCTGTACGGTGGTTCGCAGAAGGCTGGACGCATCTACCTGAAGCGCCAACTCTTCAGCATGGAGATGTCGGAAGGCGGCAACGTCTTGCATCATTGCAACGAGGTCCTCAACATCAGCGCCAAGCTCAGCAGCATCGGCGCCAAGATGGAGGATGAGGACGTGGCGATCTGCCTGTTGCGCAGCCTCCCCAAGAGCTACGAGAACGTCGTGCTGAACTTGGAGATGAGCAGCGCTGAACTACGATCGCAAGACGTCGTGAAGGTGCTGACGAATGAGCACATCAAGAGACAAGGCGAGAAGACGGCGACGGTGAAGACGGAGAATGCGGCCAAGGCGTTCAACACCGACCGAGAGTCTCGCCAGTGTACGTACTGCGGGAAATTGGGGCACACGATTGACAAGTGCTGGACCAAGCAGAAGGACGAGAATCGGGGCCCAAGACGCGGCGGCAATGGCAATGGCCGTGGACGCGGGGCCAACAATGCCCAGTGGAGGAACGACGACGCCAGCTACAACTACGACTACGGCTATGATCGAGTGGCGTTCGCGGTCTCACTGGAGTGTGGCATTTCGACGGGCAAGAATGTGTCCGGGTTGTGGGCGGTTGACAGCGGCGCAACGCACCACATCTGCAACGACAAGGCCAAGTTCGCTCATTTGATTGAGCGGAATGAAGGCGAACTTTCGGTGGCCGACGGCAACAAGGCGGCCATCATGGGTGTGGGGACCATCGTGGAACGAGTGGTTCTGCCCAACGGCGACGAGCGCGACATCGAGATCAAGAACGCGCTGTACGTCCCAAGCATGAGCAAGAATCTGCTTTCGGTGCCACAGATCAACAAGAGTGGTCTGTTCCAAGTCGTGTTCGACAGCACCAAGATGCAGATTGCGCACAAGGGCTCCAAGCAAGTGGTGGCGACGGCAAACCTCGTGGATGGACTCTACTGGCTCCAGACGCCTCAGCGATCGGCGAATGCGGCGACCAGTGGGAAGACGGTCGACTTACACGCGCGTATGGGTCACGCTCCGGTGGAGGTGCTTCGCAAGATGGTCGACAACAACATGATCAAGGACGCGAAGGCACCTTCCAAGTCGAGTGGACCAAGCGTGTGTCGCGGCTGCCAGCAAGGGAAAATGGTCCAGAAACCGTTCCCAAGCAACCGTGACAAGCGTCACTACGACACGTTCGAGCTGCTCCACTTCGACGTGTGCGGCCCCATGGAAGAAGAGTCACTGGGTGGCAGCAAGTATCTGCTGCTGATCGTGGACGAAGCCAGCGGATGCATGAAGGGGTTCTGCCTGCGTGCCAAGTCGGAGAGCGAGGACTGCATCAAGATGTACGTCACGAAGGTGCAGACGCAGTTCGGCAAGAAGGTCAAGTTCGTGCGGCACGACGGAGCCCGTGAGTTCGCGACCAACTCGCTCAAGGCCTTCTACGAAGTCGAAGGCATCGAGCAGCAAACCACGGCTCCGTACGCGCACCAGACCAACGGCACGGCAGAACGCGCCATCCGGACCATCGTCACGATTGGCCGCAGCATGCTGCATCACGCCAAGCTGGACAAGAGCTTCTGGGCTGAGGCGGCCATGACAGCCATCTACGTGAAGAATCGTCTGCCATCACCCAAGATCGAACACAAGACTCCGTTCGAGATCGTTTACAAGTCCAAGCCGAGTGTGAAGCACATGCGTGTGTTCGGATGCCAGACGTACATCCTGACGCCGAAGGAAAGACGGCGCAAGTGGGACCCCAAGGCTCGCGCCGGGCTGTTCCTCGGCTACGAAGAAGTGTCCAAGGCGTATCGAGTTTATGACATCGAGGCGGGGCAGGTGGTTATCAGTCGCGATGTCAACTTCGATGAGTCGACCTTTGGACTTTCGACGCATACTTCGGATGAAGACGTCGATGATGCTGTGCTGGACTTGGACGCGCTGGACCTGGACGACAACGATGGACCGCGCCAAACGAGCTTCAAGCAGGCGGGGAAGCGCAAGTACCGACCGAGTGGCGACGACAACACTGCCAGAAGATCGCGCCCCGTTCGCCACCGAGCTGGCTTAGAAGAAGCAAGTGCGCCGGACGTATCCTCCTCGCGCCGAGCCGACCCCGACGAAGAAGAAAAGTCTGGGGACCAAGATGAAGACGACGACTCGACGCCTCCAGTGTTTTGGCGTGCCAGTGCCAACGCTGTGGAAGCAGCAGCCGATCTATCGGAGCCGACGACGTTCCAAGAGGCTGTGAACGGTCCTGATCAAGTGCACTGGCGCAAAGCGATCCGCGCGGAGCTCAAGTCGATGCGACTGCGTGGTGTGTTTCGAGCTGCCAAGTTGCCTAACGGACAACGCGCCATCGATACCAAGTGGGTGTTCAAGATCAAGCGCAAAGCGGACGGCTCGATCGAGAAGTACAAGGCGCGCCTCGTGGCCAAGGGCTTCAAGCAGAAGTACGGCATTGACTACACCGAGACGTTCTCGCCCGTGGTCAAGTATGTGACGCTGCGCATGGTGATCGCGATTGCTAAGTATTTTGGCTGGCCCCTCGACCAACTCGACGTGGTGACAGCATTCCTGTACGGGATAATGAAGGAGGTGGTCTTCTGCGTGGTTCCGGAAGGCGTCGAACTGGATGGTGACTTCGACTGCCTGGAACTGGTGAAGGCCATCTACGGTCTCAAGCAAGCTTCGCGAGTGTGGAACGAGACCTTCGACGAGTTCGTGTGCTCCATCGGCTTCCAAGTGTCGGCCTTCGATCCGTGCCTCTACATCAAGGTGGTGGACGGTCACTGCGTGCTTGTACTGGTGTACGTGGATGACGTACTGATTACCGGGAGTTCGCCCGAGCTGATCGCACGCACGAAGACCGACCTGAAGACGCGCTTCGAGATGACCGACAGCGGCAAGTGCGCGTTTGTTCTTGGGATCGAGTTGGTGGACGGCCCGGACGGAAGCGTGACCATGTGCCAGCGGCGATACGTGGACGACATCCTGAAGCGCTTCGCCATGGACGAGTGCAAGGCCGTGGTGAGTCCGGTGGACATGAGCACTCGACTGGTTCCAAGCGACGCGGCGACCAAGGTGAACGCTCCGTTTCGCGAAGCTGTTGGTGCTCTGATGCACCTGATGACCGCCACGCGCCCAGACATCGCGTACGCCGTTGGCTATGTATCGCGCTTCATGGAGAACCCCCAAGAGGAACACTGGGTTGCGGTCAAGCGTATTTTCGCTACCTGCAAGGCACCAAGACGCATGGGATCTGCTTCAAGCCGGGCGACAAGATCGACTTTCGTGGCTACTCGGACGCGGACTGGGCCGGCGACCTCGCCGACCGCAAGTCCACTTCAGGCTACACGTTCATGCTCATGAGTGCGCCTGTGAGCTGGGGAAGCAAGAAGCAATGAAGCGGAGTACATCGCGCTCAGTCTGGCTATCCAAGAAGGCAAGTGGATTCATCGCCTGCTATGCGAGATTCTGGCGGCCGCTAATGAGACTGGACCCGAACTCATGATCCGCGAAGACAACCAGTCGTGCATCAAGATGACGAAGAACCCAGTGAACCACGGTCGCGCCAAGCACATCGACATCAAGTACCACCACATCCGCGATGAAGTCAAGCGCGGCGAAGTCAAGCTCCAGTACTGCGAGACTTCTGTGATGCTAGCGGACATCATGACGAAGGCGCTTGCGGGACCACGCCACACGGATCTGACGGTGGCTCTCGGCATTCGTGGGACTTCGCATTGAGGGGGCGTATTGAGGGTTGCTGGTCTTGGGTACTGTGTACCAGTTGTACCCATTAACCGGTTAACCCGAACCGGGCCAATCCGAACCCACGTTGATTATGGTGATTACGGTAAGTTGTTTACGCCACCGATGATTAGACGAGTAGGATGATTGGATGAACACCGGTGAGTGATGGTTGATTAGATGCACTAGGTGATAGGACGCAGGGTCGCGTGTCTATAACAGTAGGGTGTAAGCTCCAACAATTCAATCACTTTCGAATCTTCATTCTACCCCTCAAGTGCCTTCGCTCCGGTCCCGCCGTCTGCGACGTCCCTCCCTCCGCTTCGTCCGAGCTTCGTGTCCCAGATCCATACCTTCCATCAACTCGTGGACCAGGGCTTGAGCCAGGGCGAATAGAAGGTGGATCACGAGGGGGCCCACCTCCGCCGGGGGATAGCCGGGATGGTCCTCGCTGGGGCGTTCGTGGACAACATGCATGAGCAATGATGACTATGGTGGACACTCGTGGACAACATGCAATGGGCAATGATGACTATGGTGGACACTCGTGGACAAACCAAAGTTATGACGAACGACGTGGCAATGACTATGGCTATGCTGGCCCGCTGCGTCCATGTCAGGAGCGGGGCCGCTCGCCACAGCGTGGCTACTATGAGCGTGCGCGTGATGCGTACGTGGAACGTCAATCGTGGTCGCCACCACGCCGTTGGTCGCCGCCACGAGCTCGTTTTGATCACTATAGAACTGAGCAGCACCATGGCCCACCTCGTTGGCAACGTGATCCACCGCGTGGATGGGGCAACTCGCCGTGGCGCAGTGAGCGTCGTGGTGGGTCGCCAATGCGCTACAATCAGTGTCGCACAGAGGGACCAATGATGGTGAACATGGTGAACCGGAATGAAGGTATGCGAGCGCCAGGGGCCTTTGTTGAGTGGATACTCGACTCTGGCTTCCAGGCAAATGTATGCAACGATCTTTCACTGTTTACTTCGCTATCTGACCAGACTACAAGTCAACTCAGCTTTGCTAACGGGACGGTGCAATCTGCTGTTGTCTGTGGCTCTGTGCTGTTGCGCGTATGCAACCAGGTGACTGGTGAACTTGAGGACAAGCTCTTGGAGAATGTAATGTACATTGCGAATGCGCAAGTCAACATTATTAGCTTGGGTTACATGCAGATGGAGGGCAGATTCAAGCTGATGTGCTCTGACGATCAACGCACGGCAAGCCTGGTACTTCTCTGAGATTTGATATGCGTGACAACATTTACCGCCTGCGAGTGGAGCATGTGGCTGGAGTGATGGTGAATGCGGTGCAAACGAAGAATGCCGACTCGAAGAATACGATAGCGCTGCTGCATCAGCGCCTCGGCCATTTGAACATGCCTGTTGTGAAGGCGATGGCAAGCAAACAGAAAGTTGGGGTAAAGATTAATTCAAACGATCTGAGCCCTTACGACTGCGTTGCTTGTACTGCGGGTATAGCAAAGCGGATGCATCATGCGAGGCGTTCGCTGCGGAAGCTGCAACCGCTGTCTACCTTGATGATTGATGTCTGCTTGATGGATGAACCTACGGCGAGTGGAGCAACGATGTTTCTCTATGTTGTGGACGAGGTCACACGCTACAAGTGAGCGTACTTGATGGAGGCAAAAGGAGACGCAACCTATTACCTGATCAAGCTGATGAATGAGTTGCGCACACAGTTCAAGCAGTTCCAAGTGCAGCGCTTGCACTCAGACCAGGGTGGTGAGTTTGCCAGCACTGAGCTGGATACTTACTGCGCCAAGGAGGGTATCATCTTGCAGACGACGAACGGCTACTCACCACAAGAGAATGGTGTTGTGGAGCGCGCCAACGGAGTTGTGCTGCCCAGGATCCGTGCGTTGCAATTCGCCACGGCAATGCCTGAACTGCTGTGGGGAGAAGCTTTGCTACATGTGGTGGATACGTTGGACAAGCTACCGACTCAACTGCTGGGCATGCAGTCTCCGCATGAACGACTGTACGGTGCTGCACCGGACCTCAGTGTCTTGCGGACCTGGGGTGGTTTGGCGTGGGTCTACATTCCGCCTGAATCTTGTCGTCGTAAAGAGAAACTGAATCCTCGCGCACGGCTGAGCTTGCTGTTGAGCTACAGCGACTCTACGAAAGGCTACAAATTCCTGGATCTTCTTACCTCTTACCTGTCAAGTGGTCACTGCACAAGGAGGAAAAGCACATTTCCATGAGGATTTTATTGCGGACGGCGACTATGTGAAGCAGCTTCTTGAGAACAACTATCTGGATTGCATGCACGAGCTGCCATCAACTGTGCCGATCGTTCGCATTAAGACTACCATGGACTCTTTCGTTGACGGGTCTGGCGGGCTGCTGCACAGCACCTTAGACGTAACGCTGAACGACGATCCAGTGGGAGCAGACCCGCCTGCGACGGCCGATGCTCCAGTGGGAGCCTGTGGTGATGTGGTTTCTGGTGAGCCTCGTGGGACTTCTGCTGCAGTGCGCAGTGCATCGAAGTCCAGTGGGAGAATTGTGGAGAGCTCTAACAAGAATGCAAGCTCACCAGCTGATCAACCTGCTGCTGTTGCTTCTCCTGCGAAGCGCAGCACACGCAAACGACGTACACGCAAGCGTGACAAGACCGTTGAGAAGGTCACGAGCGGATTTGAGATCCAGCCACCGCCTGTGGAACCGTGTGTGAAGCGGCCTCGGCGTACGCAGAAAGCGTAACGTGCGGCTGAGTGACTACGTTATGGGGCATGTGCAAGGAGACATCGAGATTCCAACGACGTACAAGCAGGCCAGAGCTAGCAAGTACTGGCCGCAGTGGAAGCCAGCGATGCTGACCGAGCTGCAGTCTCTTCGAGGCCATCGAACGTGGAGACTTGTGCCAAGGTCCTCGGTCAAGAAGATGAAGGTGATTACCTGCCGCTGGGTGTTTGCTGTAAAACGTGATGAGCGAGGGCAAGTGACGCGATTCAAAGCTCGCTTGGTGATTCATGGATTTAAACAGCAACGCGGAGTGAACTACTCTGAGACGTTCGCTCCTGTGATTCGCTTTGAGACGATCAGGGCAGCTATCTACTATGAAGTGCAACGTGGCTGGGCCGTGCTCCAGTATGACGTCAAGACTGCGTTCTTGTATGCTGAGGAGATTTTCATGGAGCAGCCGCCCGGATTCCAGGAGGAGGGTCCTGACTATGTGTACAGGCTATTGAAGAGCTTGTACGGGCTGAAGCAGGCCCCGCACATCTGGAACAAGACGCTACATGCAAAGCTGGTGACCATGGGGTTCGAGCGTCAGGACTCGGATTTTGGTCTCTATGCACTGAAAAAGGATGGTGAAGTCCAGATGCTCTTGACTGTGTATGTCGATGACCTACTGCTGATGGGAACTCCCGAGTTGTGCAAGGCTACTGCGGCCGCACTAAAGGAGTCATTCGAGCTGACTACAATGGGAAGAGTGAAGTACCTACTCGGTGTGGAGATTCTGATCGATCGCCCGCGGCGACAGATCATCTACTCGCAACAGCAGTACGTGGTGGATGTGCCGAAGGAGTATCACATGTCGACATGCAATGGGTCCGCGACGCCTGAAGCTACGTCACCATCCAAGGCTGTGCAGCCTGAAACAATCGAGATTCTTCCCTACCGAGAGCTGGTGCGTTCGTTGCAGTATCTTGTGCGTGCCTCGAGGCCGGACATTGCTCATGTTGTACGACACCTCGGCAAGTATCTATCCAACTTCGACCACACACATTTTGCTGAAGCCAAGCGGGTGCTGCGCTACCTGCAGGCTACGAAGGACTACGGCCTAGTGCAGGACGTGTCTGACGGTACATCAGCTGGGCTGGTGGTCTACTCTGATGCTGATTATGCGAATGATCCTGCTGATCGTCGCAGCATTAGCGGCTACGCGACGATGCTCGATGGACACGTGATCTCATACGCCTCCAGGAAGCAGGAGATCAATGCAATGAGCACCTGTGAGGCAGAGTATGTGGCCATGTCTGAAGCCGCGAAGGACATCCTGTGGCTACAGGGCTTATGCAAAGAGCTGGCTTGGTCGCATCCAGTGACGCTCATGCTTGGCGACAATGAAGGAGCCACCTCGTTGAGTGCTAAACCCGGCAAACATTCAAAGACCAAACACATCGAGAACAAGTATCACATGGTGAGGAGGAACGTCGAGCTGAAGCGCATGGCAGTGAAGCACTGCGGCACCGAGAACATGGTTGCCGATATCATGACGAAGGCGCTGGGAGCTGTGAAGTTCGCTCGTTTTCGGAAGATGATGAAGGTGCTACCTGTTGTGGCTGCGGAGGGCGAAATGACATCTACTTCGCTGGCAACTGCTGCGCAGGGGCCACGTCGTGCTGACGCGTGCTGAGATCTAGTGTGCCTGGCGAGGCCGAGCGGGTTGCACCTGCTCGCGTAGTTCTACTACGACATGCATGGTTTGGTGGGATACTGTACGAGTGGGGTGCGTGGTTGCACCACGAGGCACATACTGCTGCTAATCTGAAATGGAGTATGATCACGTCGACTTGGCTAAGATCACCGTGCTCAAGTAGGAGTGCGAGATGAAAGTGAGATGCATGTGAGATACCAGTGTCGTGGCACGACACTGGCAGATCACTATTGTACTCTTAAGCGTGTAGTTGCCCCGCGCGGCTATCGTGATATCCAGCTCTCCCGCGCTTTGACAAACAACACTGTGTGAGTTTAAGTAAGGAGATGGTGATCAATGGCTGAGAGCACGAAGGCTCTGCTTCGTGCTCTATTGCGAAGGACAACATGTATTGAGATTTAGTGTAGTTATCTTGCTGGGTGTATTGCTGCTAATACACTGACTGCTGGTGAGCGGTAGTTTGGCTGAAGGTTCCCACTTACTCGAGAACTTGACGCCTGTGGCGCAAGTGGGAACCACTACCGAATTGCTGCTGTGCCTGTCGTGGCGTTCTGCCTCGGCACTTACGTGCTTCTTAGTCTTACCTCTATCTACTTTGCAACGACTATGACAGTAACTCTGCGTAGGAGTAGCAACGGGGAGCCTAACACCTCTCAACCACGACAAGACTCGATCTGGGAAGGAAGTACACGCCCATATCGCGACGGTTCCGGCATCCCTACATTTTCCGACAAACAGGACTCTTACTTAAAGTACTGACCAAATTAAGGTTCTCTCCAAAATACAACTGTGGTGAAGATGGTAAAGTAAGTGACGGTGTCGAATGGAAGCACATGCGGCTAATACTACATGTAGTAGAAGATATCAAAGAGTATAAGGATAGCTACATATATTACTGCAGTTCACCTTCTAAGATGCTATCTCGGCAATATTGCCGGTTGTTGCAGCACGCGTAGTCTAACACTACTCCTGTTCGTCTCATTCGACTTCACCAGCCTCGAACGGGCCCACCAGCGAGGTCATGACGGGCCGTTGCCCTTCGCGGGGCACGTTCACGACCGCGGCGGCCTTGGCCTCCATCTCGTCCGGGGCAGCGACGCGCATGGAGGACCCAGCAGGGGTCCGCCCATTTCACCTGCGCTGGTGGACACCTCGCTGGATGAGCCTGACAGACCGACGCCCCATTTTTGAGCTTGCCGACGTGGAGCCCTGCGACCACGTGCACCCATCTACCTTCTTGTCCTTGGTCGGCTCGCCGCCGATCTTATTCACGGTCACGAGGGTCATCATGCTGACGATCTTGGGGGGCATGGTGCACGACGTGCTGCCGCACGAACAGTAGAGCTGGCCGACGTCTCGGAAGTAGCAGCCCTCGACGGAGACGGAGCCCGGGACGTTGTGCGCCCGCCGGCGACCTCGTCGTAGACCGCCACCATCGCCGTTCACCTGTTGACCTTGTTGCCCTTGGTGCACGGCTTATCCTCGCTTCCCTCACCGGACAGCCTTCTCCAGCTCCTGCTCGCTCTTGATCATCTCGCCCGACACACCACTGTCGCCGATGCAATTGCCCTCGCGCACCACCACCTCATCGCTGCCCATCGTGAGCACGCACACCGTCTTCGCGTCGATGGGCAGCGCCCTGCAGTAGCACACGCTCGACGTGCTCCATCCAGCCCCGACCGGTGCGCCGCGCGAGACGTCATGCCCCGGGTCCGTCGGACGCGTGCGCGGAGGTGGCGGCACTGTGCAGGAACCGCGCTCCGCGCTCGCAGTCGTGGTCACGATCTCTGGCCGCCGCTGGGTCGCGTGTGGGGCCTCCTTGCTTGAACATGATTCTTGCAATGAACACCAATCAAAACTCCAATCCGTCCTACTTAGTATTCTAGGACACATCCTAGCTGTCAGAACGGCGAAAATATTTGCAAAATATTTTCTATACTTGACTTTTGTAAAGGCATATACATATTTAGGCCAGCCTTCCGACAAATATTTATCGGAAAGTGTCGGAACGCATTCACCTAACCCTAACCGATGTCATTGGCTGAAATAGCCACTACAGGCGATATGATAGGCTGTCATTCAGGTGATGACCAGCCTGAAACAATCCTGCCCACTTATCAGTCGGAAAGACCACATATACTTGGTGCTATTCTGGTGGTAGGACAGGCTGCGAAGTACACAGGAAGTTACACAGGTAAAGTGCCAAGAAAACCTTATGCGACGGTTCTGAAATGCCCTCGGGCTTCTGGCACGAGTATGCTATCTCTCTCGTTTTATCTCACCAGCACTACCGTTTCTCGTCTGGGATGATGCTTGCTTAAGTGTACATTATTAATACGTGCGTGTGGGATCACTGCACCACTGGCGACTAGGGCGTCATACTGCAACAACGTCACGCTAGAACCATGAACGATACCGCCGGGGTTATCGGCCCGCACCGCGCGCGTAGGTTTGCCAGCTCATTCATCCCGGTCCCACCACCGTTGCCTCTGATCCTCTGATCAGGTTCCGTGAAGAACCGCAGCTAGCTCGTACAGGGGTACCTGAATGCCGCCCGATGCATCTGCCAGTGCGTCGCCATATCCCGAACGCAGTTGAAAGAGCCGCCTTGGAAGGCAAAGCCTCTGGCGGCAGTCAAAGCTTTGACACCGCCCCGCCATCGAAGCGGGAACGGATTCTTCGAGAAAATCCTGCTTTGATAGAGCTCGAGGCAGCGCAATACAGGAGGCGCGACGTACTGGCGCGTATCCGCGTGCACGAATACAGCCAGACCGATGCTGCATGCGGCAGCGACACCCTCATATTCGACTCCGTGTTCGAAGGTGGCAACCTACAGCGGGCCGAGCGCATCCTCCGCTTGACACCAAAATCCGTGACAGCGTCTCGGAAACCACAGCAAGAGTACAAATTACTGGTGCACCCGGACATCGGTCCTACCGGCAGTGGTTTTACTTCGAAGTGCGCAATGGGCGGCCAGGCGTGACCTATCGCTTCGCTCTTGTGAACCTCTCGAAGAGGGAGTCGCTGTTTGGGCGAGGCATGCAGCCTGTAGTGTACTCGGAGCAAGACGCTGCAAGGAAAGGCGTGGGCTGGTGCCACCGCGGCACAAATGTGCATTATGCTGAAGACGTATCGTCTGGTGATAACAATCTGAGCTTCCACTACGAATTCGAGCATGCGGGCGATCGCGTCTACCGGTACTTCGCATACAGCCAGCCATACAGTTGCATGGGTAGGACGATGCCAGACCACTGATGCCATCTACTGCTCACTCATATGTTATCGTGATGTCAGAGCCTCGCCGGAAACTCGTGCGACCTGCTTTCCATCATATCCCCATGCAAGGACGGCGTCCCACCGGATGAGCGCTGCAGTAAGTACTTCAGAGTCACGTGCACACTATATCACAGTCAGGGTTGTTATAACTTACTGGTGGGTTAGCACATTCTGTTGACTAGTTGTTGCTTTGTCTGCGCGCGTCAATCCTGGTGAGCCCAACAGCAGCTGGATGATGCAGGGCATGCTTGACTACCTCACCGGACCGAGCAATAGCGCAGTGATCCTCCGACGTCACTTCATATTTAAAGTGGTGCCCATGCTGAACCCGGACGGTGTTATCAATAGCAAAACGCGCGTTGGTCTGGCTGACTGTGACCTCAACCGGAAGTGGGGCAACCTAATTGAGCAGCTCGCCCCCACAGTGTACCATTTCAAACGGCTGCTTGCGCACTTTCAGGTTCACGAGCGTGTAGCCATTTACTGCGATCTCCACGGGCACAGCTTGAACCATAACTTTTTCTCCTACAGCTGCAGCAGTGAGAAGTCCCCCATGGAAACCCATCTGCTCGCTACTGCAGCAGAGCATGACGACGGAAGTCGCGTTTGCAATGCCGCGCGAGGACGTACTATCGCCGCAAAGACTTCTACTAGCACTTGTAGGGACAAGTTGAGAAAAAGAAATGACCCTCAAGACTTCCTTAAGGTCGTTGCAGACCACTCCCCAAGCTTCCGGCTCGATAGCTGCGACTTCAGCGTGCAGAAGTCAAAGGCAGACACTGCGCGCGTCGTGGTGAACCGAGGATTGGGTGTGACCAACAGCTACACACTGGAGGCAAGCATCTGCGGGCCAGATGCCGGAGTCTACAAAGACACCCAGTTTTCGACCTGGACCTTCAGGGCATGGGTAGAGCGAGAGCTTGATCGCATATTACGCCTGCACCAGGCCACCAACAACAGGCCATGTCGGCGGCGTCATCTGCCACTCCGTGCGACTGCTTTCACGAGCCAGTTAACAACCTTCCACGGCGAAAAAAGAATGAGAATGGGGATGGCACGAATCCGAGGAGATTTCTCTTTTGTGGTGGCAGCGACGAATCCGGCGAAGCTGCAGATTTTCACGATGATCTGGCACTCGACGCCGTTAGTATCAACGCTGGCGCTACGACGACTCTACCTCTATTCGGGACCGAGTATCAGCACACTCAACAGGGTGTGGCTACGTTTGCTGCAGATACCGATGAAAACGAAGAACAAGCTGGGAGTCACGCACCTGTTCGAGAGGCCGACCACCCGCGAAAAAGCTCACCACTGGGCTTGCAAGTAACGAATGCTCCTGCAGCAACAAATGCTGAGCCCAACAGCATGAAGGTGCAAGAGCACTACCAGGCCGCAACTGCGGCGCACGTTATCGACACCAATCGGTACGCCCGAGGACTCCAAACCCGAGAACGTACCTGCATCTAGGCCTAGCAGACCTACCCATTCAACAAGCGGCGATGCAATCTTTGCAGCATTTACGAAAAGAACCGCCGCTACCCGACGCGCGAGATCTAAGACTCATCGACTGGTAAGCTTTGTGGAGGATTCAGCCGCCGTCACTATAGCACTTCAGAAGGCAGACTCGAATTGTTTTGCACTTACAACGCCCTCTAGGGGCCACCCCCGTCCTACACCAGAGCGTCCGAGCACGACTAGTACTCTACTACCGATACGTCAGACCAATCGGTTACCGGTGGTAGCACCATTGCAAGCAGCACTGTGCGTCGACGGCAGCGAGCTCGAAGGGCGAGTCACCGTCAAATTACTTTTATCCCGCGTGCACTTGGAGCTTCCCGTTCTGGAGCTTTTTGGTGGCGACTTGGACCATGACACCACACTGTGACAGTAGCTCCGAACGAGAACCGGTGTGGTAACTTCCAGTCTGCTCGCCGAGCGCCCTGGGTAACCAGCCCACAAAGCCGCAGTACGACGGAGCCCCAGAAGTAATCTAAACATGTAGGGCAACTACGTAAACTACACTGTTACGATAGTGTCCGCGTCAAGCACGCTTTTACGACAGCGGGCACAAAAGCGGTTCGTCGTCCCATACTGTGCAGAAAATAATAGACACGCATAGGACTAGATCATTTCGATCACGATGAGCAGCGAGAAATACTATCAAATGCTAGGGGTTTCTTCGCTCTTCACCTACAAACCAAGTGCTTCTACTGACATCCTCGCTCGCACCCCTTGTGGGGAGCTGCGAGGTCAGCTCGTTGGAACGGCAACGTAGCCTCCTTGGAACTCGTACAGCGGTGTCCACCGTAGCTCCCTCAAGAGCTCGGTGCGAGACGGAGTGTCCATGTCTGTATACCGGATTCGCATGCACCGCTGACTTCTTGTCACCATCGTGTGAGTGGCATGGGCGACTGCGCCGTGGAATACTATATAGCGGTCTACTTGTTCATGGGCTGAAGGTGGAGGGGCCAGGCGTTCTTCCAGCACGAGTCGAACGTGGATCCGGCGCATTGTGGTTACACCGACAAACTCTGGGTCAGTCGATTTTCGTAGACTCTCGGCATTCCAGCGCAGGTCTCTCTCCACGAAGGCGTAGATCTCCACTTCGATCTCGTTTGGACGGTCGGAGACTATCGCCGCGTAGTCGCCGATGGGCCATCCTCCCCACGTCGGTATCGTCGATGCGATGCCACTCGGAGTCAGCGAAAACGCTCGCAGAGACCCGTCTAGCACCAGCTCCGTGCCCCCGAACACCCCGCTTAGCACAGGCAGTGCGGAGCGCACGCCGAGTACTTGTATCGATGCATCGCCGTCGCGGTGAAGCGCCAGGTCAATGCAAGTGAAGTCATGCAGCCACTGCGCAAACTGAACGGTCGACGGGCTTTCGGCCGCTTGGGACAGGCTGGCGACGTGGATGGAGCTGGGCTCGAGCAACCATCGACGACTCCATTTTGTCGCCAAAAGGCCACGATCTCTCGCTCGCTGGAGAGTCAGGACGGTAGCTGCAGCGGGCTGCCTAGCCTGTCGTAGCCCGCGACACTGCGCGACGAAGACGCGGAATAGATCCCCGACAGCCATCACTTGCCCCAATAGTAGCGTCGAGACCTCGGCTCGCAGCGCATCGAATTGTCGGTGCGTGTAAATCAGCGACAGCACTTCGTCCACTAGTGCCGGTAACGACGTTATGCGGCCCGTCGGAAGATCCGAGGGCACCACAGGAAGCTGCGTCCGTATGAGATCGGTCAGAATGTCGTACAAGCGCAACACCAGCGCCACGAAGCGATCATGCATGCTGCCGCCTTCAGGTCTAAACGCCGTCTCCAAAGCCGGCTGAACATCGCACGAAGACATCGCATGAAACAGCAAATGAGTTGCCACCTGAACGACCCACTGCTGTCGCGATACAGTCTCCTCTTGACGAGCCGCGGAGGAGAACTGGCAAAGATCCACCAAGAAAGAGCCCACGACTTCTCTCAGGTGGGGGGCAGCAGCACAAACGCCGGGAGGCGATCGAGCCGCGCTCATGGCGCGCCACCAGTGCGTCCGCACCTGCTCGACGAGTGCGGTAACCGAGAGGCTGCCAGCCGTAGACAGCGGCATGCAGCTGAGAAAGCGCCACAAGATGTGCAAGTGCATCGCCTTCTCGACCACCCCGACCTGGAGAGCACATGTGCTGAGCAACCAGGTCTCCACTTTCACGTCCACCTTGGTCGTAGCCGTATTACTTGTAGTATCGCCGTCGGCGATGCTATTAGTACTATCCCCCGTACCAACCGGCGGTGGCTGACTCGCCCAGTAGACATCGTCGCACGAGGTCTCACAGCAAGCTCCTTGGTTACGCGAGCCCTGGCTGGAGGAATCGTTGTAGACGTCCGGCTCCGTGCCAGTCTGCGTCGAAGGGCGACAGTTCTCGATGTCCATAAGTGCGTCGGACGGGATCTCGGACGCGAACTCCAGCGCTGGCAGGTCGCAGCCGGCATCGAGAGCGCTCTTGCCCGACCGACGGTAGGACACGAACGTGAACGCAGGCGACTCGTGACGCGCCAGCACAGCAGCTTTGACCGTCCCCGTGCCACTCGATCTGTTCAGGAGCAGGAAGACGTAGACGACCAGGTGGTGCGTCATCTCTCGCCGCGCTCTGCTGGTGCTGCTGTCGTAGTTGTAGAGCCACCTGGGGTGCCGGTGGTTGTTGAGCACGTACAGCACCGCGTCCTTGTCGACCGAAACACGTAACACGTAACACGAACACCTGGTCAGCCGTTCGTCACAAGTTTGCAAAGAGAGCTGGCTGCTCACCTCAGGGAGCGTCTGCTGCTTCCTGTCGCCTTCCCTGTCCGCTCGGATCCAGGTCGTCGTTGGCGCCACGTGCCGTGCCGCAGGGTCGAAGAGACTCGCGGGCAGCGCCACGACCTTGCCCGGCTGCAGCAGCCTCCGCTCGTCGGCGTCGACGTCGGTGCCAGAGACACGCGCGGTGATACATTTGGACGGCTCGAAGCGCGCGAGGACGGCCAGCGAGCTCTGAGTGGCAGCCGACACCGCCGCGGCGAACGTCACCTGCACGTGGATGGAGGAGCCGCAGTAGCCTCGGCGGACGTGCTCCGGGCAGCAGTGCGGGAAGCAGCGCAAGAACTGGCAGCAGCAAACATAACCCAGTGGGTAAGTAACTGCGTCGCCACAGCCAACTGGGCAGCCAGCTGAGCTACATGTACTGGGAGCGTACCTTGACCCCACGATCCCGGTTGCTTCTTCGGTATCAAATCAGCACGCAACTTTATGTTAGCTCACGTGTCGCCCGACAACAATAAACGGAGGACAGCTGCCGACACTCGGTTGGCGACCGTCCTACAACCACGCCCCCTACCTTGTGTAGTGGCGACGGAAGAGCGGGTGGTCGTCTTCGCTGCAGCTCCAGCGCAAGTAGCGACACGACACCACGCGCACCATTGCTTACGTCTTGCGGTTTGTGTACGGTTGGGTGACTCTGTACGTGGACGTCTTACTCTCCGAGCACGATGCGTAATGAAGCGACGCCACTAACGGAAGGACGGGCCCTGTTTCCCCAAAAGGTAGACAGTTTTCACAACTGCGAAGCCAAGTGACGAAGTCGAGTTAAAACTCGATATCCTACTAGGATATCCTAGTAGGATAATCCTGCACACCTACAGATAAAGGGGCGGGCGTCCGACCGTTACCGGCGAGAGTGAGTCTTCAGAAAGCCCCCCCCCCGTACTGTGCGAACATCAAAGGAGTGGCTACAAAGTGCCACGCGCGGAAACGAACGAGACGCAGCCGTTAGCAACGGACGTGCTCACGTGGAAGATGCAAAAAGGTCATTCTCGGGCTCGTTCTTGACTTGGCACTAGTTCCCACTCGAGCGTCTCGTTTGTTCATGGTCAGTGAACAGCCCCATTGTTGGCTGTCGTTTCCAAGCGCTTGGGCATGCGTCCCTGACAAATCGTTTGCTCCCACCAATGGTGGTGGGCCACCATAACATGAAAACCGATGGAGGGCTTGAATACACACTATACTTACGGGTGGTTGAGTAGCGATAAGCGTTGGGCGCCGTTGAGGAACACACAATCGCGTACGCGTGTATTTTCGTCTCGAAACGACCTTTTAGCAGAACCGGAAGTATACGCCACCGACCAACCCCATGCGTGTAACTGAAGATAACTGAAGACCAAGAACTCCAACTAATAATGGTTGCATGGACCTCTCGCCTGTGTTAAAAAGCAATACCCCTAAGCTTAAACGACTAGGTGTATTTCCGAGTGTAGCGGGGAAATTATGTTTTCCGATGGAAGGATAAAGCCACGTTGAAGAAGGACGAGGTGACCGTGGACGGCGAGCCGCACGCGGACACCAAGGCACACGTGGACACCAAGATGCACACGCACACCAAGCCGCGCGCGGTCACCAGTAGGTTTAGTATGCCATTCAAGCGGGCGGTTTTCTTGGACCGGGCAACCGGTACATGTTTTGCCCCAGCCGAACGTGGCAGTAGTGTAGTTTGAGCAATTCATTCTGGGCCAGTCAAGAGTTTGCACCGTCGGGCGCAGGGCCCCAGCAGCCCCGACACGCCACCACGGCACGCTCGACCGCACGCCCGGCGGCACGCACCCGACTCTTTGACACCCACCACAACCACTCCCTAAGGGGGCAGCCCCAACTCGCACTCACTCCGTGAGCTTGATGGGGCTCGCCTTCAATAATCCAGAACGACTGCTGACCCCCCAACGTGCTTTAGTATGCTCAAAGGACACGGGCCAATTTTGTGATTTCGCGATGATCAAAATGTGTACCTTGTGCAACTTTATAAATACAGTTGTGTATGTTGAGGTGCATTACAGTCACTTAGCCTAGCTAACGACCTAGAAAATGCCCGATCCTTCAGCGCTTCAGGTTTTCCACATATTTCCACGACGACTTGAAAATTGGCGGTGGGCATTGCAATAGCTTCACTGCTATAAACGAGTTTGAACGCACCTGTTACGTGATAGCTACCATCTCAAGCGTAAGTATAGCACTAGTACATACACCGACAACTTGGTAGCGATCATCCTCATTCCAGTGCAAGCGCAACAGCAGTGGTGCTAGCGACGCTCTGGTTGGGCTTATCAAAATGGGCGTTTGGCAAAAAGCAAGCCGCCACCCGAGCGTTGTGCAGCTCGTGTCATGTGGGTCAACCCTCCTGTATGCTGTCCAAGTATATCGCCGGAGGATCGCTGTCTGAATGAAACAAGCCGGTCATTCTAAATTGTGGCGTGCTCTACTGGACGTGACTCATGGCCTTCAGTTCCTGCACAGTAGAAAACTCACCCACGGCGACCTGAAAGGCACCAACATTTTGGTTGACGGCGGTACCGCAAGATCACTGATTTTGGGATGAGCTGCGTTGTGACTTAGTCGCAGCGTCAGTTTAATCGATTCGGTAACGAGGTCCGGAATACGTGTTGCAGGAATTAGTTTGAGGCAGACGTCTATTATACCTCACCTAAAAAATGAAAAATAAAAACAAAAATGTCGAATGGATCGTGGGGCTAGTTTGCGCGCGAGTTCAATCCGTCATAGCGAATGATGTTTGGCTTGGTGGAGAAGCGTATCATGAATTTTGCCGAGTTGGGGTAAAAACGTTCTCGCGAATGGCGTGTTTAAGCATCGAGGAGGTGAGATTTTGCCCGGAAAACAAAAGTCTAATACAAATAACTAAATGCACGTTTCTTCTCTTGTTTGTTGTTGTTGTTGAATTAGCATTGTTGTCACTTAGCTATCCTCTTAACGACTACTAAAGACCAGCCCCGAAGATGCCATACTTCGTCATTATCTGAATCCTACACTCGTATCGCCTCTATCGCTTCCGCTTTACTCAGCGTCTGCCTCAGGCACTTCCGCCCCTATATGGAAATATGTATCCGTCCAATGGATTATATCTCTGTCTAAAAGACGAGAGACATCTGCCCAGGTTTGGTTGGTCCGAATGAAAAAAAAATGATGGCGTCCGTAGTTGTATTCGCCAGTTTGTCCGCAGCCGCACCTCTCTTGTCAAGATTATCCCAGCTTGCTTCTTAAATCCCTACACTGCTGGAGCTCGGCCTCACATAGCTATATATCTAATACGAAACACTACTCTGCCCAGAAACTGCATCAAACGATTCGCTCCTCTTCCTGCATCAATTCCTTTTGATTGCCTTGTGATAGGATTTCAACGCACTTCACCACAACCGGTGCGTTCATGTACACGTAGGCCCTGTGGTAAACTTGGCCATATGAACCGTAATTGAAGGACGCGTCTTGCATGCCAATTTCGTGCCGCGCAATGAACCAAGATTATCCTGACGGCACGTCTAGCTCCAAGAAGGCCACGATTTCGCGGGTCACAGTACCCAAAAACTCCCTTTGTTGCACCGAATAGGAACTCGTGTGCTTAACTCCATGCACCAGCAGGATAAGTGCCTTCATTTCCGCACTGGTACCAATGAGATCACTTACTAGTTCTGGGATGTCGCAGTCGAAGAACTGCTTCTTCATAATAGCTTTCTCGGTTTCCCGCTGAGATCTCCACGAATCCCTGGATCCCTTGGACGCCAATGCGTCGATATTTTGATGCAGCTGTGCGAGTGCTGTTGCCCGAGAATCTATTATACACCTACGAGACGAAGTACCGTCGGGTTTCCGCTTCAGCGATCATTTTATCGACATCTTTGGAAACCTTGACCAGTGTGGTTACTGCTCCAGCTCGTTCAACTACAGACCCAACCGTAGCACCACTACTAGACCGAGAGATTCTACAGTAGAGCAGCAAGACCCTCGTGTTTCTGTTTGCTGCTCTCGCGTCTACTGATGTACGATAGCACCGCTGCGACGCCACCATTGATTGCGGCTCGAGCCTTAGTAGTAGAGTCAAGGGAGTCACAAAAAATCCCAATACTCCTGATTCTCTTTCTTGTTGAGCTGGAGAACCGCTCTATATAAACTTGCTTAGCCTCTTGACCACATTCTCATCAGGCAAGTCAACGGCTCGATCTGCAGCAATGCCGGCCACCGTATTTCGCAATATTTGTTTTCGTATTCTCCTTCTGGGATCCGTACTAGAGCCACGAGCAGTGGAATCACCCCAGCCTCGCAGATTCTATCCCAGTTGGATGCTATTGCCACTAAATCGTGCAGTGTTCCAGTGACATTTTCCTGCTGCCTTCGTTGTCGTCTTGGAGGAGCCCAATCAGGCCTGGGATCTTCATTTTGATCGCGTCGATAGTAGATAAACGTTAGAGAACTCCAGCGGCATTTTCTTGCTGCGTATTGGTTCCGTTCGGCACCAGCTTTCCTAGTGACGGAATGCGTCCAGATGCAGCGATCAGCTCCTTGCTGGTTTCACGGATCGACAGCTGCGACGAAGTTCCGACGGCATTTTCGTTCTGTTGATCATCACCGCTCCTCACTAATGCCACGTGGTGGAATGCCTCCTGTCAGGCTGGTTCTGTCCTTATTAACGTCAGTGATCGACCGATTCCACAACGACTCAGCAGCTAGGGTTGTTAGGAATCGGCTCCGGTTGCAGCCGTTGGCGCAACGGAGGTGTCGCTAGCAGCGACAACAAGAGCGTGAGTCCAAGCAGGAGGGACGAGGACAGGAGAAGCTGCGGAGCAGCAGACAGGTGTTGAAGTAGTATGAGTGGCTGACAGACTAGCTGCAGCCACACTGCATTGAGTGAGTAGAAGATCAGTCTCGAAACAGCACGGTCAGACGCAAGTCCAGGAGCAGACTAAGTGCGGAAACAAGTTGCGTGTTGCATTTCACGTGACTGGTGGCGGACATCTGGCGGCGTGCACTCGGTGGCGCTGTGACCGGACCCACCGCGTAACAAGGGTCTTCTCTGCGGTACTGCCGTTCTGCACTAACGCCACTATTGCTGGGATGGCCTCGACCTCAGCCACCGATAGTTTCCTTATTGGGGTCATTTGACGACAAATTTCTTAGAGCTTCAGCCATCAACTCTATTTCAGTGTGGATAGTACGTCCACTAATGGTGCGAAGTCTCCAGTGCCCAATCCTTTCTTTGTTGGCATCGTGGAATGACAAATTCCTCAGAGCTCTTGCAGAATTTTTTCTTCTGCTCGTCGGATCAACTGCACCTGTACTGGGATGCCTCCTGCCACACCGACGCTTTGCTTATTGGATCCTTCTCGGACAATTTACACAACTCTTCAACCACATACTCCTTCTCGTCGTCACAATATCCTAGCTCCCACGCCTCGTCAGTCATGATCTCTGAATTCTTCATGAATTTACCACGAGTCATGTGGATAGATCAGGGACCATCCCCCACGGCAGTGCAGTCTACCGGTCACGGCTTCCACGATCACCATACCGAGTGAGTACACGTCGGCTTCGAATGACGCTCTGCCATACAAAACGAACTCAGGCGCGCGCCACCGAATCGCCCCCAAGTTGTCGAAACCGGGTTGCACGCCAGCGCTGGAGAAGCTCATCCCAAAGTCGGTAAGCATCGCCGTGTCTCCTCCATCCACTAAAACGTTGTCACCTTTGAGATCGCTGTGGACAATGGCTTTACTGTGCAAGAATTGGTTACGCCAAGCAAGAGCCGCCATGGCTTTGCCTCGCCAGCTTTCCGTTGCCGATAGAGAAAATCAGTTAGAGATCCTCCAGCGATATACTTGCATACCATAAAGCACGGGTCGCCAACGTGGCAGGCGCCGTACAATGGAACAATCTTGGGGTGATTGGCCTCGTGCCAGATCTTGACTTCCCTCAGAAAGTCGCCCCGCAGTTTCTTCAACTCGATCGCAACGCACTTGACGACAACGTCGGCATTCACGTACAGTCCACGGTAGATCTTTCCGAAAGCACCGCGGTTAAAGGACTCATCATCCATCCGGACGTCGTGTCGTGCGATGAACCACTTCTCCTCGTTCGGAACCTGCAAACCAGAGAAACCCGAGGAATTTGCGCTGCTCTGTCGAATAGAAGCTCTTGTTGTTTTGAATTTCGTGGATCAACAGCGTCAGTGCTTCCGATTGAGTCTTCGTACTATCAAGACTGCTCACGAGAGTTCCAATGTCAGAATCAAACAAGCTCTGAATCATCGCTGCTCGTTCAATTTCCGGTAGATTTTTAAATGGGTCTTATGTAGAACAGGTCTTGGATTTGGTCAGATAGTACTTTTTCAATGATCTCGTGATTGGATCACATTCGCCATCGGAAGACGCAAAAGACTACATTACGAAAGCTGTCGAGCGCTGGCAAGCATCCCCGAGATGCCAGCTTCTCGGTGATGTCGAGCCTTCCAGACCCAACGGTCCAGCACGTCATGCAGTGAGCTCCCTCCCCACCTGCCGGCAACCCCAGCGAGCTTTGTAAGCTGGGGATGCAGGTGCAGCAGCAGCAGCCTGCGGTGGCCTACGGAAAGCTCGCACGACCTCCGCAGACTTGCCATCGGAGAAGTCGCCGTTGGGCACGAGACGGCGGCTGCGTTTAAGGAGAAGGAGGACGCGAGCACGCCCGCTGTGCATCGCCGCCGACGACGACTGGCCGCGCATCTTGTGATCAAGAGCTCTACGCGCGGCGGAGCGCATCTCGAGGTGCTGATGCCACCCGAGCCTGTGGGCGATGCCAGCGCTGTGATGGGGTACATGCTTCGAGACCCTCGGAAAGACAACGACAAGAGCATGCTGCTATCCCGTGGTATGGCGTGCTGCCTGGACACCTCAAGAACACTGAACGTAAGTGTGCTCCGAATTCGCCATCGTTCTTGATCAAACGTGTGACTAACTGGGAAAACGTCATGTCTGAATCCCCCTGTCTTGCTTTTAGGCGCTGAGGACACGAAGCACACCCGCCGCGCGGACTTGATCAGATGAGCACCGGCCCGCTGACTCTCTGACAGAACGTGTACCTGAAGGACTACGTGCTCGACATTGTGCTGACCAAGTCCAAGCACAAGAATCCCAAGCGTACGACGGTCGTGGAGCTGGAGGCGCCAGGCTTCCGTCACCGCCGTGGACCTGGACGGCACCGCAGCCTCACAAAATACGCTGACCAGGGCAAGATCTCGGTCCACACTTGCCGCGGGCTCTCGGTCGTGCCGCGCTCGCCACTTTTCCCATGCAAGTTGCCTGACTCAAAGAGTAAGACTTGGAAGCGCTAGGACGGTAGGTACTGCAGGCGAGACAGACAGACCATTAGGAACGGAGTCAAGTCTGCGTACTGCGTAGTTTTCATGTCGATTCGAATACAATTGCTTCGAACACGTATTGCTGCGAGGTTATACAATGTGTTATGCGTCCTTGACATTATTGGCACAGCTTCTTCGGCAACGTTGCGCAGTTCGGCTACGGTACTTTACTACGCCCCAAGCAAAGCAACTGGGTATCCCAGTTACTGGGTGTACACCTATTGGTGCCTTGTGGACTTTGTGTTGTTTCCCACAATTTTCTTTTTTTGCATTCTAAAGTTGTACATCTTACCAACGTAGAAGAATGTCCAGCACATGTAAGGTTACCGCTAGTGCGTTTTGCTGTGGGTAGAAACTCGGAAGAGATAGATGCAGATACCGGTACATGCACGAACTTACAGTTAGAAATTACTAGCAGTGATAGTGATACATCGGAGAATGCTACTGCACAATGTCTGCTCATTCGAGTAACCAGTCATATAGACCACCTTTATCTGCAACATACTTAGCAGGACACATCTAGGTAGTTGAACGGAGCATGGAGATGGATCGTCGTGTCATGTTCCACTGCTGTGGTTGTTTGGTTCAGGTCTACGGATTCGGTCTCATAATCAGCATGTTCAAATCCTAGACCTGATCTGCATAAGAACCAAAATAAAGGCAACCCAATTTCCCACTGGGGTTCCCACGAGTCTGTGACGTCGTGGCATTCTAGCAGGTCGAGTTCCTGATGTAGCTCTGCGAGTGCGTCTGCGAATGCATGTGCACCCACTACACGCAGAAGTCTTGGCTTTCCTGTAGTAGCCTTAAGAACTGCATTAAAACGGGGCTGCACATTCTCCAAGCTGTGGACTCCATGCTCCTGAAGCGAGTGCAGCCGATCAGGTACGTGTCGGCATATCGGTTCTTCCACTTCCCTAGCTGTACACGAATCCGATATCTCGGACAAGTTGTACACCAGCCACGCCAATAGTTGGTCCGCGAATTTCTTGTTTCTTTCATTCCCGCTGTTGGCCATCATGGATAGTATTTCGTGCCCATCAGCTTGCATCATGACAGATCGGACGGTATCGCCACCACCAGCACATAGTCCCCAAAGAGCCGAAAGTCCTTCATGTATCCGCCCACTCTGCTTAGGATTCGTTATGTAGCCCAGCAACGATGCAATTCCTCCATTGCATGCAGCTCGTAGTTTTACATCAGCATCTAGATGCTGAGCTAGGAAACCCAATATCCCCGCTGCGTGTTCACGTTGAGCTGAGCTACCATCACAGACAAGCGCGACTAAACACTCCACCAATCCATCTTCAGCAATTATCAAGTCGGGGCATTCCGGGTGTTCAAACGTAAGATTCCACAATGCGCCTAACGAATTCCCTTTCATCTGCAAGCCGTTTCCCTTCCGCACCAAAGCCACCGTCGGCGGAATACATCCAGCCGTTGCAATCTTTCCTTGATTTTCATAGTTAGCGGCCAGATTCTTGAGAGCACTGACAGCCATTTCTTTCTGCATGATGTTTCCGTTCAAAGTCAAAGCCACCAGCGGCGGAATACCTCCGGCCGTTGCGATCTTGGCTTGGTTTTCAGTGTTAACAGATAATGTCATGAGAGCACCGGCAGCCTGCTCTTTCTGTACATCGTTGCGGTTCAAGAAATTCTCCTGTCCCGCGATGAAAAAATCGCGAAAATCGACCAAGTCTCCGATTTCAAGTCAAGTTACATTTACTGTCCCCAGTTACCAAGATAAATTACGTCTCCACGTCAAAGTCCGTATCGGAAAGAGACGCGCTATTAAGAAGTCAGATGCAACACCTTAGCTAGCCAGGCAACTTGCGCTATTAAAAGTGTTATGCAATTTTATTATCCTCTGTACATCGTTTCCGTTCTTCACCAGAGCCACCAGCGGTGAAATACCCACCCCCCGCCGTTGCAATCTTCACCTTGTTTTCTCTGTTCATGGACAGCTCCCAGAGTGCACCGGCAGCATTTCCCTTCTGTGCGTCGTTTCCGTTCTCCACCAAAGCCACCAGCGGTGAAATACCACGAGCTGTTGCAATCTCGACTCCGTTTTCGTCGTTTACGGACAGATTCATAAGAGCAGCAGCAGCATTTGCTTTCTGTGCGTCGTTACCGTTCTGAGACAAAGCTATCAATGGCGGAATAGCTCCCGCGGTTGCCATCTTCTCCTTGTTTTCACTGTCAAATGACAAATTCCGGAGAGCACCGGCAGCATGCTCTTTCTGCCTGTCGTCCAGTGATTGAAAAAAAAGAATTGTAATTGTACAAGTGCAACAATTGTGTAAGTGCAATATTGATTGCTGTCGGCCTGGCAATCTCCACTACATATTGATCAATATTGCTAAGAAGGAATCAAGATCCTGCAAGTCATCTACTCTCTTACTGGTAGCTGTCGACTTCTCCTTCATCTTCTTCGTCGTCTTCGAGAGCCGTCTGCACTGCTTTCGACGTGATCTCGTTCGTAACGAGATCCCAGTTCATCCGTAGGAAGAGAATAGTCTCCAGTGTTTCTGCGCTCATCCGCTTGCGCAGATACCCGAGCATGCACTTCATAGTGGAGAAAAGGCGTTCCACCTCAACCGAAGTAGCAGGGAGCCAATTCAGATCGATATACTTCGACCGATCCTCCTCCCGGGCTTTGGCCCGGTCTTCAATAGCTGCTTTGACTTCCGCTGGTGTACGGCGCCGTCTGGGGGCGGGTTTTGTCTCCGTTGACGGGGTCGTTACATCGCGAGGACTTCGGGGCCTTGATGCACGACTCGTCGGTGTTTAGCTGCGCTTCTTCTTCGCTGCTGACGTGCGCCCGGGTACGTTTCTGTTTCGCATGCGCTTCGAGGTAGATACACGCGCAGGGGTGTTGGTTTCTTCTTCTGGGAAGCGCTGTAGCCGGACAACAGCGACGGCTTCTTCTGCGATTAGATCTTGGTCGCGACCTTGCATGATCTTGACCACGGCGATCTCGAACGCAGGAGACTCCACGATGTCGGCGTCGGCTTTGCGGCGGTCTGCCAGCTCGAGGAAGTCGACCAACGTCTCGTCCAGAATGTCTCGCTCTGCAACGAGCGTCAGGTTACGTGCCTGCAATCGTTTCGTAACCAACTCCGACAAATCCATGTCGTCTAGGAGATCCAAAATGGTGCAGTGTTCAGCTGGGCTGGGCAGGTACTGTACAATGGGGAACCGTCGCGTGTCGTCTTCGGGGGCATCTTCGGGGATGCACCTATCAACTTCGCAGTCTCGCTCAAACAAGAACAAGTACGGCTGGAGCTGTTTGTACCGCTTGAGCATGCGGTGGATGCCGCTCCACCGAAGCTCGTGCAGTGCAACGGGCTTCCACTTGCACCCGTTCGCTTTCAGCAAGGCGATGCGCTTGACCGACTTCAATTTGCGCATCAGAACAGACACCTTCTTGATGGTGTCGGTGTATGATTTGATGTAGTCATTGACAGCCAAATTAAAGCGATGTGCCGCGCAACCTATCATAGGCGCGGAGACACGTCGTGAAAACGCTTTGTTGGTCTCCATGTTGTCGCAGACGATGCCGACGATGTTCGCGATGTCGAGTTGGTACTGGTCGAGAATTAGGTCCAGGAACCGGATGTGCTCATCCGCCGTCATGCTGCGCTCATCGATGAAAGATGACAGGGCAAGGAATCGCCATCCTTTGCGCGTCACGACATATACGGCCAACGAATGCTCTCCGTTGTCGGTCACACCGTCGAAGACCAGCACATACCTCTCGTCCTTGAGCTCCTCTATGATCAGAGGCTCGAGCAACTTGACACTCGCCACCATACGGGCTTTCAGGGTCTTCGAGCTCATAGAGTTGAACTTGACGGCGGCACGCACCGTCTTGTCATCCACGTCAGCAAACGTGAAGTTTTTGTGGACGACGAGATTCATCCACTGGTACGTCTCTTGCGTGTGCCGGTCGACGAACATGTCCATGGTGACGACGCGCTTTTCGCGCAAACACTACCGGGCGATGTTCTCGTAGCCAGGATGCTTGGACACGAGGTGGTTGAGCAGGTTGGTGTATCCGGCCCTCTTGGTCTGCTTGACGAAGTTGTTGCACACGTTGCACGTCCGACCCAGGGTGCTTGGTTCTCGAAACAACATGGCAACAACAGTCTTGGAGTCGAGTTTTGGGCCGAGAAGGGTGAATGCTGAGTTGGTGGCCATGTTGAAGGAGGGGTGAAAGCACGTGCTGCTGGTCTTGTTGTACGTGAGCCACCGGCAGGACGGGTTGGATCGGTCGGGACGGCCTTCGAGATGCGTTGGTCTTGGGGGTTCGTGACTTGCGCGTGCGAGTCGAGCGACGAAACCTTGCTTGAGGAGCGCGATGGGGTGTGTTCGATTCGTTTGCGGGCGTTTACAGGCAGTGGTGTCTAAAGGAAGCGTGGTGCAGTGGCGGTGAGGTCGGGGGAGATGGTTGCTTGCAGGGGGTCAATTCGAAAGTGAACGCTCAAACGACTCCGCTGTCTACCGTGCTTTCCCGTCTTGTGCGGCCTACCCGAAAGCTATTTATGCGTCTGCCAAGACTGTGACGACGACTTCAACTTGAAGATACACAATTAGATACGCATATTGCAATGTATTGAGGAGTATATTGAGATTGTTACAATATTGATTGAGTCGGCCGCCTCAACAACAATCCATAAACAATGGATATTGTCCGATCCCTGCCTGTCGTCTCCATTCTTCAGCAGAGCCACCAGGCGCGGAATTCCTCTCATCTTGACTTCATTACCATTACATGTAACCATCAGTCGTGGGATATCTCCAAATGTTGCGAGTGGCAACCCCTCGTCACTGCAGCTATAATAATCTTATTTTTATCATTCGTGGACAGATTCCAGAGTGCAGCAGACGCGATGGTTTTCTGCACCTCATTCCCATTTCGCGCTAATTCCATGAGCGGTGGAATCCCTCCAGTCGCAGCAATCATTTCCTTGTTACAATTCTCTGCGGCTAACTTCCAGAGCGCAGCAGCTGCTCTCTCTTTCTGCACGTCGGTCCCTGTCCCCAGCACAGCCACCATCGGAAGAATCCCTCCTGCCGCAGCGATCGTTCCTCTGTTTTGCACATTAGGAGTCAACACTCCACGAGCCCCACTCCATCTGCTGGCATTCCCGTCCTGCAATAAAGCTACCGACGGAGAAATCCCTCCAGCCGCAGCGATCTTCTCTTTGTTTCCGTTTTTCACGGACAAATTCCATAGTGCTGCTGATGCATTTGCCTTCTGCACGTCGTTCCCGTTTCGCACCAATGCCACTAGTGGTGGAATGCCTCCAGCCGCAGCGATCTTTTCCATACTTCCATCGTTCATAGACAAATTCCAGAGGGCAGTTAATGCACTCCCCTTCTGCGCATCGTTCCCATTCAGCAATAAAGCCACCAGCGGTGGAATTCCTCCAGTCGCAGTAATCCTTTCTCTGTTTCCCACGTTTGAAGCTAGCACTTCAAGAGCACCACTTGCCTTCTTCTTCTGGAGGTCGTTACCGCCCTGTATGGGGAGATACCTCCTGCCGCAGCGATCCGTTCGCTGTTTTGAGCGATTAGAGCTAGTACCTCAAGAGCACCACTTGCCTTCTCCTTCTGGAGGTCGTTACCGCCTTGTATCAATGCCACCAGGGGAGGAATACCCCCGGCTGCAGCGATTATCTCTCGATTCTGAGCGTTTAGAGCTAACACTTCAAGAACTCCAATAGCTTTTACTTTATGCCCGTCAATCCCGCTGTGAACCAAAGCTACCAATGGAGAAATATCTCCCGCCGCAGTGTTTAGAATATCTCAAGAGCTCCACTGGCCTTCTCTTTCTGCAGGTCATTCCCGTTGCGTAACAATCAGGGATGTTAAAAGAAAGCCCATCAAAAATGAGATTTTTTCTCAAGGATATAAGAAGATAAAAGAAGATTTTCGGGCTCTCAAATTACAGCGAGCATATGTGTGTATACCTACCTAACCCACGCCCCTACCACTTTGTCTACTTGCTTCGCCGTTGAAGCTGACGTTGCTACACTAACACTGTTGCCTTCACTTTGGATATAGATATACGACGCAGACAGAGTCGGCAGCATACCTGAAAATATAGCAGGCATTTTGTTGAATATATTGGACATGAAGGGATGACAAGGATGTAGTCGTCACTTTGTTGGAGTGACCTATGACTTCAAAATTCCGTGAATAGACGACAAATGAACTACTTCGAAGTATTATACCGTAGTTACTGCTCCTTTCTAGCCCGTTTTGGACCTTTCCCATCGTATCAACTAACAGCTTGAAAATTGGCTACAATATAAGAAAAAAGAAAAAAATCGGCCTCTGGCACCAATCTTCTTTTTCAATAAAAGAAGATATAAGAAAAATCAATAAAAGAAAGTTTACCATCCCTGGTAACAATGCTACCAGCGGTGGAATGCCTCCAGCCGCACCAATATTTTCTTTATTTGCATCATTCGTAGATAAGTTCAACAGAATAGCAACTGCCTTCTCTTTCTGCACATCGTTTCCAGATCGGGTCAGTGCCAGCAGCGGCGGATACCTCCTCCCGCAACAATCTTCTTAATGTCTTCATCAATGTTCGATAAATTCGATAGAGCTGTTGCTGCAATCTCTTTCTGCACATCGTTTCCATTCCCCAACAATCTCACCAGAGGCAGAACGCCTCCTGCTGCAGCAATTTTCGGTTTGTTTTCATCGTTTACAGACAACTTCGAGACTATAGTAGCGGCATTCTCTTTCTCCACGTCATTTCCGGTCTCCACCAACGCCAGCAGCAACGGAATGCCTCCCGCCACTGCAATCGTCATCTGGTTCTCGTTGTTGGAGGACAAATTCCGGAGAGCAGCAACTGCATTCTCTTTCTGCACGTCGTTACCGCTCCGCAATAACTCCACCAGTGGCGGGATTCCTTCCACAAACATCCTTATCTTGATTCTGTTGTTGAGGAATAACCTCGCGAGAGCCCGAGATGCTTTCTCCTTTTGCAGGTCGGTTCCGCTCTCTGCCAATCTTATCAGAGGGGGGATACCTCCACAACGGGCGATCTCTGCCTTGGCCTTGTCATTCTGAGCCACATTCCACAGCTCTTTCGCCGCCTGGGTTTTCTGCTCCTCGCTGCCGTCCCCCAACAACCTGATCACCTCTGAAAAGCCTCGTTGCTGCTTTTCGCTAACCCGCGAAGAGCTCGAGCAGCGTTCTCTCTCTCCGCGTAGGAGCCCGTTTGCATCAAGGCCACAAGCAGAGGGATCCCACCTGCATCGGCGATTAAAGCTCTGGCGACTTCGTCGCTACCAGCTAGAGATCCCAGCTTCCAAGCAGCCTTAGCCTTCTCGTGTGCACCCCCGTCGCGCAGCAACCCTATTTGTTGGATCACCGTAGCCTGCTTCTGCCCCATCGCGTTCTCGACGCGTGTGCAAGTTCCCAACTAAGCGTCTCCTCGAATCCAACACCACTCCCTGGATATCAGCCGTATCATATCGGGTCGATGGGTAAATAAAAACCATGACAGACGAGTCTCTCTGTGAATGAGGCTCACGCCGCCGGCCATTGTGAGCTTATCTCCAGCACAGGTAAAAGTTGCATGTTGCGAACACCAAACACCACTCTCCGTCAATGAGCTGCGAATTAGAGTATTCCTGCTGCAAGCTCAGCTTTCAGGGAGAATTAGGCGCTGGCGATCAGTATGTCCACTTGCAAGGTTCCCAGAGCACCAGTGGCGCTCTCTTTCTGCTCGCCGATGCCTCTCTTCACCAACCCCTCAACGCAAACCAGCACATGAACGTCCCTCGCCGCAGCGATCTGCGCTTTGCTCGCATCATCCTCTGCCAAGTTCCTCAATGCTAACGACAGCTTCTACGTCGCTGATTCGTCGTCAAAGTTACAAGTGGTAGAACAACTCCTGCCGCAGCGATTCCTCTCTGTTCGCGGTGTGTCAACAGAGCCACCACTGCTCTATCCTTGTGCTTGCGTCGCCGCTGCTCTCAGTTGGTGCAGAACAAATTCCATACTTATGCTGTCAGCCCCAATCTCTTTTTGCCATTGACACTCTCTTCAACGTCAGCGCAAAGGTGAACTGGACTCGGCTTGCACCATTGACGCTCAAAGCCCACATAGCGCTGCCACCGTCTAAAACAAATGTTGCCCACTCTGCACCAATTTCACCAGAGGCGATGCATTGCCTCCAACCGCGACGATCGGCTACGGTCGCCAGCCACACTAGCACAAACGTACTGCAAGAAAATGAATCGGCGGCTCGTAGCCAATCTCATCAAAGACGGAGAGCCTCACACCACACCGAGCGAGGTGCTTCCTGATGTCGTCGTTCAATGAGAGCTTGCTCAGAGCACCAGTGGCGTCTCTCTTCCTGCTTGTCGTCCCCAGTGGCTGGATGCCCCGATCCCTCCTGTGCCGATCGGCGTCCACGCATGGTAAACTCCCCCACAGCTCGAGCAGCTCTCTTCTCCTCCTGACTCTTGTAACGCTGCACCAACGCCACCAGCGGTGGCATCCCGCCTGCTTCGGCGAACAACACGCAGCTCCGGCAGCGACTGGCTTGGGCGCCCTTGAAGCCCTACCGCACGACAGACCCGTGCAGGTTTGTGAAGGATCGAGCCCACTTCCTGCCAAAGAAGCAGACTCGCACCTGGACGCTTGCAGTGCCGTGCTCCTTGGTCGGCCGTGTGGGTGTCCCTCAACGACTCCAGTGCCACAAGAACACTCTCTTGCGACGCAGCGATTGGTCGTCCGGTGTTCCGCCCTATCGCTACCTCTCCAGGCGCACAGAATCTCGAACCACCATACAATCCTCCAGTCCCACGTCAACTTAACCAAAGCACGACCGAAACCCCATCTTCAGGATCCGTTTTCCGCCGACAAGTCCTCAGTTCGAAAAGAGCCTCCAAGCAGCGACAAACACTCTTGTCTTCAAGGTGTCAGATGGCGCCCGTCGAGTGGCTCTCGTCTCCGTCCTCCTCGGGCTCGCCCGTGGTCGAGCCACCTCCTGCCACCTCTCAGCCACCTACTCCTGCGTCCCCCGCGCCTGTCACCCCCATCAGCTCCCCAGCCTCCCCGCTCTCCGTCGAGCCCATCCAGCAGCAACAACTGGACGCGGCCGAGAAGCTGCCGTCACCTGGCGGCCCCGACTCGATGGACTACAAGACCGTGACCTTCACGGCTCCTCCGCCGCCGCCCTTCAACCGCCGCGGCTCGCGCGAGACCAACCGCCCGCTGTTCTCGGAGCGCCAGCGCTTCACGCCCACGGCGGACAAGCTCGTGCTGGTCATGGTAGGGCTGCCGGCGCGCGGCAAGTCGTTCATCGCCAAGAAGCTCTGGAAGTTCTTCTGCTGGAAAGGATTGCGCTGTCAGGTGTTTAACGTGGGCCAGCTGAGACGCGCCAAGAGCGTGGGCGTGAAGCAGGACCACTCGTTCTTCGACCCGAACAACGCGCAGGCCCGTGAGGAGCGCGAGCGGCTGGCGGCCGAGTCGCTCAAGCAGGTGCAGCGCTGGTTCGTGGGCCAGGACGGAGAGAGGGGCGGCGACGTGGCCGTGTTCGACGCCACCAACACCACCAAGACGCGGCGCAAGATGCTGCGCGACACGTTCAGCGCCTTCGCCGAGGAGCACAAGACGAGCGTCCACGTCGTCTTCATCGAGAGCATCTGCACGAGCGAGGCCGTGATCAACGCCAACATCCGCCAGAAGGTCGAGAGCAGCCCGGACTACAGCAACATGCCCGAGGACGAGGCCTTCGCGGACCTCAAGCAGCGCCTCAAGAACTACGAGGCCGCCTACGAGGCGCTTGAGGACGCCGAGGACTGCAGCTACATCAAGCTCTTCGACATGCAGTCCAAGGTGCACGCCAAGGGGATCTATGGGCATGTGGCCAAGTCCATCCTGCCCTACATGATGAGCTTCCACATCGAGCACCGCCCCATCTGGCTCGTGCGCGCCGGACACTGCACCGAGGTGAAGAGGGACTTCCGCGCCATTATCAAGGACCCGTGTGTGGCGCCGCGCTCGGCCAGGCTGAGTCCGCTCGGAGTGGACTTTGCCTATCGTCTGGGGCACTTTGTCAAGCAGCGCACGGCCGTGTGGATGGAGAACGAAGGCATCATGCCAGAAGACAACCCGACCGAGTGCCTCGTCATGACGTCCACGCTGCCGCGCGCAGTGGAGACGGCGGATTTCCTCCCCTACGGCAAGCGGAGTACGTGTGGAGAGCTGTAACCTGGAGGTTGTACTGCTGGTGCTAGTTGATACTTATTTGTGTGTTTTGCGTATTGTTGTGCAGTGCAAATGGCGACGCTGAACCCGCTGGACAAGGGCGAGTGCTATGGTATGACGATGGACCAGATGAAGGAGCAGATGCCCGAGGCCTACGCAGCGTACGAGCAGGACCCGTGGCGCACGCGCTTCCCTGGCGGCGAGTCGTACCAGGACCTGATGATGCGTCTGGAGCCCGTCCTCATCGACATCGAGCAGCACACGGGCCCCGTGCTCGTTGTGTCGCACATCTCGACACTACAAGTGCTGTACTCGTACTTCCTGGGCGCGCCCATCGAAAGCAGCCCGGACCTGGAGATCCCCTTCCACTCGGTGCTCGAGCTCGTGCCGAGTCAGGACGGCTGGACCAAAACTGTATTTAACATGCGTGCCTAAGGCTAAGGTGCAGGGTGGCAGCATCCTGTCGCGCCGCGCCGTGCACGTCTGCTTATTTGCTTCGCTTCTCACGTATGAACCTTGGTGCATGTTGGTTGCACGAGGCCAAAGATGAACTCAACACGACAATAGTTCACCCACCTATTAGTGCTCACGTGTGCTATGCTACTTGATGTCCTGTTACAGGTTTGCATCGGCGCTCTCAAGTCCCGCGGAAGATATGGTACGAGTGTTCAAGTTCACGCGCAGGTACAAGTGGTCGGTCGCCGTCGCTCGGGTCGTCGACTTCGTCCAGGTGACCGGTCCCCTCCAGCACAACTTCGAAGTCGCGTCCGTGCTCCACCGTAAATCGGAATCGACTCTTGTAGCGTCGGCCATTTGCTCGTGGATGGAACTCAACGCGAACTTCCAGCGGCGCGTGGACGAGCGGGTGAGTCGTGGTCGCGTCTTCACTCAGCAGATCTCGCATCGAGTCGGTGGTCGGCAGATAACCCCCAGCAGATTTGAGGGTGGTGGTGGGTCCCTGGAGCTGGCCCGACAGTTTGGAGAACGTGAAGACGCCCGGTTCGTCCGTCAAGTGCGCGTGGTGCTGCCGCATTTCCTGCTGCTGAGCTCGCGAAATGGGTTTGGGTCTTGGAACGTGTTGTACAGCGAAGCGCGCAGGCACGACCGTGGGGTTTGCCAGCCGCAGCACGACGAACCGAGAGGCGGAAAGATGAACCCGACCAAAGAAGAAGACCGACGGCGATACCACGATGGCAGGTCGCAGCACCACAGCAGCGAGGCGAATTGTCTGCACCGAGCGCGTTGCAAACTTGACACGCAATTCGCCGTCGAACTGCGAGTGCAGAGGGAGCTGTTGCTGTTGAAGAAGCGCCTTCGACTTGGGCTTTGAAGATCCAACTGAAGCTGCGTCTGGCAGCGATGCTGAGGGTAAAAATCGCAAGTCGATCCGCACGGACATTCGCGGCGGCAGCATGAACATGTACGACTCTCCCTGCGCTGAGGATCGACGGTGTGCTGGTGGTAAATCTGCCATCGAGAGAGGATGTCGTGGCGCCAGCGAGTCGGCTTGAGCCACGGCAAACGGACCATCACATTCCAGTCGGAACGCCACCCTTGAAGCCAATCGGTTCACCAAGAAGAGCTCGCGTCGATGGAAGACGTGCTGAGCTGCCGCTGCAGACATCAGCGTGGACCACGTGGTGAACTTGATGTGATACGGCGCAATTTGCGGCGGCACGGGGGTCACTATCGCAGCTACACTGCTTCTCCTTGCCCCGTTCCTTCCTGAAAGAGGCGATGGCGGCGCTTGGACCTGCTGAAGTTGCTCCCTGGGCTTGTCGATGGATAATTCAGGCTCGATAAGGTCGGCTGACAGGAGTACGCGAAGACACTTCGGGCTGTAAGACGAAACTGAGATGCTGCCTGCTACTGGACCAGGCTTCCGAACTATCGCGTTGGCCATGCGCACAGCTGTAAACGCCTTCCCTGCTGCAACATGTGCGGCAGTGCTTGGACTGTTGTTACTTTGTCTAGCGGGACTGGAGGCGCCTTCTTGCCGAGGGTCAGCTTCTGAATGAGTGCTGCTCAGAGTCAAAGAGCTGCCGGTGCCATCTGAAGAATTAGCTTCCTCCGTGCTCATGTCGTACCAGTGAGCGTCTGCCAGCAGAAGAGCTCGTGGTGCACCCACTCCATCTTGTGGTGAGAGGAACGTCACTCGGAACGGAGTTGTGCTGAAGGGAGGCACCATCGCCACCTGAGGTTCCACAACGAACGGTAACTCAGCGGCACCGCTGTTGTGCTCGTCATACGGAGTAATCCGAAGCTGAAGCCGTGAGCCGAAGTCCACACGCAACGTCACGTTCACCAGTTGGTCCTCTCGTCCATTCTCCACCAGTTTCCACTTGAGACGAGCACGCTGCGGTCCGCGGTTCACCACGCGCAACGTCCTCGTAATGCTTGGAGATCGAACGCAGACCGCGCCAAACGTCAACGTCGGCTGCCGAAGCAGAACTTGGGGTCTTCCTTCAGGTACCGGCCTGCCCAAGTGTAGCCCTACGCAATTCTTGTCCAGAACGAGCGGAGTCCCGACGATCCCCACGTTGGCATGCAAGAACACAGGAGGAGCTCCAGTGGCGCGACTCACAACGTCGTCAACGTAAGTACCCGGCATGTTGTTGAAGCACGTGACACGAACGACAGCCTGCTCCCATGGTGGAATGTAAACTCTAGCGGGGGACAACTGGAAGGCGACTCCACGACCTTCACGCAGTATTTGTCGGTCTTCCACGTTCTCTGCGCATTGGCGGAGATACGCTCGCCCGTTGTCGGACTGGAATCGGTTCCGGTTGTCCTTGGCATCGGAAAGTCGCGGCTTGGTGGGGTCCTGCCCTGTTACGCTCGCTCGGTATGAACTGGTTCTGTTAGACAACAGAGACCGCGTGGTCTTGGACACTGTGAGCCTGCTTTTGTGTTTGCGGTGGCTTGGTGACGTTGAAGGGGAGCCCTGTATCAACTGCGAGCTGTCTTGACGTGACAAAGCCCCGGTACCCTTGTGTGACGAGCTGACCGGCGCTGCAGGAAACTTCTTCGCTTCGAGATCCACCAGCGCTTCAATACCGCTGAAGTTCCGTATCAGCAGCAACAACGTTCGTCTCTCACCAAGCGGCACGCTATCCCCGAATGCGAGCTTAGGGATACTGCTGAGTGGATTTGTCTCTGGCTCCAAATCGCAGTCCGACAGCGTGATGCCTCTTTCCAGAGCGATTTCCTTCGGGGACTTGGGGAGAGCGAGCTCAGACGCGTCACCACGCCGCGCTTTCTTCCCCAATGGGAGTTTCGGAGGCTGGACAAGTTCATACGACAGCACCAGCCCCTTGTGGTTGCTACTGACCTCGAAGCCCAACGGAGCCAGCAACCCACGGACACTGCATGCGAGTATGACCGTGAATCGCCCAACCTGCCGCGGTGTGTAGTTAATCGTGACCACAAGACGCTCTTTGGAGTGGATCGTGCCTTGCTTCGGCGAAAATGTGATACTGTACGCTCTGGATGCACCCTCGGGCTCCACAAACTTGAACGCAGCTTCGAGGTTGGAAACATTCACGAGTTCAATGGTTCGGCGGATCTTCACGCCCATGTACGTCGTCCCCAGCGGCAATCGGGTGGTTGAAAGGAAGACGTTAGGACATTGGATCTCAGCACGCGCCGATACAACTGCATGAGCCACGGACGAGTTGATCTCGAAGAATTTACGCTCTGGAGCTGCCTGGCAACTGAAATTGCCTCGGAATCTCTCAGGTAGAGACCCCGCCATGCAGGTAGCCGTCACAGTGAAGGTTTCGCCAGGTAAGAGCACGCCGTTCTCAGGTGCGAACGCGACAGTGGCTCGTGGCAGAATATCCCTCGAAGTGAATAGGCTCCGCTCCGTCTCGTTACCAGAACTCGAGGATATCGCGGAGTGTCGCGAAGTTACAGACTCCTTTGAGCTGGATCGGCGAAGCTTCGGGCCAGTCGACTGCAGTTGGTGTTGGGCTGCGGGGTCGCCACCTGAAGTCGATCCATCCAGGTGCAAGAATCGCCAGTTTGTCGGCACGTAACGTGACGGGTTTCGGATGGTTACAGTTGATTCAGCGCTTGCACCTACGAGAACCAGACCGAAGTCGACTTCAGGGGTAATAATCTCGATCTCAGCCCCGGCAACCTTGCCTTCCAGAAGCAGCCACCGCTCGAAACGCGGTGCACGAGGCGTCTTCGTGTCGTTCGGTGTTGTTATTCGGCACGGCACGCTGAGTGAAAATGAACCCGTCGATAGTGGGGTGAACGTGATTTCGACCCGCTGCTGACCAAGAGGTTCCAGCTCACCGGTATGTGGGGAGAGCGCCAACTCGAACGTAGGCGGTTTACCCTTTGTAGCAGCCATGGATGTAGATGATAAAGGCCCACCGCCAGCTGCCAAATGTCGCTGTTTTAACCTCGCAAGTTCCCAACTGAATGCTACCCGCGAGTTGCATTGGTTCTTCAGCAGCACCGTAGCTGTGTACTTCTGGTTTTGCAACAAAAGTTGCGCAGACTCACTTCCAACATTCCCAGGACTTTGCAAACCGTCGTCCTGCAGCGGAATCCATGAATCGTTGAGTGCCGGGATAATCGTAAAGCTGCCCAACCGCCCACGTCCGCGAAGTTGCATCGAAAACCCCGGCATTTCATCTCGTAGTTTTCTCGCTGCAGCTTTAGCTGCTGCCCGAGGACTAAGCGGTTGATTTTCACTTGCTTGGAATGCCGCCTTGAGGTGAGCCATCTGACCGGGACCGGGCATGCTACACGCTGGAATATCATTGATCATCAGCGTGGCTTGACATGCATAAGCACGTGCCCCAATGGGCAAGAACTCAATTCTGAATTCTTTTGACGATGATAGAGCGAATACGCCGCTCTCTGGGGAGATAGTAAACGGTGGAATCCATCCGGGAGGACTCGATAACGCCATTGACTTGTCCTTGACTTCACTTCCACTTGGTACTTCATCTAAAGGCATGATCTTCCAGGAATACTTGACATCTATCGGCGTGTCATTCGTGATCACGATAGATTGTCGAGCACGAGCATTTACCAGCACTTCATCACGGAAAAATAGTCGATCAAGAGGACCCATCTCGGTAATGGTGGTGTCGATGGGGGAGTCGTTGACTTGCGTGGCCGCAATATCCACTTGACAACCACGACCTACGAGTTGGAAGACTCGCACGAGGCAGTTGTCGCACACCATGACAAACCGTTCACGCTGTTCACCGATACCCGACGGTGTGTACACGAGGTCGAACTTCACGCTTTGGCCCTTATCCAGTTCAATGGCATTTGGTGTCATCTGGAATGGACCTACGTCCATTGCTTTCCCAAGTATGTAGTCGCCGCCCAGCATTTCCACAGCGGAACGAGTCGCCGAAATACCTCGAGTTGCTACATGCTGCTGCTCCAGTCGAGCCCACGCTGGCTCGCTCAACAGCCAAAATCTCGCCTTCCCTCCAACATTTTTACAGTTCAAAGTCGTCACTGAGCGTCCGCCCACCAGCGTATTCTGCGCTCGAATAACTAGTGGTAACGTCAACTCTGGGGGTTCTCTATGTGCCATCAATGGGACAATCATCTCTGCCGACCCAGCAGCACCGGGGGTACCGGTAGATCCAGGCATAATCGACTGATCTGTTTCGTACAGAACGGTGAAATGGTCCTTATAGTCGGCACGAGAGTCCGGGGAGAAGCGTAAGCGCACTTCCACATGCATCCCCGGCGCCACCATCCCGCTCTCCTCTGGGAAGGAAACGCTAGCCATAGAGAAGAAGATCGTGCCTGGAGGGAGGATCCGAGCCCGACGCGATAACTTTCCAGTGTTGCGGACATACACCACTTGCTCGTAGACACCGCCGATGTCGTAGTCCGTGAACATGATAGGAGGCTTGGGTATGATGTCGAAACATGGTTTCACGGATCCAGCTAGCTCGGTCGAGTCTTGATCCTGTTGGTCTGGTACAGCGTAGCGTGGGTTTCGAACGAAGTCGAGCTTCGTCTGCATTCGTTCGAGGATCGCCATGTTCTTCCGCTTCTCCACCGGATTCATGATCGACTTCGACGATTTGAGCTGCTGCTGCTCTAATAGATTCGTCGACAAAGGGGTTAGCGTTGTCGCGATCAGATCCGGTATGTTATCTCCGCTTTGGTTTAAGTTGGCCTTCAACGGCGATAGCTTGCCAGAACTTGCAGCTCGATGCTCCTCCTGTGCAAGCTTCACCCCTGCAATGTGATTCTTGTGCTGCGTCAGCGTCGCCTCCGTGCGTATACTGGCCGACATGGTGGAGTCGAGGTATCCGACGTGGTCTCCATTCTCTCCGCTCTCCTCCCCAGCAGCAGTTCGTCTCGACGGGGACGTCAATACCTTCTTCACATTTCCACTTCTCTCTCTTCTTCTCTGCTCGTACTCCGCCACCAGCGTCTTCGCATGCAACAAAGAGCCCGCGAACTCGCCAAAGTCTGCGCCAGCATCCGTCGCGGCTCGCAGCTCCTGGTCGTCTAGACGCAGATGCGTCGGCCCCACGGGGATCTGCGCCTTGATCACCAGTCCCTTCTCGCTCAGCTGCTCTGCGATGCGAGTATCTGCCTCTGCTGCCTCCTTTTGTCGCTCCTCCATGAGCCGGAGCAGCGCCCTCGCTCTCTCGTGCTTGAGCTGCAGCTCTTGTGCAATGGCGTCCTTGCGCTCCTGAGCGAGAGCCTCGAATGGACTCGGCTCCAACTGCAACTGCACAGGCTCCCGAGTCGACAAGGTTTCTATATCACCGCTGTCTCCTTGCTGTTGGGCATCCTGTTGAGGCGACTCCTGCTTGGTCAGTTGCTCCGCCTGGGTATCACTTGACCCCTCGTCCTCCGCAGCTTCTTCAGTGTTGTTGGCAGCCTCGGGCACTTCAGTTGCTGCTGCTGGGTCGGCGTAGAACGCGTGGAAGGCGCGGCGGATCACGTGCGCGACAGCTCCGACAGCGACGACGTCCATCTCGTCCTGCTCCTGCTGCTGCTTGAGTCTGGCGGCCTCCTGCTCGGCCTCTTGCTGAGCTTTCAATGCGGCGGCGGCAGCGGCTTCTCGCTCTAGAGCTTCAGCAGCTAGAGCAGCCTCTACAGCAGCTACAGCCGCCGCGGCGCTATCGGCCGCCTTCTTCGCTGCTGCGGGCATCTAGATGGATACACAACAATTGTCTTGATTGCGTCCCTTCAAGATCCGCGCTAAATACGGGATGTCTGTTGATACAAGCACGTAAGTACGGGAACTATTGAGCAACATCAAAAGACCCAAAATCCCGCCAATCAGCATTAAACCCATTTTCCATTATACCACCTCTCACTGCAGACCCAAGTGCGCACTATTGCAATGTTGCATCAAGCTCCGCCTCTGCACCTGCAGGTCCCAACCTTAGGTTAGCTGTCTGTAGACGAGTCTCCGCGAGAAACGGGCGAGCTCCTGGCTTCACTCCTGCCGCCCACTCCTCCGCAGGACGGATCTGGCCCTATCCAATAGACGTCGGGCTGTGCTGAATCCTGTGCGTGGGTTCGAGGAGACGCCTACCGTATTTCGCATGTAGAAAGCTGCACATGATGTTCACAACAGAAAACATACCTTTAAAAAACGATGTGCATCACAATATGTATTGTAGAATAAAGCTACACCACAGCTTCGTCAAGAATGACATTGCGGTCGAAGTCTTGAGTTTGGTCGACCGCCTTGGCCACTGGCACTACTAGCGATAGGTTCTGCAGCTCTGCCACCAGCGACGCGGCGGCGAGGCACTCCTCGTAGAGGTGTAAGTCGCATTTCTTGTATCCATTCGCGATGGTGTCGGAGCTCAGGCTCTCCCAACTAGCGCGAATCCAATGGCACATCCCGGCGCGGCCTGGTGGAGTCAGCTTAAACTTGGCTTCCGCGTCGCTCGGCTGCATCAGTTGCCGCTGGATGTCCTCGAGCCAAAACCTGCGCAGCCAAGTCTTGAACGGATGATTCCATGCTACGTCTGCCGGCTGGCAAACAGACGTAGCATGGGGAGTCACCTTCAGCAGCACCACCCTAATAGATGCAGCGTAAGCCAGCACTTCAGCGGTCCAGTGGCCGCTGGAGTCATCCCAGAGGAGCAGCACGGGCTCTGCATGCGACGTGCGGTGACCAAAGTGAAAATGTAGGAACCTTAGCGAAAGATCACTTTTCCATCAGCCTAAAAAGAAAAACAATAATAATAAAAAGAAAATGAGATAAATCCTTTTGAGCAAGTAAAAAAAAGAAGCGTACCTTTGCCGTTGGCGTAAATCTGCAAACCGGTTTCAGCTTTCAGCTTCCTGATCTCTGGCCACGTTCGCGTGCCAAAGCCACATCGTTTTTCGTTGTTCTCCTTGACAATGGCTGGGTTTTTCGATGGCTTCATCTTGAAGACTACGAAGGGGGTATAACGTACCCCGCTTGAATCCCCCAGTAGCATCACGGTCGCACGCTCCTTTGAAGAGCCGGCACATCTCACCCACACAGTTTTGGCGCCGCGAGCATGCACTGTTTTCTTGGTAGGCAGATACTAAAAAAATGCAGCTAGAGAACATAAGTTAAAATATACATTCGCAGTTAGAATAAATAAAAAACAAACCTGTCTGATCTGCATTGTAGATTCGCGTAATACCCAGCTGCCGAGCCATTTTCTCGACTTCTGTTGCAAACTCCGCTTTAACCTTGGCAATATCCTCGGGGCTGATTTGGCTTTGACGAGTTGGAACTCGCATGCTCATGCGATGGCGGCCTCGGAATCCTTGAATCCATTTGTCAGACGATCGGAAGTTCCTGATGCCCGCTTCAGCTGCAACCCGCTGTGCTTGTAGGGCCAGCATGCGCGGCGGTACTGGCACACCTTCCTGGCGCAAACTGTTCACCCAGAATACCACTTCTAGTTCTACCTCTGGTGGGAGGATCGTCCCAACTCCTAAGCTTCGCACCTTTAAATGTTTACCTTTGCTATTTTTCATAGCAGCCTCAAGCTTTGCCGATTCACGCCGCCAATGCTGGATCATCGTGCGCTTCGAGTTATAGAACTCGGGGGCCAGATCGTGCCAGAAATGGGCGATTGTATGTTTCATCTTGGGCTGAGGCGCATTTGCCCAGAAGGACAACACCTCGAGTTTCTTTGCGACGCTGACACTCTTCTTGATGTGCTTGGGCTGATAGCGGCCTTTGCCATTTAGGCGTGGCCTGCCGACTGGCCGTGGCTTGGTGCGCGCCATCGGCAAAAAGAAAATGGCGCCAACCCCCGAGAGCGCGGGCTACGAAGTGCAATGAAGTGAGTGGTGAGCATTTGTATCAGTTTTGAAAGGGTTTTAGGAAATGACGTTCAGAGAGAGAAGGCTGCTGGTGCTCTCTGGAATTTGTCCGTTAACAGTGAAAATAAGGTGAAGATCGCAACGGCAGGGGGTATTCCACCGCTAGTGAAATTAATGCGGGTGGGAAATGATGTGCAGAGAGAGAATGCAGCTGCTGTTCTCTGGGGTTTGTCCGTTAACGATGAAAACAAGGTCAAGATCGGAAGGGCGGGAGGTATTCGGCCGCTGGTAGGATTGATAATGTACGGAAACGACGTTCAGAAAGAGAATGCTGCTGGTGCTCTCAGGAATTTGGCCGTTAACAATGAAAACAACGTGAAGATCGCAACGACTGGAGGAATTCGGCCGCTGGTGGTATTGGTGACGCACGGGAATGACGTTCAGAAGGAGAATGCTGCAGGTGCTCTCTGGAATTTGTCCCTTGACCGTGAAAACAGGGAAATGATCGTAACATCTGGGGGGATTCCACCACTAATATCATTGGTGCAGGAGGGAAATGACGCGCAGAAAGAGAAGGCGACAGGCGTGTTGTGGAAGCTTGCATCTGAAAATTGCGGTTACCACGATTTGATGGTGGAGGGAGATGTTTTGGTGGAGTGTTTGATCGGGCTTGTCTCTGGTGGTAGCTCAACTCAACGCGAGAATGCCGCAGGGGTATTGGGTATCTTGGCTCACCATTTAGACGCCGATACGAAGCTGCGAACTGCAGCCGATGGAGGAATTGCGTCATTGCTGGTCTACGTAACGAACCCCAAGCAAAGTGAGCGGATTCATGAAGGCCTTGCGGCTCTTTTAGGACTTTGTGTCGGGAGTGGTGATACCGTCCGATCTATCATGGCGAATGGTGATGGGTACGAGATACTTTCCAAGATTGTCAATAGTGAAAATGAAATGAACAAGAACCTTGCAGAACAACTACTGGCTTGGCTAGTGTGCAGTTTATCAGAGACATCGGATTTGTGTAAAGGTATGGAAGAAGCGGAACCAATATGCCGACACGTACTTGATCGGCTGCACTCGCTTCAGGAGCGTGGGGTTTACAGCTTGGAAACGGTACTGTCCCGCTTTAACGCATGGTTGAAGTCTAATTCAGGCAAACCAAGCCTCTTGCGTGTTGTGGGTGCATATGAACTGGCGGACACGGTCGCGGAACTGCATGGAGAACTTGATCTGCTCGAATACCGAGACGGCCCAGTTTCGTGGAAACCCCGATGGGAGATTGAGCGAGCAGACATGATCCAGCGCTTATTTAATTGTGACATCGGAGTTCTAGTGAGCAGTCTTGACGATACCGACGCTCAAACCGAGGCACTGACGCTCCTTGCGAACGCAATTCGACTCAAGAAGAGCTCCTACTCAACAGACCAGCGCGATTTTCTCTATGCAGTAATGACTCGTTTGGTGGGCTTTTCTGACTCAGAGGTCCCGAATAATGAAGAACGGTGCCGTGGAGTAACGATCGCCGATGGAGGTGCGATAGCGGTGCTGGTAGATTTTATGCGGAGCGGAAAGGTCCACCAGAAGGCGAACGTTGCGTGCGCACTGACGAACGTTTCATCTGACGACGACAAAGAGGATCTGTTGGAGGTATTTCACCTCTTGTGGCGTTAGTGGAGCGGGGCAATGTCACCCAGCAAGGGGATGCGTTGAGGATTCTCCTGAATTTGTCAGTGAACAATTTAAGCAAAGAACAAATCGCCGCGGAGGGAAGTATCCCCGTGCTGGTAGCGCTTGTCGAAAATGGCGACGACGAACAGAAAGAGACTGCGACTGAGATTCTGTGGAATCTTGTATTTCAAAATGGGGACTGTCAGCATCTTATCATCTGTGAAGAAAATACGATCGAAGTCCTGGTAAAGCTATGCTCCCATAGCCATCTACGGCAACGCGGACTCGCAGCAGGGGTACTTGGGTTCGCTGGTCAACGTCTCGACGCTGATACGAAGCTCCGCATTGCGAAGGATGGCGGTGTTGCCGCCTTGTTATCTTTTATCACGAACGCTAACCACAGCCAGTCGAAACACGAGGTGCTCATAGCGATTTTGGGCCTTACTATGGGAGGTGGCGATACGGTTCGCTCTATCGTGGATAGAGCTGGTGCGAACAAGATTCTATTGGAGATCGTTGAAAGTGACAACGAACGGGACAATGAGCTAGCGACGCAACTGTTAGCGTGGCTGCATAGCTTGTCCGCGACGTTGAGTCGCTGTAAATGGATGGATGAGGCTGAGCCGATATGTCGTCACGTACTTGATCGACTCCAGTCACTTTTGGATCGTGGGTTTTCTGGCATTGGAACGGTTCAATCACGGCTCCACACAATTATGAAGGCTAGGGAGGGTACACCTAGAATCCTACGTGTCATTGGGGCGCACGACTTAGCAGGCGCTCTGGCTGATTTACATCGAGAGCTCGGCCTGCTAGTGCCCCAAAGCAGCAAGGAATCGTGGAAACCACGGTGGCAGACCGAGCGAGCTGGAATGATTTAGCGCTTGTTTCACGGTGACACTGGAAGTCTAGTGAGTAATCTTGACAACACAAGTACTCAAACGGAAGGACTAGCACTTCTTGTCCGCGAAATCAATCACAAGAAGGATTCCTATTTGCCAGAGGAACGGGCTTTTCTGCAAGTGGTCATGAACCGTTTGATGACGAGCCCGAGCCCGTCTACTTCAAAAGTGGGCTCCCCCTAAAACGAGAGCCAAAAGTCGCACAAAATGGGCTCCCTCATGGTAAGTACGAGATCAAGGAGCCCTGGTTCGGGCTCCCCATTGGCTCCCCTCCAGGGCTCCCCAAATTTAGCTTCAAATCTATGACGGGCTCTTCATAGTAATATCTGATTGGCCAATTTTACCTAGACTTAAGGCGAGCAACTTCGCGTGATCGATGCGCCACGCTAGAAGATCGAGCTCAAAGATCGCCACACTAGAAGATCTCGCGCCGCTCATATGTGTACAGCCGCTCCGAGGCCACCCCAGCGTCGCCGATAGTCCTTCCTTCCCCTCAAGGAGAAGCCCTCTTTCCTATGCCTTTTCAGGTTAGAACCTGGAGATACTTCAATGACGGCCAATCATCAGCGAGATATTTAACACAGGTGAGGGAGCCCTTAACGAGGGCTCACAGTTCTGGAGGGCTCCTTTCACTTAACCTATTGAACTCAAGAGCCCAGGAGCCCGAGCTCGCGACTTTTTGGGTTCACCCAAGAGCCCAGGAGCCCGGCTCTCCCCAGGGCTCGTAGAAGGTGTGGTTTGGTGGGTTTCTCTGGCTTACCGGATCCAACGGTGGAGAAGTGGCTGATAACTCGACACGACGTTCAGATCGAAGACGAACCCTTTGATCGCGGAGCATTTGGACAAATCTATCGTGCACTATATCTGAACGCTGACGTTGCCGTCAAATGCGCCTTTACCAAGTCGGACAAGCAGCGGACCGATTTTTTGAGGGAGGTAAATACCTGGTACAACGTGAGCGGCCACCCCAACATTGTGCAGCTCTACGGCGCCTGCGATGTCGGCGATCCTTGTTTCATGGTGTGCAAGTATGCCACCGGTGGTTCCCTATCTGATTATCTGTATAAAGCTGGCCGGTCAAACGCGTGGGGTCTTTTGCTTGGTGTGACCCTCGGACTTCAGTTCCTACACAAGAAGCGAATTGTCCACGGTGATCTCAAGGGCGACAACATTTTGGTGGATGGAGACACTGCAATGATCACCGACTTTGGGATGAGCTTTTGCAGTGATGATGCGCAGCCAGAGTTTGAGAATGTGGGGGCAATTCGGTGGCGCGCCCCGGAGTTTGTTTTGGATGGCAAGGCGTCGCACGAAGCAGACGTCTACTCGCTCGGCATGGTGATCGTGGAAGCCGTGACAGGCGGCCTGCCATGGGGAAATGCCGAAGATCTTTCCGTCAAGTGGCACATGAAGAAGGGCAAGTTCATGAAGAAACCGGAGGTGATGCCGGACGCGGCGTGCGAGCTGGTGTGCGCAATGTGCGACTTTGATCCGTCACGGAGGATGAAGCTTGGCGAGGTGGAGAAGCGATTCAAACATCTTGCAGAGCTGGAGGCTGAAGCTTTTTATCAAGGAAGAGCTCAAGCTGCAAGATAACGGGGATGGATGGTCGATTTAACTATGGCTTGTGGTACAGCTGGAAGTAGCACTGGCGTCAGCTCTATGACTCCTGGTGCTGCTGTGGGAGCCGTCGGCAAAGATGGTCGAAAGGTTTGTTCTGGAGAAGGATCGATTCACGGAGCGGCTGAGTAACAGGCGACGCACATCCGTCCTGGAAGACCGAAAAGCTCCGATACTCTGGCAGACGATAGTGACGGTGTGCGAGCAGCAACGACGCCTCCGTCTATTAGACGATCTGCGCCATTACCACGATCTGCCCCATTACCACGAGGTCTGTATTCTTATGGCGATTTCTAGGCAACGCACGACTCGCGTTTGAACTGGACAGCTAGGTCGAGGAGGGGATGGCACGTAATGAGCGCAAGTTGCTGCTGATACAGCCCGCTGAAGTCGACCAGGAATCCGATGATGCAGGAAAGCACGGCAAACTCGGAAACATCGGGCAGATTCCCACACATTGCACCCACGAGAATCGACTTGATAACTTGTATCCAATATTTGGTACTGTACTCGGTCGTATACTGCGCTTCAAGGATTTGACCTGATTTGGCGCGAAGTGAAAAAAAATTGCAGAAGGCCTTTCGCCAGGCGATCTTTTCCAGCACCTACGCCCTAAGACCGACAGCCGGCATGGGGCAGAAGCTGACGAAGGCCCCCAAGTCAGCGGGGCTCCTGCGTGACGGTAATGACCTGGAGAACACGGAGGCTGCTCGCAGCAGTGCGGCTGGCCGCGACGCCGCAAGCAGTGCGTACACGGGCGCGGTTATCGGAAGTCCAGTTGCAAGTCCGATCGGAAGTGCACCAGTGGCGACGACTACATGTATTACGCGGGCTGTGGAGCTGCCTCAGAACCGCTTCGGAGGGCGGGCACCTTACCTCGAAGGACGTGCGGGGATTACGAGAACGATTACGACGACTGTGGTGCGGTCGCCTCAGAGAACAGTAGTGCGGAGAGTGGTGGCGAGTCCCCAGTCCGGACGAGTGCGGTACGTGAACACGTTGTCCGCTCCACCGCCATCCAATGAAGCGGAGGTGGGGGGGACGTGCTGCGGTGGAATCCATCCCGTCGCTGGTGGCGTCGATGCAGAATGGAACTCAGCAGCAGAAAGAGCGCGCGTCGGCAGTTCTGGCGCGTTTGGCATCCAACCCAGCGAACACAGCGACGATTGCGGCTGCGGGGGGCATCCCACCGCTGGTGGATTTGGCGCAGAATGGCAACACCACGCAGACAGAGAATGCGTCTGCTGCTTTGCGGTGTTTGACGTCGGACTTTGACACCAGACCCAAGATTGCCGAGGCAGGTGGCGGCGCCGTGCTGTCGGACGGGTTGGCGCCGAACAGTGATGAGGAGGAGAATGAGGTCCGTATGGTGCTCGACATCATGTTACAAAAGTTCGTCCCGGTCCGGCGCGTTGGGGACGCGCCGAGAGGGCGTAGGCTTGTCACCTACAGGCCGGCGAAAAGGTCGGCGGCTTTACCATCCCAGGCACCCGACAATCAGAGGGCCCCCGTGTCGGGAGCTGTTGAAACGTTGTTAGCGTCATCGAGGCGTATCACGGACAGGACAGCGACAGTGTCGGCAGGCGATACCCCACCGCTGGTCGAGTTGCTGCAGAATGGCTCCAACGAGGAGAAAGAGGCCGCATCTGCTAGTCTCTGGAATTTTGCGTATGCAAACGTCGGTAACCAGGATTGTTTTATCGCTGAAGAAGGTGTGGTTGACCGCTTGGTCAAGCTTGTCTCCGATGGAGAAGGGCGCCAACGGAAGGTTGCAGCAGGATTACTTGGATTCGCAGCTCAACATCTAGACGCTGATACAAAACTGCGAGTTGCACAGGATGGCGGTGTCGAAGCGCTGCTATCTTACATAGCGCAGCAGCACCAAAGCCAGTGCGTTTACGAAGGGATCACGGTGCTGTGGGGGCTTGCGCGGGAGGCGGTGACTCTATTCGATCGCTCGTGGACGGTGCAGGCCGACGGAAGGTAATGTCAACGATCGTCGAGAGTGACAATGAACGCAACCAGAAGCTGGCGGGCCAGTTACTCGCGTGGCTGAAGTGCAGTTTGTCTGAGACACGAAATCTGTGTAAGGCGATGGATGATGAGGCGCGACCCATGTGCGAGCACGTACTTGGTCGACTGCAGTCTCTTCTCGATCGTGGGATCGATGGTGTGGGAGCTGAACAGTCTCGAGTCAACGTGGTTTTAAAGGCAAACAGGGGCAAGCCAGCAATTCTACGGATCGTAGGTGCACGCACTTTCGCCGATGCACTGGCGGGCTTGCATCGAGATCTCGACCTGCTTGATGGTGAAGACAAGAGGGATTTATGGACACCACGGTGGCAGACCGCCATGGTTCGGCACTTAGTCAGTTCTGACATTGGCCGTTTAGTTTGCAATCTTGACGATACCCAGGAGCAAACCGAGGTGCTGATGCTCCTTGCGCACGAGATCGGACACAAGAAGACGTGTTATTCGACGGAGGAGCGGAAGTTTCTCTATGCGATCATGGCTCGTTTGGTAGGCTTCTCTGGTTTGGAGGTCCCGAACCAGGAATAATGGTTTATCGCTCGACACGACGTCCAGATGGACGACGAGGCCTTCAACCGTGGGCATTCGGGAAAATCTACCGCGGTATCTATATGAACGCGGACGTTGTAGTCAAGTGCGTCCATATTCAGTCGGAAAGGCAACGTGCCGACTTTCTGAGAGAGGTCAAGATCTGGTACGATGTGAGCTGCCACCCTAATATTGCTCAGCTCTATGGCGCCTGTCACGTCGGCGATCCTTGCTTTATGGTATGCAAGTATATCGCTGGAGGCTCGCTGCCTGAATACCTGTATCGGCAAGCTAAAAACGGTCCGTTAAAGACTTGGGATCTCTTGCTTGGCGTAACCAATGGACTTCAGTTTCTCCACAGTAAAGGCATTGTCCACGGTGACCTCAAGGGTGACAATATCTTGGTAGATGGAGACTCTGCAATGCTCACCGACTTTGGGATGAGCTACTCAAGTGCAGGAACACAACCGGACTTCGAGAGTTTGGGGGCGATTGGCGCGCACCCGAATTGGTTCTCGAAGGAAGAGCGTCAGTCGAGGCAGATGTGTATTCTCTCGGCATGCTGGTCGTGGAATCCGTGACAGGAAGGGCCCCGTGGGGAGTGGCAGAAGACATCACCGTGAAGTGGCACATGAGGAATGGCAAGTTCATGAAGAAGTCACGGTCTTTGTCGGACGAAGCGTGGGGGTTGGTGAGTGCAATGTGCGACTTTGATCCCTCGAGGAGGATAGAGCTTGGTGTGGTGGAGAAACAGATTCAGCAGTTTGCAGAGTGGTGGGAGGCTTGCCGCCTCTATGCTAGAGCAGCAAGCTAGTTGACGGAATGTGAGGCCGGTCGGATACTTGGTAAGGAGCCACAAAATGGTTGACATCGAAGTAAAAGAAAATATTGGCTGCTGTAGCCACCCACATTCCTCCAGAATAATACTAGTCGTCTGCACATATAGGTCCTCTAAACGCTGCGGTCCTTTGATGGATAGGGTCGAAACAAGCTTCTACTACTACTAAAATTTTACTTGGGTTAGAACGAACAAACTATGGCTACAACGTGAGAGTGTGCCAGCAACTAAAGCTTGGTAGTAACTGAATTCGTATACCCGCTGTTTTATCTCGCGCGGGTGACCCAGCGCGTGATTAATTCGATAGAGATCCATTATTCCGAGCGGGCGATAGATTTTTCTTTTAAGAAAAATGTATCAGTCACATTTAAAAATGTGCGATCTCAAAAAAAGTAAGCTTTAACCACTAAGGTGGTAGGCCTCGCCATTTCAGAGATGGAATGCAACTTCTGCCTTCGACTTGCAACTAGCGCGATCTCCACACGTGCCACCCCTACACAGTCTTAAATCGAAGAACATGACAACTTTGGTATGCTATCGGTTAAAATCAGTGCTACGAAATCGCCTCAAAGCTTGTTTATTTACCTACTACTACTATTGTACTGTACTGTAGTAGTACTACATTGTGTTAGTAATAAACCGGGTATTTATTATGGTTTGGAAAACAAAGCAATCCAATCAAAAACTAAGTTGTCTCAAGGAAACGGGTATTTTACTTTTCACCACCAACGCTCGACTACAAACGCACGCGGCGTGATCGTCAAGATGAAAAGGCGCCAGAACGAGCAGCAGAACAAGGCCAGTCTTCACGGGTTGTCGACTTTTCTGAGCACTGAGTAGGTATATTGTGTTGTGTAAATGGAGTAGCTATGTTATGGTAGGAGTAGACTTCAACATCAGTTTCGCTTGATATACTAGATGATCATTCCTGCACACTGTGTTAATGTCAAACCATGAAGTAGACTGCCTCACAAAGTTGCGTAGACTCGTAGTGTCGGCTAGTTGCGAATATTGCAGTTGCATTGATATAACTCTGGTGTGCCTAGACAAAGAACAGCCGAACTTGTCCTTTGTCTATGCTTTCAACCCAGTGAGTAAGCTCGTGAGCAACTTATTTTCCAATTGTGTTGCGATCGTCTTCGTGGCCTCGACCTTCTTAGCAGCACCAAGAAGTCCGAAGAGTTTTGGCTTTGAGTATTGCTCTAGCAGCGTCTTGAGCATCACCTTGACCGCGCCCGACCCCTCCAACCTCTGCGCGTACGAGGTCCAAGTACAGAAAGCTGGCATCTGAAATACTCGGGAACCGGCTGAGTCCAATTCTAGTTTGTAGAAGACCGCGTCCGCGCTCCACCTGTTGCTGAACCAGCGCTCGATCTCCAACTTCTCGGCAAGGTCCTTGGCATATTGCTCGGCTGGAGTCTTGGGGCGCTTGACTCTTGCTTGCTTCAACATGTTGGGGAGGTCGTTCGTGAACTTTTTGTTTAGAACGCTGATCATGGTCGCAATCGGAGTTTCCTTGTCCACCATGTGCACGTACGAAGCCCAGTCGCCCAAATAGCGGGTTTGGAACACCAGGTTTTTGTGTCTTTTGAGCAGAAACTCAAATACGTTCTCGACAGATTTCTGCTCGCGTAGCCAATACTTGCCCGCTGGTTAGTAATCCGTATTGTAGCACGCGGCCTAGCTGCTCGTCGGATTTGTAGTGCGTCTTGAGCACAGAGGATCTCATCGTCTACATTCTGTGGATGCAGCTTTGAGACGTAGGAGAGCCAAAGCCGCGTCTCTGAAAACCACACCATCATGTCCCCACTTGCCGGTAGTTTTAGCTTCAGGAAGGCATCGTCTGCCGTCACCTCTTCATGAAACCAGTTAGAGAGCCGTGCCTTCGAGAGTCTGTCAGCAAGATCCTTCGTCTGGTCCCTCGTCCTCGCTGCATGCAGTATTGCCGTCAGGGCTTCATCGTCATACTTCGTCGCCAGAATCGCGATCATCACTTCGTCCGCTTTCCCCGGGTAAGTGTCTGAAATGTGGCTCGACAACGTGTTGAACTGCTGGCTCTCGAGAAGATTCGACACTGGCGTGTGGGCTTTTATCTTTGACAAGAGGCCGTCAACAAATGGGCTCTTGGATTTCAAGGCTTCCACGAGTTTCGCGACACCCGAAATTTTAGCATCGATAGCTCTGTCCTCCGCGTTACCGTCCGTTATTCTGATATTGCGTTCCGAATTCTTAGAGTTGATGACCACTGCCGTTAAATCTTCAGTCGCAGCGACATATCCCAGTAATGCGAAAATAATTAGCAGAGTGACGCTGTAGCCAAGCCGCGCCGTGGCCCTGGGCTTGGTTACCATGCTGGAATCGGAGTGCTGCGGGTTCTGGAGGCGGTTTCGAAGTGATGTTTTCACGTGTCGCCGTCCTGCCACTCAACCGTACCTGGGGACAGATCTGGTTTTGATCATGACAAGTACAAATCGATTTGGCCCTCGTAATCCTAGAAGTTTTTTTTTAAAGCTAAATCGTAACGTTACCGTCAGATGAGGGTGGTTGATTGCACGCTATGATGTTGATATGGATGGCGAAGCCTTTACTGGGGGGATCTTTGAAACAATTTAGCGGTCACGAAACTACGTGCTTCATTGAATTTCCCGTGCAATATGTTGTCGACTTATGAATTTTGTGAATTTAATTATGCACCATTAGAACACGCCTTCAACCGATCCATGAAATCGCTTCTCGAACCTTCCGCGGTTCATTATTTATCGCCAAAGGGTTAATTTTGATTTTGCGGGTATGTTACTTTTTCACCCGTATTTTAGATTATCGTTTGGTACACTGAGGTAATGTTCAAACCGTGAAGTAGATTGTTGCGCACAGTTGCGTAGGCTCTTAGGATCGAATAGTTGTGAAATGTTGCACTTGCATTGACTTAATCCTGCAGCGCCTAGGTCCTTCTGTCTACGCTCTCAATCCAGTTGACTGAGCTGGAGAGCAACTTGTCCTCGACATTTTAGCTGCAGCAAATAGGCGGAAGAGTTGTGCACTTGAGTGCCGATTTTTAAGTGTCCAGAGCTCATTCGACTCCTCCAACCTTTGCGTGAAGTATTGATAGGCTAGCGTCTGAAACACACGGGAACCTGCCGACTCCAAGTACAATTCAGAAAAGACTCCAGCACTTGCTGAATTACAGCTTGGTCACCAACATTTCAGCAAGTTTCTTGGTACGCGGCACTTTTAAAGCCTTGTCCAGCATGTTGGGCAGGTCACGCCCGAAACGCTTGTCTAGCACCTTGAACATGGTCGTCAGCGGCGTCTTCATGTCAACCATATACACGTATTCAACCCAGTCGTCCAAATCGCGAGTTTGGAAGACAAAGTTTCTGTGTCTTTTGAGCAGAAACTCGAACACATTCTCGGCCGATTTCTGCTCGCGTAGCCAATACTTGAACACGATCTTCTTTAGTCTCGCCGCGATGTCCGCATTGGGGGTCAAACCATATTGAAGCACGTGGCCTAATTGCTCGTCGGTTTTGTAGTGCGTCTTGAGCACAGAGAGGATCATATCGTCTGTATTCTTTGGATGCAGCCTTGACACGAACGAGAGCCAAAGCCGCGTCTCTGGAAACCACACCAGCATGTCCCCACTTGCCGGTAGTTTTAGCTTCAGGAAGGCATCGTCTGCCGTCACCTCTTCATGAAACCAGTTAGAGAGCCGTGCCTTCGAGAGTCTGTCAGCAAGATCCTTCGTCTGGTCCCTCGTCCTCGCTGCATGCAGTATTGCCGTCAGGGCTTCATCGTCATACTTCGTCGCCAGAATCGCGATCATCACTTCGTCCGCTTTCCCCGGGTAAGTGTCTGAAATGTGGCTCGACAACGTGTTGAACTGCTGGCTCTCGAGAAGATTCGACACTGGCGTGTGGGCTTTTATCTTTGACAAGAGGCCGTCAACAAATGGGCTCTTGGATTTCAAGGCTTCCACGAGTTTCGCGACACCCGAAATTTTAGCATCGATAGCTCTGTCCTCCGCGTTACCGTCCGTTATTCTGATATTGCGTTCCGAATTCTTAGAGTTGATGACCACTGCCGTTAAATCTTCAGTCGCAGCGACATATCCCAGTAATGCGAAAATAATTAGCAGAGTGACGCTGTAGCCAAGCCGCGCCGTGGCCCTGGGCTTGGTTACCATGCTGGAATCGGAGTGCTGCGGGTTCTGGAGGCGGTTTCGAAGTGATGTTTTCACGTGTCGCCGTCCTGCCACTCAACCGTACCTGGGGACAGATCTGGTTTTGATCATGACAAGTACAAATCGATTTGGCCCTCGTAATCCTAGAAGTTTTTTTTTAAAGCTAAATCGTAACGTTACCGTCAGATGAGGGTGGTTGATTGCACGCTATGATGTTGATATGGATGGCGAAGCCTTTACTGGGGGGATCTTTGAAACAATTTAGCGGTCACGAAACTACGTGCTTCATTGAATTTCCCGTGCAATATGTTGTCGACTTATGAATTTTGTGAATTTAATTATGCACCATTAGAACACGCCTTCAACCGATCCATGAAATCGCTTCTCGAACCTTCCGCGGTTCATTATTTATCGCCAAAGGGTTAATTTTGATTTTGCGGGTATGTTACTTTTTCACCCGTATTTTAGATTATCGTTTGGTACACTGAGGTAATGTTCAAACCGTGAAGTAGATTGTTGCGCACAGTTGCGTAGGCTCTTAGGATCGAATAGTTGTGAAATGTTGCACTTGCATTGACTTAATCCTGCAGCGCCTAGGTCCTTCTGTCTACGCTCTCAATCCAGTTGACTGAGCTGGAGAGCAACTTGTCCTCGACATTTTAGCTGCAGCAAATAGGCGGAAGAGTTGTGCACTTGAGTGCCGATTTTTAAGTGTCCAGAGCTCATTCGACTCCTCCAACCTTTGCGTGAAGTATTGATAGGCTAGCGTCTGAAACACACGGGAACCTGCCGACTCCAAGTACAATTCAGAAAAGACTCCAGCACTTGCTGAATTACAGCTTGGTCACCAACATTTCAGCAAGTTTCTTGGTACGCGGCACTTTTAAAGCCTTGTCCAGCATGTTGGGCAGGTCACGCCCGAAACGCTTGTCTAGCACCTTGAACATGGTCGTCAGCGGCGTCTTCATGTCAACCATATACACGTATTCAACCCAGTCGTCCAAATCGCGAGTTTGGAAGACAAAGTTTCTGTGTCTTTTGAGCAGAAACTCGAACACATTCTCGGCCGATTTCTGCTCGCGTAGCCAATACTTGAACACGATCTTCTTTAGTCTCGCCGCGATGTCCGCATTGGGGGTCAAACCATATTGAAGCACGTGGCCTAATTGCTCGTCGGTTTTGTAGTGCGTCTTGAGCACAGAGAGGATCATATCGTCTGTATTCTTTGGATGCAGCCTTGACACGAACGAGAGCCAAAGCCGCGTCTCTGGAAACCACACCAGCATGGTCCCACCAGCCGGCAGGTTTAGCTTCAGGAAGGCAGCGTCTGCTGTTACGCCTTCATGAAACCAGTTCGAGAGCCGTGCCTTCGAGAGTCTGTCAGCAAGATCCTTCATCTGGCCCCTCCCCCTCGCTTCACGTAGTATCGCCGTCAGAGCTTCATCGTCATACTTCGTCGCCAACATCGCGATCATCACTTTATCCGCTTTTTGCCCCGATACATGCCCAAAATGTGGCTCGACAACGTTTTGAACTGCTGGCTCTCGAACAGATCCGACGCTGGGGTGTGGGCTTTCAGCTTTGACAAGAGTCGTCAACGAATGGACTCTTGGATTTCACGGCCTCCACGAGTTTCGCGACGCCCGGAAGTTTAGCATCGATAACCCTGTCCTCCGCCGTTTTTCCGTCAACAGCGAGATTGCGTTCCGAATTGATGCCCATGGCGTTCGAATTCACGGTCGCAGCAATGCATCCCACTAGTAACGCGAGAATAATTAGCGAGTGAAGCCGCGTCGTGGGCCCGGGCTTTGTCGACATGCTGGAATCGGAGTGCCGTGAAGTCGGGAGGCGTTTTCGAACTGAAGTCCTCACGTTCCATCCTTGCCACTCAACCAGGCATTCAATAAGTTTTGGGGACCGATCCTCGGAATTTGATCATGCCACGTAAACATCGAAACGCGTGCGGATATACTGTACCTACAGTTGTTGTGAGTGGGTTCGCAGCTATATAAGCGTATTTCGTAGCGTACCGAAGAAAAACCACTAGAAACTCGTATACTCGGCGCACTACATGTATTTCGCCGTATTGGTTGTTATCACAAAAGGACGAATTGCTGACACAGTGCGTCGTTAGGAAAAGAATACCGCCGCGAAATCTTCCCGTTTTCCGTCAAGAGTAATTCAACAAAGTTGCCCGGGGTTCCGATCTATGAGTACACTGACATCCCGGACATCGAGGAAGTATCATGTTCGCATGCTGTGAAATTGACTGTGAAGGTAATTTATTGCGGCAAGGAGTTCCTCCTGCTGCTGGCGGTAGAAGTTTACCTGGCTTGCAAGACATAAATGGGGTTTGATTATGCGGGATCGACGTTGACGCGGTACTCAGGTGTCGGTAGCATTGTCGGTGGAGCAGCCGGTGTCGGCTGCTGTGGGGCCGGCGGTGAAGGTCACCAGAATGTACAACATTCGTACCGAAAATCAACGAATGCCGCTCTGGAATGTATTTGGTGGATGCAGCAAAATCAATCTAACATTGCCCTTGCTCGACGTATTATTGTCTGCGAGCCGCTTCGCCTTCTTGGACGAAGTTACCTTCGTCCTTGTGTTCTTCTAAACGGACAATGGCGGAAGTTTTGGAGGTTTCGTAGCTATCCTGGGCAGCATCGATTTGCCCTGTGCAGTCGTCTTGCCACTCAACCCCCTTTGTCCTCAAAGATAAACTCGTATAGCGAGCAGGTGAAGACTCCGGAGAGTATGGCTACAGATCTCCCCATCGTCTACGGGGAAGTACTCAACGTACGTCCAGCCCCAACACAAGTCTCCATTATGCTATGTAGAGCGCTAATTGCTGCTGTTTGGTGGAATTTTCCTGCAGCTGAACGCGCTAGGTGTAAGCCTGGAGCATGTCAAGCCAGCCACCACAACGATGGAGTCGGACAAATTCGTGTGCGTGTGCGAGCAAGTCAGCGGCTAGGGCAATGTCGTGATCGTCGACTTGTCCGAGGGCATCACGCTGGAACGCCGACCAATCCACGCGGACGCAGCCATCATGAACCCCGTAGCCAAGATCATCGCGTTACGCACCGAGACCCAGCTCCAGATCTTCAACATCGAGAGCCGCAAGAAGCTCAAGAGCCACCAAATGACCGAAGCCGTCGTCTTCTGGCGCTGGATCTCGGCCAACACCATCGCATTGGCCACACCCACCGCTGTGTTTCACTGGAGCATCGAGGACGACCTAGCACCGACAAAACTGTTCTACCGTAGTGCGAAACTGGCAGCGGAGATGCAGATCGTCAGCTACCAGGCCTCAGTCGACAAGCAGTGGATGCTATTGGTGGGTACGAAAGAGGGTCAAGGAGGTCGTGCTCTTGGTAGCATGCAGCTGTACTCTATAGAGAAGAAACTGAGCCAAGTGCTGCAGGGCTACGCGGGTTCCTTCACGCAGATGAAGCCACCAGGGAGACTAGACAACGCGCAGGTGCTGGTCTTCGCGGGTATAAAGGCGGACGGCAGCCAGTTCAACTTCTTAGTATGGAACTTGGTCGTGACTCCGACACTAAAAACGCATTCCACCTTGCATCCAAGCCCATTCCTTTCGATACCGAAGCGAAGAACGAATTCCCGGTATCGGTTCTTGCAAGTCCAGGTGATGACATCATTTATATGATGACCAAGATGGGGTACCTCTTCCTGTTCGACGCGCACTCTGGTGAATTAATCTACCGCGCGTGCGTGATGCAAGACACGCCGTTCGAAACCTGTCTCGACTCCAAGACCAAGGGCGTGTTAAGTATCACGCGCCGTGGGCAGCTCCTGCATTTCGGGATCAACAGGGACAAGCTGGTCCCATACGTGCTCAACTCGCTTCGTGACCCAAAACTAGCCTTGAGTCTAGCATCGCGGATGGATCTTCCAGGCACAGAGGAGCTCTTTTACCCAGAGTTTAACCGCCTTGCTAGCATCAACGACGTTCAAGGTGCAGCTCGACTCGCTGCTGCGTCCCCTAACGGCGCGCTTCGTACGGCTGAGACCATTGAGATCTTCAAGCAAATGCCCGACCAACTGGACCAGTCCCAGCCTCTCCTCCAGTACTTCTCCATTCTACTAGAGAAAAGCACGCTGAACAAGCTCGAGTCCATTGAATTAGTCCGTTCTGTGATGGTCCAAGGTCGTACCAAGTTGTTATAGAAGTGGCTGGTGGAGGACAAGCTCGAGTATTCGGAGGAGCTAGGCGACGTCATTGCTGAGTTGGATCCGATGATGGTTCTGCCGGTTTATCTGCGTGCTGAGGTGCCCCCTAAGGTGATCCACTGCTTCGTGCAGTGCGTACTGAAAGAGTCCAAACCGCAGGACCCACGCGCGCTCATGCAGCTCTGCGACCGCTACGATTTCGTGGAGGAGTTGACGCAGTACTTGCACGCGAACAACTTGATGCAGTACATTGACGTGTACGTGACGAAGATGAGCCCGGACACAGCTCCAGTTGTCATCGGCCAGCTGCTGGACTTGGGCTGCAGCGACGAGTACATCAACAACCTTCTGAACAAAGTTCCGAACTGCTTCCGTGGGCGACTTGTGTGAGCAGGTGGAGAAGCGCAACCGCCTGCTTCTACTGCAGTCTTGGCTCGAGAAGAAGAAGAAGAAGGATACGGCGGTATACAGCGCTCTTGCGAAGATTTACGTCGTGTTGGATAAGGAGCCACAGCCGTTCTTGATGAAGAACAAGCTCTACGACTCGAAGGTTGTGGGGAAGTTCTGCGAGAGTGCGGACCCGTTCCTAGCGTTCCTCGCATACCGTCGCGGGTGGGGCGAATGCGACGATGAACTGATTCGTGTGGCTATGGAGAACGGATTGTTCAAGGACTTGGGCCGATACCTAGTGGAGCGTCAGGACCTTGAGCTGTGGGGTAAAGTTCTGATGAAACAGGAGGAGGGCGAGGAAGAGCACCAAAGTAGACGTACCTTGATCGACCAGGTTGTGCATACAGCGCTCCCAGAGTCCACGAGATCTGCCGAAGTGTCGACTACGGGCATGCGCTCATGAATGCAGAGCTGTCGAATGAATTGGCGGACCAAAAGATGAGCTGTGTGGGCATGAACCGATGCTTTGCCTTCTTTTAGGAATCCTACCGCTTCAATATATTAATTTTTTATGCCTTGGAGTTGCTTTGATAGGTGAGAATGCGCTTCATTCGGGAAAACACTGACGCTTGAATCCGCCGACACGTAGCAGAGATAGTAGGCGTAGCGACTGTCGTAACGTGAAGATTGGCCACGGCTGCTTTCTTGCCCGGGGTAGGAGCGAGCCTTACAAAAGCTACAATGCTCGTCGGATAGCTGACACCACGAGATCCAGACTCGTATTGTGTGTCACTCGGTGGATAAAGATTTTTATACTGACCTCCAGCAAGGGATCGATGCTTACAGTCAATGCTTACCGCACTCTTGTAGAACCGAATCAGCTTTGCGAAAAATTTCCGTCAGTGTTTGAAGAGCGTACGCTGAATCCACAACTTTTTTCCCACTCGGCGCGAGATCGAAGACAATTGAACCCTTGTCTCTCTGCTAAGCGTGTAAACTGCGTCTCTAATCTCTTGTCATGAAAACAAAAATACCAAGCATTCCCACCTGAAAACAACTATCGTCGCTCCTGTTCGTTCTGCTCGAGCCCGTAGACCAGTCTGTCCAGCGAAAATAATTCCTGCTTCTGCTAACGCGATAGTGAAGTGCTCAGTGTCGTCAACGCGATTCAGCTCTATTAGTAGGGCTGAATAGCCTTGCTGATCGTATTAGTGGATTTAGAGGCGTACAATCATCATCATGCTAGTAAAAACTAATGGTAAGCTAACGTGTACCGTGGGTACTACAGTAGAGTGCCCCGGATCAGGCAGACTGCCTGAGACAGTCACACTCTTGATAACTACACCTTTGCCCAGACTTAGTTGTCTAATCCGCATCCAAAGCTGTCAGCTTTTATTTTGGGTGGGAGCGAGGTACCCGAACTAAGGGGTTCCACTCTCCTTAGTGCAAGCAAAGTCGTCTAATCCCCGTTGTCGGAACTGACGAGAACCTGGCGTGAAGTTCCCGCGCGCGCGAAGTTGATCAAGACTTCGTGCGTGGCGCGCTCACGCGTCAATCTACCCAGCATCACGCGAGTGCTATAGGATCTGCTGGGACTGTGCTACAACGGCTTCAGCCTTTGCTTGCACTAAGGAGAGTGGTACCCCTTAGTTCGGGTACCTCGCTCCTACCCAAAATGAAAGCTGACAGCTTTGGATGCGGATTAGACAACTAAGTCTGGGCAAAGGTGTACGTATGTTTGTATAATAGTACATTTAGGCACTTTTGTCCTTATGTGTATTGTATATATCTGTCACGGGAACGAAATACGAGCGCTATGTGTGCAAACCTGTGCAAATCACGTTGTGTGCATGTATGGACATTAATGTAGCTGCATGGGAATTGTTGGCTTTTTCAGGAACGCTATCAGCTATAATAAAGCAAGACCAACAAATGTGATCATTACACTCAGCGTCAACATCATCACATTTCGCCTTCCTATTTGGCATCGAGCTACGTGTAAAGCACTGTGTCTCGACTGCATCAGCTGTATCATCAAATAAATGGTGGTTGTACCTCACATGTTTTCGTGTTATCCGAACGAAGCTGTCTATGCATGTAGGACACCCCAGAAACTATGTACAAGTACGCTGTTGCTACGAAAGTTCTATGCGACGCAAAATAAACAAAACCCGGCGCTGGTAGGCTTCTTAGCAAACAGGTGCATGTTTACTTTGTCGTATGTAGAATTTGGTTTTGTAGATTACAAGATCGCATATCGGGATCGGCTACCACTTGGCCACTTTGGAATTTGCAATCCCGTCGTCGGTGCTTCCGACCAAGCATGTCCGTCAAGTTGCGCTTAAGGCAAGTGGTACGGAGTGCAAGACTATTCTTCGTTCTTGCATTGGCCGCATGCATCGGGGGTTCCCTGGCAACTACAGATTCGAACGCGATTATCGAAAAAACTTCGACCCAGCACCGCGTACATCAACTCGGCACTCAAACCCACCGGTACCTACGAGCTCCTGTACAACTAACACTGGGTGATTCAGAAGAGAGAGGTCTCGACGGAATCTCGAAGATCATTCAGAAGCTGACGCCGGACAAGCAAAAGGCTGCTGACAAACTCTTCACGCGGCTGAAGCTTGATACAGCCACGTCCAACGCTTTCAAGAGTCCAAAGTTCGAGAAATGGGTCGCGTCAGTAACCTCTTCTTATAAGAAAACTCCTGAAGCGGCAGATGCGGCCATCTTTTCAAGGTTGAGCACCAAGGTCGGTGATGAAGCGCTCGCTGGCATGCTACTTGCCGCGAAGGAGGAGTCTGGTACCAAGGCACTTGCATCAAGGTTGGAGACACTACAGTTGACAAAAGAAAAAGTGGAGGCGCAACGAGAAGACAGCCGACGACGCATTTGTTCTTCTTCAGCTGAAGAACGACATATCGGTTCTGAGGAGTCCAGCGTTGAACACGTGGGTGTCCTACGTGGAGACGCTGAGCCAGAACCGCTACACTTTGCTGTATTCAACGCTGGAAACTCGCTACGGAGACGAGGCTCTAGCTCGTTATATTGCGCTGGAGAAGAAATCATCGCTGTCAAGGTCTGCCCCCAAGAACTTGGAAAAGGCTCAAATCGCGGAGTGGGTTAACCTGAAGCTGAGCAAAGAGTACGTTTTCAACCTTCTCAAGGACGGGGAGAAGGTCTTCACGAACCACTGTTCACGACATGGGCCTCATTCATGACGAAGGCGAACCCACAAAGCCCGTACAACTCGATGTTCCGGTTTCTGCAGCAGCGCTATGGTAGCCAAGTCCTCTCTAACATGATTTTCGCAGCAATAGAGGGTAGCCGACCGAGCTCGATAGTCACCCACTTGGAGCAGGTTCTAGTCAAAGTATGGGCTGGTAGTGGGCAAAGTCCAGACGACATCTTCATGGGCCTCCGTCTTCAAAGTAAAAGCAGGAAGCTCCTCGAGAACCCGACATTCACTGAGAACGCGGACAAACGCATCGTGTCAGTGCAATGAAGCATTATGACGACGACGTCGTCGCGCAAATGTTAGTTGCGGCAAGGAAAGTGCGGGGCACGAAGGTTATGGCGACGAAGTTGCAGCAGGAACTGTAGCTAGCCCAGCGCAGACCCGCGGGCGGCGTGTTCGAGCACCTCAAGCTGGACGAGCAAAGCAGCAAGGTGTTCGAGAGCCCGGAGTTGGGGACGTGGCTTTCGTTTGTGACCACCATGACGACGCGGAAGAAGACCCCGGACGAGTTTGCAGCCATTTCCGTATTGGAGAAACAGTTTTCTGGCGATTTGGAGCTGGCTAGGGCGCTAGTGGGGGCGAAGATCGACCCGGCGATGAAGAACTCCATCAACCGTAACGAGATCCTCGAGTTACAGCAGTTGCAGTTCAAACAGTGGCTTGGAAAAGATCTGACTCCCGACAGGTTGGATATGAAGTTTGCGGTGCGTCATTTCGACAAGAGAAATCTCGATGTGGTTCTCGGCTACCACGACGTCTGCAAGGCCCGCAAGCCTTGAAGCGATGGAGCAGCGGCTCGTAGGCGAAGAGAAAGGGGAAGCAGGTAGCAGACAGCTCAATAAAATGAATGCGATCTACATGTACTTGCTTCATCTCATCCATCCCGTTTCTGAGCCATAAGACGTTAATTACATTGTGTACAAGGTTTAACAGACGTACCGGCGCATTGATTCGTGGCAGCAATGCCGACCAACTGGACCAGCCTCAGTCTCTTCTTCAGTACTTCTCCGTTGCACTAGAACAGAGTACTCGGAGGAGCTGGGCGACATCATTGCTGAGTTGGATCCGACGATGGCTCTGCGGGCTTATCTTCGTGCTGACAAACCGCAGAACCCACGCGCACTCATGCAGTTGTGCGTTTCGTGGTGTTGACGCAGTACCTGCACGCGAACAACTGGATCCAGTGCGTTTGCTGAACTGTCGACTGAATTGGCAGACCCAAAGGGGAGTTGTGTGGGCATGGACCGTGTTTTCGGCTTCTTTTAGGAATACTACCGCTGCATTTGGATAGAAAATCTCGTTCAGCTCTCGCAGCGTGCTGGCGTCTATAGTAAGGCGCAGCAGCGGTCATGACCTTGAGATAAGCTACGGTTGCATTCTTGCCGGGCGTTGGATCGAGCTTTACCATCGCATCAAAGCTATGGACATCGAGTAAATCAGGACGCCAGCACGACGACTTTGCCACATATCTCCACCTCCTTCACAGGATAAGGCCGTTGGTGTTGCTCCGCGTTGCAGTACCTACGAGTACCTTCAGCGGCTTAAATGTCAGACCCCCGTCATAATAAGGTCGCTGAGTAGCTGACGCGACTACATAGATCCAGACTGTTGTTGCGTGCCATTCGGTGCACAGATATTTTATACACGCCTTCAGCTATGTGCTGATGCTTACGGTAATACCCACGGCGCCCTCGTTGTACAGTCGAATTAGGTCGTCTTCGCGATAGTTTTCCGTCAGTCGTTGGAGAGCGTACACCAAATCCACAGCACTCTGAAGACCATGAAACCCTTGTTTCTCTGCTTTCTCCTCTATTTCCAGGCTCGTTGGCGCCTCTGTAAGTCGTCCTTCTACCTCTCCCTCAGCTTCACCGCTGCTCGAACCTTCGCGTTCTTGCAGATGCTTCATCTTGATAAATGTACGTTCGCAAACAACCCGGATCTGACAGAAGGATATCTGGGCTCGAAAGCAAATCATCTGAACGGGAGACAACACTAAAGGTACCGTCGATCCTGTCTCTAATTTGCTTCACGTCATGAAATCCAAACCCCGAGCGCTTCCGCCTGAAAAGAAATAGCGTCTCTCCAGTTCGTTCTCCTCAAAGCCCTGCCTAAGGAGAATACATCCTGCTTCGGCCAACTCGATAGACCTCAATTCTGCTTGAGGAGATTTAAGGGGAAAAAATGCAATTGTTTCACACTGAATCTTTAGCCACTTCTTCATCACAACCTCTTTCAGCTTCGCGAACACGTCTTCAGCGCGATATCTTCTGCTAGAAAGCACATCCCCGAGCTTTACGTCACTGTGGAAGGACTTGGGTAACGGGAATACCACCATGGTCTGCTTGGCTTGAGTCCAACTTGGTCACGTGAGCCACCTACATTTCTCCGCGGTCATGAGTCTGTCGACGGCATCTGTGAGCTTGGAGGTCTTCAGCTTTGGAAGCACAACTGAGTTCGCGTGGTTGACCCCGTTACTCAGCAGCGGGTTGGTCAAGAGGTTTTCCACAACATCGCCCTACTTGTAGAACTTGAACACGTCATCTGCAGATTTCTCGGTAAAGGTCAAGCTTTGCATCAGTGCCTGCTCCAACACTTTGCCAATAACATTCGTGCTGGAAGTCTCCGTGGCCTCCAGCTCCCATTTCACGGCTGCAATAAGACTCGCAAGCGTGTGGTCGTCAAAGTTTTGTGCCCTCATCCTCGGCCGCAGCCATCAACAGGTTGGATAGCAGCTTGTACTCCTCCTTGTCCAGCTTAGAGCCCGAAAAGACGTACTCCTGCGCTGTTTCCTAGCCCAGCCAATTCTTCAGTTGTGTCTCGCCCAGTTTCGCAGCCCACGGCTGAGTACTGGGCATTGTCTTCGCCTCTACGATCATTTTCGTTTGCGCTTCATCGCCCGCAGTGTTCACTCAGTATCGAGTCAAGCGATGATCAAATGCATCGCCGCCTCAAGACAGCGTTACCAAGCCTCTACCAGACCTTGAAGACTCAGTTCACTTCCTAGCCAAACACCCCCAAAACAAAACCAACAGTAGAGCTTCAGTATCACTTGCATTCCATGGATCCATTTCCTACGACCGCTGGCTGCGCAGCTTCTGCTTCTTGGTGAACTGCGAGTGATGTCCCTCCAGCACGTTCATCCTGGGTCTGTTAGGCGCGTTGCGTCGCTCCAGGAACTCCTTGGCACTCTCCGACAGTTCCCTCGTCTGGGCGTTCTCCGCAGCGTCCAGCGTCTGCACCTCGATGTTGCCGAACTGCCGGGTGTGCGTCTTCTTCTTCATGAGCTCAGCGACCTTGGCCTGCTTCCGCTTCTTGGCGCGGATCTCGGCCTTTGTCTCCTGCTGCTCCAGCTGCTCCTCCTCCTCGTGGTGGGCCGCAACAGCCGACAGCACATCGTCGGGCAGCTCGGGCACTTCCACCTCCTTCTTGGGTTCCTGCTTGCTCTTGCGCTTCCTGCTCAGCGCGAAAAGCCACCGCCAATTTTCCCGTCAGCTTTATATCATTCTCCACAATTGCAAAGCATTGCAGCGCGTTGGGGGCGTCCCCTTCACACTCAAACAAGGCAAAAACCGGTCAAAAGACGCACCTCTTGGCCAGCGCCTTGGCCTGCGCCTTGGCCTCGTCCTCCTGGCGCTGCAGCGAGCGCGCCTGCTCGGCGGCGCTCTGCTTGGTCACGACCTCGGGCGCCTCATCGCTGTCGCTGTCGTGCACCAGCGGCGTCTTGTCCTTCGTGGCGGCCATGGCGTCGTACGTCGCTAGCCAATGTGTCAATGACGCAGCTGCGGGTCTCCAGTCAACCTTTTCCACCAATCAACATGCATTATACTGGTTTTAAGCGAATCATAGAGCAGCAAAGGCCCTATTTATTGCTGGCCAATGCCTGACTCCAAACGACACATGGCTACATCGCGGACGCAAGAGGACCGACGGAGACGTCTGCGTCAACTCGTGCTTGAAGCGGCCAGGGCGCGCGCCAATGACGCGCTCACGTTGAAGAGCGAGGACGCTCGGCAGGAGCTCTTCGCGCCCTTCAGTCCGTCCCCAGTGGGCGTGATCGATGCCGTGTGGACGAAACTGGAGGACGCTCAGCTGGCGTTGACGTCGGAGGACGTTCTGGTGGACTTGGGATGCGGAGATGGACGCTGGCTGGTCTCCGGAGTCAAGCGCTTTGACTGCAACGCACTCGGCGTGGAGCTGGACGAGAGTTTGGTCCTCAGAGCGCACAGGCAAGTGCACGAGCAGCAGCTGCAGCACAAGATCCAGATCCAGCAGGGGGACGTCATGCTCGCCGACATCTCCCAAGCCAAGCTGGTGATCGTCTACGCGTTCGCTGAGTCGCTGCCGGGGATTGCCCAGAGGTTGAAGGCGCAATTGAAGCAGGAGGCCAACGTGCTGTCGGTTGGGGTGAGGCTTTGAGTGAATGGAGGCGGGATATAGTACTGGTGGGGGAATTGACGGGCTGTTTGTTGTTGCTGTTGCTGTTGCTGTTGCTGTAGTTCCGTGTGCCGGACTGGAAGCCGCATTGGAGTGAGCGGGAAGGGGGACTGCGCTGGTACTTTTACAGGATGAGCGAGTGCAGTTGAGGGGGGGATGGTGTACTGGGATGAAATAGCTGGAGCTGTACGGCTGGATTAAGTGTCGTCGAGAAGTCTGGCGAGTCTTCGCTTGACTTCTTGCACTTCAGCGAGCACCAGCCTGTCAAGCTGCATTTACGCACATGAATTGAAAATCGGGTTAGTGGAAGAGTTGCACGCAAAAATATGTGAGCATGCGCATCGCTTTACCTGCTTCCGTTTTTCCTCGACCCGCACTGCCTTTTGGATGATAGTTTCGCTCGCACTCGAAGCCAGCACTCGTCTTCGATCGGTAAACTCCATGCGCAACAGGTTGGCCAGCGACGTTGACGTCGGGAGTGGGCTGGTTGATCTCAATCGCCGCATCGTTGTCTTCGAAATCTTTTTCTTGAGCCGCTTCTTCTTCTTCGCTGGTTTCTCCCAACCAGTCGAAGGATTAGATTGCCCCGCTGTTTGTTGCAATGATACTGTTGCAGCCGTCGATCTTCGTGAATTACTTCTCACGAGGCTCTTGAGGTCCGAACACGAGGCGCTCTTTGGTATCGTCGGATTATCCATTGAAATTGATTGCCGAGTCTTCGCCACTCTGACCGACTGCTTCCGATCTCCTCCAGTTTGCGCTTCGCCTATCACGATCGTTCGTTCTGCCGCGTGCAGCCGATTCAGCATATTGCCGAGCTCCTCGTCTACAAGCTGTCGAGTTGTTGCATCCCTCCCAATGACCGCTCTTCGTCTGCGCGTAGCTGGTTCTTTATCCTCTTCAACAGGAACCTCCTCGAGAATGATTTTACCTGACGAAAGTCGGCGCATCCTCTCCAATCTCGGTGGGGACGACGCTCGCCTCGTGTTTTCAGAACTGACCTTCTCCTTAGCCCCCAATGCGAATTCAATCTCGAGGTTTCGACCTGATGCCGCGCGCTCGCCATTAAACTTCCGTGCAGCTTCGCGTGCAGCCTGAACAGCATCGACCGCACCAGAACTATCCGCACTGGTAGCGGTCGGTGCTTGCGTTTTCTCTGGGCTTTTATTTGGTGATTTTCCAGGTTTGGCAGGCGATTTTGCTGCTTGGAACTGCACAAGAAGCGTCAATAAGACTAAACGTTTCCATTGCTGTATCAAAACAATCGCACCACACCTCGGTTGCACATAATACGCAGACGCTATCGGTAGCGAAGACCTCCATGAATCCGTGGCGTAGGCAAAACCCGTCCAGCGACTTTTTCGGCTCTTGGATAAATGCACGAAATACCTTGCGCTGGGTCATCAAAGCTTCGGACGCAAGCTCTCGGAACTCTAGACGACACAACACAAGTAAAACCATGAATTGTGGCCCCATCTACTAACGGATTTGAACAGTACACACCTTCAAGACTCATCTCGCCTGAGCCCACCCGATCAAATTGTGCCAGCGCATCCACCATAACTGCACTCTCCATGAGCGAGTGAAGCAGCGTTCGTAGTGCTAGACGTCGTTGTCTCTCCACCAGCTCAGCTATCGTTTCAACATCCTGCAGTGACAGTCGCTCGCTACCACCCACGTCGAGCTCCAACTGATCTTCAACGCCCAAGTACTCTTCTTCAGGGAGACACTTAGCGAGGGAACGTAGTTCTGCGATTTCAATGTATCCGTTGTCCAGCGTCTCCATCTGCTCGAACAGCTCACACAGTACAAGCGCCAAGTTTTTCGCACGGAAATCCCCGATATCTGCTGCGAGGACGACCGAGTGTGCTTTCATCGCTAGTTTATCACTTACGTCGGGCTTGTCTGGTGGTGTCCCAAGCTCAGGAACTTCCTCGATTGCGGTTATATCAGCGGTGGCGGCTTCCCAACGTCGAATGGCTCGGTTCCAGATCACTCGATGCTCAGGTAGACAATTGCTTCGAGTGCGTGGAATGGGGCGCCAGCCGCTGTCCTGCTGCCAAAATGGCTCTAGAACAGGCTCCAAAGCATTCGCATCTAAAGTAGTAGGTAGTGCTCGGTCCTCGATCAGAACCAGCAAGAGTTCACCAAGTAAAGCCAGCATCGGCAAACTTCCGGGCTTGACCTCAGCTAGCAAACGATCGACGGAATATCTCCGCGTAAAGTGAAATCTGGCTGGCGACTTCCAGTTTGACAAGGAGATCGACGGGAAACACGACGTGGACACGGGATTCGCGAAGCTTGCATGGCGTAGGATAGCCGCTAGTAGTATAGTTGGGAATCTGGTGGCCGCAGTATCCTCGGTCACTCGAAAGACGATCCTTTTCGCTGCTAAACAAACTCGTGACAAGGTCGTACCAACCATCGCCACACTCACCAAGTGCAGAGTTCGCGACTTGTACTCGGATTGAACCTGCTCCACCTGTGCATCACCAGCGACAACGCCATCCATGTCTCCGGCTGATGCCAACTCACGCGCAGTATCGGCCCAGCTCTTGCCCATCGTTACATTGGACATCCTTCGCCTTCCCATAGCTCGAGGCATTACGGTAGGGTTTGAAGCTGTAGCGGATTTCTCCATCAGCTCTGAGCTCTTCCGGCGCATCAATGGCTGTGGTTCTGGTGCGGAGGCTGCTATGGATGTCGTGGGGCCTTGAATTTGAGTCCGAGTTGGACTTGACGCCACTGAAGAGTGCGAAACGGGGGCCTCTCTACGACGCATGGGCAGTATCTTGGTGTATTCCGACGGCATGAGAGCTCCGACCCAATCGCGCGGCACGGCCAACCCTCCAAGATAATGTGATGGAGGGGGCCAGTACACTCCACGCGGTGGCTGTTCCTCTAGGAAAATTCGGTCACGCAATACATCCCGCACGTTGGCTAGTGGAACGGGATCAACCAGCAGTCCGACCGTCAACTTCAGCGTAAGTAAGCCGTACGAAGCGGTATGCAGCTCCAGCAAGTAGTCCGTGCGGCTTTCAGGTTGCAGCGAGTTGCCGAACCATTTCGCAGCTGTGGCCACTGACCGAAGTGACAGCAGCGTGTACCCGACGAACTCTTCCATGTTCCGATGGCGATTGATAGTAGCAGCGGTGATGCTATCTCGGTTAAAACCATTTGCGTCATTCCCAGTGAAGTTATCGCTCTCCACGGTCCGAGTTGGTGACGTAGGCTTCGCCTTCATCTTGATAAGCAGACGTTTGTGCGAGCAAAACTCACTGAACGCGTCCAACGTCGCGCACAAATAATGAACTCTTGCTTCACAGAGTTGCCACCGATTCGGAGTGTGGTGCTTGCTTCCTTCAAGCTGCACCTGCGAGACATTCTGGCCCAGTTGGTACTCCAGGAAGAAATCGGTGGGGATCAAGTCAGGTCCTGCGTCCTGCAACTCGTGGAAGAAGAACACAAGACGCAATTGGGAGGCGGTAGGATCCACTTCAGCTCCACGCATGGGCGTCAGGATGCTCCACGTCGGTCGCATCTCGGGTGAATCCCCACGGAGCAGCAACGCAGGTGGTATGGTCTCCGTCCGAAAGGCTTCAAGACGGTCGAGTACGCTCTTCGGAGTCTCGTGGCGGACCCGCAACTCGGTTGACAGGAGCTGAGACGCAGATAAACCCGACGCAGCGGAGTTAGCCATGCAAACCCTAGTGCTCAAAGTGCCAGCTCCAGTCACCACGTCGTCGTCTACTTCTGGTCGTTCGGATGCAGCAGGAGAAAACACACTGTGAAGCTCACGCGCGATCACTTGCAGTCGGTTTTGCTGCTGGTAGACCCGGTAGCACAGCATACACACTGGGAAGTCACACACATCGCGCAGTTGAGACTTCTTCACGGTGCTGACAGCGTTTTCCCACACTGGGAGAGCGACTCCGCGCTGCCGCATGAAAAATATCGTATCGAGCGCCATCGTGAGCGTCATTCGGAACTCGTCTCCCACCGGTGGTTCTATCGAGATACATGTAGTGCTGTTCTCCTTGTAGTCGTCTCCAGTTTGGTCTTTGAGCATAGCATCCAACTGCCCTCGGAACGTCGGGGCGAGCTCGCATGAGCAGCCACACAGGAAGCAAGCGCGTGAATTCAGGGCGTTATCCAGCTCGTCGCCACGCAGTAAACCAGACGCACGTCGAGGAGAGTCGCAGTCATCCACCTGCGGGTCGTTGTTGAGTCGACTGTGCTTCGACCGTAAAGCTTCGGGGATCAATACTGCGGAATCTCGACTACCAAAGCCTCCGTCGTCTCTAGGCGGCTCAACGGAACTTGACGCGTTGAAGTCCACAACACGCGTGAGCCACCATATGCCCGCCGTGTCCTTTATGAAATCCACCGTCATCGAATGGAAGCGCAGCGTCGGGAGCTGCATCTGTACGTGCTCAACGACACGTGAGGTCGCTTGAACACCTTCAGCGATTGCTGCACCACGCAACTTCGGCCATCGAGCGCATGCTCGCTCGTCTGGAGAGACCGTCACGCAGTAGAACCGAGCGATCTGCGCTGCAGTGGTCATGGCTGCGTCAAACGCTGCATTCATCGCCGCCATGGTGGAAACAGTCATGCCGTTCGTAGGGGCAGAAGCTGCAGGTATTCCCGGTAGTTCTGCAGTGTCAACTTCTTGAGGAGCCTCGGTACTTTTCAAGCTACACTAACGAGCGATGAACGGAGTAAAGTCAGCAATGTCACGACGGTGTTAGTCAACATGGTGGCCAATACAGAAGATGGTATCAAGGCCGTACCTGCTGGTAAGATTCACGGCGAAGCACTTGCGCTCCTGCTCGCACCAGAAGATGCGGTAGACGCTGGCTTGAGATCCGCGACAGTGAACAAACTGCTGGACGCATATCGGCAGCTCGCACGGCACAGCCATTACAGGGTCCAGCGTTCGTCGAGTGAGGACAACTGCGCTTCCACCGCTAGGACTGTTGTTGCTCTTCCATCGCGCCACACTCCGCACTGCCAGGACCGGGTCGCTTTCGTGACTGTTTGAAGGGGTAGCCGATGAAGCCGACGCGATGCCCAGGAGGTCGTTGTGCAGCTTCTTGCGCCACAGAGGGGTCTTCTCCTCACGCACGACGTTGCCTTGAGCGTCTGTACGCAGCCATAACACCATTTCCTGAGCGTTTGCACGCTCGCAAACTACGGTCAGAGGTAGGTTGACGCGCAGCTTCCTCTGCGAGCTGCTGCTTGTAGTTGTATTGACATTGTTGTTCCCTGTGCCACTGACTGAGTCCGCGGGGCCTATAGGCTGGAGATACTTGTAGAAGAAAAGCAGCGGCTTCACTTCTCGGGGACACGGATAGCCACTTTCAGTCTGCAGGAGGCAATAGCAGTCATCAATGTCAACGCTGAACAATAAGAGAGCAACGTGGTCAAGACTTACGCTGCCGACATAAGTATACGCTGAAAATCGGCGACTACAACCGCCAGCCTTTGCATCTCCCCCAGTAGCCGAACTTTCCTCGATGTTGAGTCCGATCTGCCACAGGGCCGCAGACATCTGCACCTCGGACCGCAGTCGGTCGCTCAGCGACTCGCCTCGTTGTCGACGCATCCAGAAGCCGAATATCTAACGACGGAGAAGCAACAACAACAACAGATAACGGCCGCAACCAAGCAAATACACACTAAAAATACGGGAACCGTGCCAACATCTCCAGCTTCCTGGACACTATTCGACAGCAAGATTCAACGAGTATTTAGCATGTTATTCATTCCATAAAATGTGATGGCGAGGCACCATCAAGGCGGCGGTGAAGAGCACGCCAGCCACTCCGACCCAAACAGAGACGCCAAATTACTTGTCCGTCTTCTTCTCCTCCTTCTCCTTCTCCTTGTGCTCCACCTTCTTCTCACTGGGTGGCAGCGCCTTCTTCGGCGCGCTGGGCCATGTGTTGTACAGCACGACCGCAGCAGACACACAGCCGACCGATCCAATGATGCCGTCGTGCAGCTTCGTGCCCGTGATCCGCTCGGCCAGCCGCACGCCGCCCGTGTTGGACGACACGACGAGGTCGCACGTGACCTTGAGCACCGCGAGCAGCTTCTTGAAGCGGCCGCTGCGCAGTGCCTCGAGCTGCGTCTGCAGCGCATCGACGCGCGCCGCGTCCTCCTCTGACGCGAGGATGTCGCGCACGCACTTCTCCTTCTCCACGTCGGCGTTGAGGCTCTCGACGGCGTTGAAGAAGCCCGCGACGTTGGCGCAGAACCACAAAATGCCTCCTTTCTTGCTCAGCTCCTCGGCGTCGAAGCGCAGCACCTTGGCCTTGCTGGCGAACGCCACATTGTCCGAGATGAAGTAGCCCAGCATGCCCACGTTCTGCACGAACTGCAGGTAGCTCTGGCCCTCGGAGAGGCTCTTGTTGCCGGACAGCGCCTGCAGCTTCTTGTAGTACGTGACGCTCTTGCCCAGGCGGAAGGCCTTGCGCGACTGCTGCATGACCTTGTACAGCGCGTGCAGGCGCTGGCCCACGTCGCTCTTGGGGTCGGCCGACAGGATGTAGAAGGCCAGCGCTCGGCTGCCGTATTGCAGCATCTAATAGGCGGTCGAGCACGACACGTAGCGCGTTAGAAAGAGGAGACAAAGGCGGTTGCAATGAGCTAGGTTGCGTACCTTGGAGAGCTTGTCTCGGCCCTCCAGACAGAAGGCGAGCTTGATGAAGGCGTCCAGTGATACGGGGGCCTTGGTGTCCATGGTTTTTTCTCGGTGAATACGGGGCGGTGAGTGGTGGGAAAGAGATCGGTGGGTGCGTGCGCGTCTGCTGAACAAGATGCAGTTGGTTGTACGGCGTGAAGAGCTCTAGGAGACGAGATACAAGAGGGCGGCGCGAGACGTCGGCGTCCAGCGGCGGATTCCAGAGTGACCTCAACTTGAACGACGTGTTTTACGTGAACGTAACCGGGTACGACTAGGGGTACACGGAGACCGTAACCACCTTCAGCACGGGACGAAGGCGACGTGGCTGGATGTTTAACACGAAGCTCCTGCTGGCTGCTACTACATGTGGAGGGAGGGATGGGTGGACAGCGTCTACATTGAGCTTCTCGCGGCCGTGATGGTATCCTACTTGGAGGGGTTTGAAGGGCGTTAGTTATAGTTTGAGGACAGTAGTGGACTGTACGTGTACTGTAGGGACTGGTTTGATAGCCGGCGGCGCGGTGGTTTGCCGACGCAGAGTTGGCAGGAAAGAGATGACATTGCGCGCCGGGATAGTCGTTGGTGATGGCTGCGCAAGTCGAAGCACATGGTGCGCCACGCTCGACACGCAATATCAAGAGCGGAGCAAGTTGAAGTTCATTCCTAAAGCGAGGTACTTTAGTTAGTGACATGTACCAAACGACAGGAACATTCGAGCTTGTCGAGCTGCATGTTACAACAAGAGCTGCCGTCTACATGACGACGTTCGCTGCACCACCAGAATTATCGCAATGATCGGCCATAATTTCTGGACATGCCCCTGTGCGCAAGCATGTTGGCCTTTTCTCATTAGCCGCTGGACGAGACGGCAATGCCAGGGATCGCAGATCCGGCGCTTCACGACAAGTTATGTGTGTCTTTCAAGACGAAGCTACGGAGTACAAACGAGAGTGGAAACGTATGTGGTGGATCCTCAGAACGGTCTGCATGACCGTTTCGTGGCTCCAGAGCAATCGAGTGGTGCATCAAGGCAGTAAGGCCACGATTGAAAGCAGTGTTGCTGCTTTTCAAGCAGCTGGACTACGTCAACTCCGAGCGCTAGCGAAACGAGAACGACAGAATCCGCGGACCACACGTGTATTATTCTGTTTAGAACTAACCTTATTCCAGCAGGACCCTAAAGAGGCACCTCGTCATGAGGCGAGCCACGTACAGCCACCGGGACCACCATCGGCTCCGGCGCTGCTCAGTGAGGTGAGCAGTGCTCACCTGGCTTAGGGCAGGTATTCCAGACAATCTTGTCAACCGTAAGTTGAATAAACTAGTCTGATCCTCCTCCTCAGAATTATCGCAATGAACGAGTTCACAGCAACGACGGACACATGAACTATGGAATTGAGTCGCTTTCCTGGAAGTACCTCAAACTATCAGCCTCTCATGGCGGCGCGTAAGTGTCTGTCGGAAGTGCGCAAAGGGCAGTCTTGGCAGCAGAATCTTTTAAATCCACGTAAAGCATTTTTATTGTGCTGCTGTTGACTTCAGAGTATGGCAAGCAAATACATGTACTGCGTCACATGTATCTGGATAGCTCTTCCAGTCCATCATATGACGACTCTCTTTGTTCACTTGTGCTCCAAAGCCATTCGATTACGTTGCCAAAAGCATTTGACGCAATCCACAACGCAACAGCTTGCGTCCTCGTGAAGTGGTCGCCTCGAATGCGACCCGCTGAATCGGTAGCAAACTCAAGAACGTCTTGTTGAGCACTTCAATACGCCTCGTTTGCTGTGAGTGCTCACGCTTTCGGCGCAACTTCAGCAGTATTACATTACACCCAGCAACCATGCGCGTCTACGCTCTCCTCATGGCCGCGGCCGCTGTCGTGGCTCCCGCTCTGGCTGGCAGCAGCAACTACGCACTTGGTACAGTGCAGATTGCAGTCGACTCCACGACCTCCAGCGCCGCTGGCTCGTCTTCTTCGTCGCTGCCCACCGTCGAGCTCGACTACACCACCGTCCAGGCCGACGGAGGCAACACCGCCGTCGGCTACTACAAGTACCAGAACATCCGCTTCGCCAAGGTGCCGACTGGCGAGCTCCGCTTCGCGGCCCCCGAGTGGCCCGACGTCGAGACGGAGATCCCTTGGTTGACGCTGATGTAGAGTGCAAGACCTCTGAAGACTGTTTGTACCTGGACGTATGGGCTCCTGCCAACGCTGCCGGACGCAACCTGCCAGTCCTCGTCTGGACCTACGGCGGCGGCTTCACGGGCGGCTTGAAGTCGGAGAACACGCCCGAGGGCATCTTCGACCTTACTCAAGACTTCGTGTTCGTCGCGTACAACTACCGCGTGGGGATCACTGGCCTCACTAATGGCCCAACGTACCAGCACGAAGGTGGAGTGTGTCTGGGATTCCACGCAGGCGTTCGAGTGGGTGCAGAAGTACATCAGCAAGTTCGGCGGCAATCCGAACGACGTCACCGCCGCCGGTTTTTCCGCTGGTGCGTCCCAAGTCATGTTCCAGTTGACGTGCTTCAGCGGCAACGCGCCTCAGCTCTTCCACAAGGTGTACATCATGTCCGCGGGTTACGTCCCTGGCGCCGGCCACCACCACGCGGAGCAGTTCTGGCAGAACGTGTCGTCCTCTTTGGGCTGCGAGGGTGGACACCTTGACTGCATGCGCGTGGTCTCGTTCGACGACTTGGTCAACGCGTCCAACACCGTTGTGGACACGTACACGTACCAGATGCAGCCGCGCGTGGACGGCTTCATCCTTCCGGACACGTACGAGGCCAGTCTGTACCAGGGCCACTTCAACTTCTCTGGTCCGTGCGTCGTCTCCCACGAGCAGCATGAGGCAAACTCTCACGCGTACTCCGGTGTTGAGACTCAAGAGGACGTCGCAACCTACCTGCGTATCTTCTTCCCTGGCATCTCGGACGATGCTGTGGAGACGGCGCTGAAGCTGTACCCTGAGTGCGACTACGAGAGTGCTGGTCTTCGCTTCGCCGACATGAAGCAGTCGTTCGACTTGACTGCGAAGAACTTGGCGCTGACGAATGCCCTGAACAACCAGACCTGGAACGCCGAGGTCGCACTGGGAGAGACCACGCACGGCTACGACCAGAACTACTACTGGTACAGCACGTACTCGCTGTCGACCTAGTGGGACAGCGCGTCCACAACTGCGTCTTCCATGAGTTCGGAGGAAGCTGCGAGTGTCGGTGCTGTTACGACGACGGTGAACGCGACGATCGCCATCAAGATGCAGAAGTACCTCATGTCCTTTGTGCTCACCGGCAACCCCAACACTATGTGGACCGAGGACAAGATCTACTGGCCGCTGTACAACGAATCAAGCGTGGGCACGCAGATCGTGTTCAACGACACATTCACGGTCGCGGATGATGATCTGGCCAACGCCAAGAGCCTGTTCTGGAACAAGACGTTGTGGTATTAAGCCAAGGAAGTGTGTACTTATAGTGCCTACCGGTAGCTGCACGAAAGTGTGCTATGCGTAAATACAGCAATTTCATTCTCTTGAGTTGTTGCCGTATGCACTTCAACGTGGTACTAGCATAAACAGTAGCTCTGCTCCTGCACAAAATAAGGTCAACCGTAGGTTTGTTCTTCCGGTTTAGCCTGCCACAAATGCCCCATGATCAGCCAGCGGAAGCAAGGCGCCCTTCAGGCGAAACCATTTTTCTCTCTTGAAGTCGCGGTTCAAGTATGCACGTCAGAGGTCCGAAATAATAATTGCGATCCAATAAATAATTGGGTTTTGCAATACTAATTCTTATTATTGGAGATCAACGATTCCAATACAATACAGTATTGTACCATTATTGACAATTAATATGAAAAAGGTTGCACGGCGCCAAACATAGCAAAGTACGTCTTAAAATGATAGTTAGGTCTACATACGCAACGATTAAGGTGTAGTAAAAGCCATAATGGGCAATCATCACCTTTAGAAACCAATATGTACGCAAGGCAGAACATCAATGACGTCCAGATGTAGTGAATCCCGCCGAACACATCACATCAGGGAACGGCAGCGGATGGCAATCCACTAGGGACTTGAGCTTAATGTTTTGATATAGTGATTACGCCTTTGAGGCAATTGTAGGAGAAAAAGCGAAGTGGGTCCGCGAAGCAGTTGATCATACAAAATGCTTAGTCTGTAACCTCATACCAGGTGCACACACTATGAAGTGTGTCTGTGTGAAGCTTGACTGGTCATGATGCGGTGAACCCATTACCTGTGGCTCGCGTGGGTCACCGCCGCGACATGCTATCGAGCCCTTAACTGCGGTGATACCAAGGTGAAACCCTGGAATCCACTACACCAGATTTACGATATATAGCAAGATCCAGATATATCTCCCTCACGCATTACTACCGGTAGGTTGTTTAAGCATCCACCATGCAAAGTTTTCTAAAGCAACACCCCAAAAAGTGTTTCTAAACGACTCTGTAATCATATGACGCACAGAAAGTGGTTTATTTCTTCTGTAGAAATGCCTCAAATTCTCTGGATTTTATCCAGAGTCGATGGGTGGATGCCACTGAGGTGCCATTATTCTTGCATCAAATACCTGACCAATATGATATTTAGTGCTGCTCACATAAGATTCCTGTTATATTAAATATCCTGCTCCCTAATCAATTTATGCTGCTATGTTGACCCATCCGGTTAAGATTAAGATAAATTACCTATTACATTTGATACTCCCTAATCAATTATATATACCTGCGACATCTAACTTATCTACCGCTCAAGCAACATCCATCCGATTTTTTTCGCTCGGTCAACATGCTGACGGGATCCCGCCTTGAAGTGTTCCAGTGGTGATGATTTCGGCATCGCTTTACACTATAACACCGACGATGTCGATCCCACCGTGTGCTGTACACGCAATAATAAGAGCTCATTCCTACAATTACGTCGCAACGTCTGCTTTGATGAGCGAGTTCATTGACCCCCAGAGTCGTTGTGGTTAATGGAAGCCGTAATCGAGTTTTCGTATCGAGCTGCCGTAGCGGCTGGCGCCATATCCTTTTTTGGCGAGAACCCGTAGGGTATGAACACTCGTTCATGGCTGAAGAGATCGGGGGGAAGGGCTAAAGGAGCTGCGAATGCATGCATATCCAGGAACACAAGTTGAAATACGCCCACTTCCCAAAAAGCTATCACGAACTAGCCAGGAATGCCATACTTTCGCTCTATATCTAATTTTTCCTCGTGAAATTGATGCGGCGACAGTACATGTACATCAGGCAGCCGAAAAAAAATTGGGGGCGCCAAAAATGGCCAACTAGAGAATTGGGCTGGATGTGCGCCTGAAAACGGTATGCAAGTCCGTTGAAGCAAACCAAAATCGCTCGGCTACAAACCTACCAATTAAGACATTAGTTCTCTAGACAAACTGTACCAACCTACAGGATTATCCGAAAAACGTGGGGGCCAAGACGCGAGCAGCCTAAAGGTTAGCCGCGCCACTCGGAGTAGAACAGCCCCTGCAGCTTGTCAGCATAAAGGCCGCAGCGATCATGGCGTAGATTCTAGCGCGATCTCCTGTGCTTCAATCGTAAGAAGTGACCGTGTATTCCTAACAAATTCCTTCTCCGTGTAATCCTAAGGAAAGTTGTATGAAAACGTAGAGAAATGATGAGTGAAGCGATCTCTTCGTATCAGCGCAACATACATGGTCCGCGCAATTAGATAGCACCACTGCATCACGAAAACCATCTGCATACAAACCAGAAAAGCGGGGTTCTAGGTGCCTCCTTTTAGTAAAATTCTTCCTTGGCCAGCTGGGCTGTCCAAACTGAAGCTCTACTCCTGAACCTGGCATCTGTCCAAGTAAGCGTAGCGAGCGTTTAAGGTCGGAGGACCGCGCGGAGTGCGTAGCATAGTGGTAGTTTAAATCAGTACACAAATCTACTACTAAGTACTTGCATAGCTTTTTACAAAAGCTACCAAGCTGGAGTAATTCCTCCTTATATGTCCAAGAGCAACGTAAAATCGAGAGCTGTTCCGGCAGAGCACGGCTTTGTTGAAGAGCAGTATATTTATATTGCGGCAATTTTTATTATTTCTCCTTGCTGAATTGTAATTTTTATTACGGTCTGATCTCGTACTAAATTCAATATAGTTCTGTATTTTCGGACCTCTGATGCACGTGAGCCAGTCTTGTCAAGCAAGCAAGAACGATAAGCATCGACCAAAGATTATGTTTTCCAGCGGGCTACTGTAAGTGCGATGCGACTTTACAAATCTTCGTTGAAGTGATACCGCCGCACTTCTGGCCTAGAAGTTCTGGGAAATTGGTTTTTTCTCGCTTTTTTATCGTGCGGTTGTGATAACACCACGCGGTACATGTAGTACACGCGCCAAACCCTTCGTTTAACCAGCATCGTGTCGCCCGTTCCCTGCCAAGTTTGAATCAAGTGCGGGGCCTGGTCGTGGAGCTCCAACCACCAAGTACAATGCGCTCACTTTTAAATTGACGCAATCCAAGGCTCCAGCTCCTCTGAAGAAATTCTCCCTGCAAGAAAATGCGCGTATTGCCGCGTCTAGCTTCTGTGGCTGCAATCGCCGTCTCTGTCTTCGTCTGTAGTGGCGATTCCTCGTCGCTGCCCACCGTCACGCTTGACTACTCGACCGTCCAGGCCGTCGGAGGCAACTCCACCGCCGGGTACTACAAGTTCCAGAACATCCGCTTCGCCAAAGCTCCCGTTGGTGATCTGCGCTTCGCCGCACCGCAATGGCTCGACGTTGAAGCAGACATCAATACTGGGAACCTCGCTGATACCGACGTCGACTGCGCGTCATCGGAGGACTGTTTGTTCCTGGATGTGTGGGCTCCTGTTGACGCCGTGGGGAGGAACCTCCCCGTGTTGGTGTACAACTACGGCGGTCGGTTCAAGCTCGGTTCCAAGTCGGTGAACACGCCCGAGGGCCTGTTCGAACTGTCGACGGACTTCATCTACGTGGCCTACAACTACCGCTTGGGGCTCACGGGGGTGGCCACAGGCCCGACGTACCAGCACGAGGGCGGTGTCTCGAACCTGGCTGTCTGGGACGCCACGCACGCCTTCGAGTGGGTGCAGAAGTACATTGAAAACTTCGGAGGCAACCCGAGCGACGTCACGGCGGTGGGTTTTTCAGCTGGCGGCTCGCAGATCGGGTTCCAGATGACTCGCTTCGGCGGCAACGCGCCTCAGCTGTTCCAGAAGGCGTACATCATGTCTCCCGGTTATCTCCCGAGTGCGGGCCACCACCAAGCGGAGCAGTTCTGGCAGAATGTATCGAGTGCTGTCGGCTGTGAGGGAGGCCACTTGGCCTGCATGCGAAAGATCCCATTCGGTACGCTAGCAAACGCTACGACGGAGATCGTGAACGCGTATTCGTACACGCTGCAGCCTCGCGTGGACGGCTTCATCCTCCCTAACACGTACGAGGCCAGCGTATACCAGGGCCACTTCAATTTTTCTGGTCCGTGCATACTCACCCACGAACAGCACGAGTTTAACAGCGTTGCCTATGACGGTGTTGAGACTGAAGAGGACGCATTTGCGGCCTTCCGCGTACTGTTGCCGAGGATCACCGACGATACGATTGAAGCCGCACTGGAGCTGTACCCAGCGGAGAACTATGCGAGTGCCGGTCTTCGTTTCAGCGATATCCGACAGTCGTTTGAAATAACGGCGAAGAACCACGTCTTGACGAAGGCCTTGAACAACCAAACCTGGAATGGGGAGGTCGGCATCAGTCCCGCCAAGCACGGCACGGACCAAAGCTACTACTTCTACAGCACGCACAAGTTCTCGACCTCTTCGAATGATACGACTACTACCACTTTCAACGCGGCGGAGGCGGCGCTGGTTGGAGCTATCACTTCTCCCGTGGATCCGACGATCGCAAGGCAAATGCAGAAGTACCTCCTCTCATTCGTGCTCACTGGAAACCCCAACTCGGTCTGGCCCGACGACAAACTGTATTGGCCGCGGTACAATGAATCGGCTGTGGGGGCGCAGATCGTGATGAACGATATTTTCTCGGTTGTAGACGACAGTCTGGCCAACTCGAAGAGTCTGTTCTGGAACAAGGCCCTGTGGTTCTAAGATTAGGAGTTCGGCGCATTAACCCATTAAACAAAGTTTACGAGCTTTTCTCGAGTAGGTACGAACGGTACGCATTTTCGCTACCTACTAACGCATTTCGTGATCATAGAGTAAATCCGGCATCGCCACGGCCCAAACATCGGCGCCAAGGCCAGCACTAAGCGTAATAGTGAGTGTGAGTTTTTAGGACAAAAGGTACTCGCAACACAGAGTGCCATCACGACATGGTGCTCGTGACGCGTATCGCCTCGACCGCCAAGTACAGCGGCTAGAAGCTGCTGACTGTAGTAAATGTACATATATCGCAACTTGACTCACCCATCCACGAAAGTTGAGGGGGGGGGGCTAAGAGGTTATCTATCTACGTTTAACGAGAAACTATGTATAGAGTCCTGGTATTAGTGGTTCTCACGGTTGGAAGGTCCGCAGGTTTCATCAGCCAATAGGATTTACCTGCAAACCTGCAGCCAAACCTGCAGCAAGTCACAAAGCATGCTGGCTCACCTGCAATGCACTTCCTGAACACACCTGCAGGTTTACGCTGATTGGTTAGATTTACCTGCAGCCTGCAAATCTACCAACCGTGAGAACCACTATTATCAGAGAGAGAGAAGAGAAGTCTATTTAACCTTAGTTATAAGCCTCCTGGTAAAGTTTGAATCGCTTTAGCAGCACCGGTTCAATGGCTCGGCGCCAGCTCGCTTGGGGTGGAAGCGGGCTCTCTTACCCTATTCCACCTTCATGTTTGTAAAACAGTCGATGCAGAGCTGTAGCTCCAGTCCCTGTGTTCGTGTGTGTGCCCTGTTGCGTTCGCGTTTGGCCACAGCGCGAAGCTGTATAGAGTCCTCTTTTGTTTTTTTTGTTTTTGAATTGAGGTTCCATTGGTGTCACTTAGCTAATACGATCGCTAACGACTCCTAAAGACCGGGACCTCACCTGTGCCAATAAGCGTCACTAGGCAGGGGGCTCTCTGGACCAGAATCTGGTGCGAGAGTCTGAAAATTAGTGCAAAGCGCGACCTCGAAGAGGTCAGGTGGTTCGTACTCGCCACCCACGAGGTCGGTAGATACAGGGCAGGGGCCCTGCACCTCCTGTTGTGCGGCCGTCGGCTAGCGTTCTCCCTATACACTAACTGTAGAGTCAGCTGTACGTGTAAATAACAGTTAGTTAGTGTCTAGTAAATTTTGCTAACATGTATTTGCCGAACGAGCATCACTAATTTTTGCACAAAAACGGAAATTGATAAAGACTTTTACACTTCAATAACTTTATCTACGCCGCTCCGATCGTTCTGGTTTTCTATATTTTAAGAAATAACACGCTTTTAATTCGATATTGTGGCCCACATTGTCCCAACTCAACGGTACTGTCACATTAGATGCTGCCATGTCTGGTCTAGATGCCGGTGCAGTGCCAGAGCCGTAGTTACTTGAAGTGCCAGTCTAGAACGGATAGTCCCATCCGTTAGGTTGTGTTTTATTTTTAAGGACCAACACGTGTGGACAGAACTGATAGTGAGGCGAGATCCTCAATTAGCAGCGATGGCGGTGCTGTATTTGTTGTTGAAAGCATCTGCGCATGTAAGACTGTTGATATGCAGCGACTGTACCTGATAAAATGGGTAGGGTGGGAAAGTCTGACCTGGAACCTGGCCCGTCACACTCCGATCGAGATGATCGACGAGTTTTAAGACGCAGAGCTGAATTCGCCCTGGCCCGAATATATTTCGCTAGAAGATGGGTCTCAAGGACGCAGAGTCTCTAGATCTCTTCAGTAGGTAAGAAAGACATTAACTGCAATCAGCCTTAAGGTTAATATTTATCATGACTTGGTACCGGTATACCTCTCCTTACCGTAGTGTCTGGTGATTGATTAGATGAAATAAGTAGGTTTAGGGTTGCAATCTCGACCTCCCCGAATTTTCCTCAGGTATAGTGGGCTTTTGGGCCCCTCGGACGAGGGGCCAAGAGACTCCTCACAGACTTTCAGTAAGGGCACCGTCATCGGAGGGTCTTAAAGTAATGGTATATAAGTGCACGGCGCCCCTTCGTCTCGCGGTATCACGGCGGTATGAGCACGTCGGATCGCTCTTGGGACTCTGTCGTGGCGATCTTGACCCATGAGAGTGTTGCCTCAGCGAAAGGCTTGTGTTCGGCGGGAACGCCTAGCTGCAAGATTTAGATGCGATGACGAATTGTTGCATTACTGGCACTGCTTTTTGATGCAGGGTAGGAGCTGCTGGCAATTTTGATGCCGCGCACGAAGGCGTGCTGGGCGATGTCAGACATGCTGCATCTCCGAAGCTCGATAGCTAGGTTGAGTGCACGGCTATCAGCTGATCACTCTTGGTGCAACGGGGCACATAGCAACTATCCGAAAGCACAACGCTGTGTTGGAGCTTATTTTCTCACGAATGACCAGCATTCGTGCCGACTCGAGCTAAGTTCGCTAAAACTTGCAGCATTCGTGCTGACTCGAGCTAGGCTTGCAAAAACTTGCAACAAAGCGCAGCCTCGGTCAGGTTGGTTCCCTTGCTACCTGTGCATGCAGTTTTAATTAAGAGCAACACAGCTGGCAGAAGGTGTTTTGATGCATAACTGTGCTAGCAATACCGGACTGCGATCAAGTAAGCAGCTATTCTGTCCCCCAGCAGGTACTGAAGACCATCGCAGTCGTTTCTGTAGCTGGTTCGATGCCCACGACTAGTAAAGATAGCTAGAACTAGTTACTATCTATATGGTAAAGGTGCTGAATACATTTGACTGCACAGCAGAAGCTTACAGCAAGACAGGTCTAAAGCCTAGGCTTACACTTCAAAAATTGACTAGTAGCGCTGATAAGCTTAGGCTGATGCTTTGGGGGCGTCGTCAAATGTACAGTTTTACTGTACGTAAGAGGTCGGCCCACCAGCAACTCGACTCGAGCGGCTCAGCTAGTATATATCATGATATTATGCTCTTGCTACTAACTCGTCAACTAACAGTCAGCAAACGTACAGTTAACAGTGAGTTAGTGTCTAGTAAATTTAACTAACAGCAAAACGCCCTACACTACCGTCGGCCGCTGTCCCTTGGAGACTTGACTTGAGCTTGTTGATCGCGTTCGTCCGGCGCGTGCTGTAGGATTCGTGGGCCTGGGCTCGAACTAACATCACATGACGGCAACATCCCAAAGGTCACCGCCCAAATGCCTCCGTGGAGGCGTGGCTTGAGTGCTTGAAACCGCGGTCGCCTGCCGCGAGCTTGAAAGAGTGGTCGAAGGCTTGGCCTCCTACCCCCGTGGCAGCAACCCTGAGAGTCGCCGCCCTCTTGGAGCGCAATCGCCGTCGATGCGCGGGAGCTGCTGCTGTGCCAACTCCCTACGTCGGCCATGGTCACGCGGAAGCCGTCGCTGCAGCCGCCTTGCTCCTTCCTGGGCTCCCAAGGGAGGATTCCACCCAGGAAGGCCAAAGGCCCGGAGATCTTTGGAGGCGACCCTTGGCAGACACTTTGCGACCCGTAGGATTCTGGAGTGTATAGTGTTCCGAAAGGAATGATGATCCTGCAATCCCCTTTTCGCTACTGCTGGTCTTCATTTCGTTCGCCGACTTTGCATCTATAATACAAACTACAGTCAATATACTAGTATAGCAGCATCCTCACGGCGAATTTTCGCCCCGGTTGCTAGAGGGGCATTGCTTCGGAAAATGTTGTATCATAGCTTCTCAGCACCGCCCCCAAGTATCCTATACACACTCATACTTTTATCGAATTGGTTTCAAAAATATATGCATGAAGTGCCGGGTTTGCATCAGATTTTATTAAAATGACCGGGCTTGGAGTTTAATATCGAAAACGGTATAGGCAGCACGGGGACCGATGCCACGAGCAAGCGTAGCGAGCACTGGTAGACAGCGCGCGTGTTCCCGACGTTGCACACATGCTGATCAACTAGAACTTGCATGTCCGAGTCATCCGTCGCCGCCATAAATGAAGACAGGAAAGAGGCTTGACGTAACAGCAAGGGATCTCGTGCCGCATCTGGAAGTGCCGTCGTAGCTTTCGACCTCTTTCAACCGTAAATCAATGTATAGTCTTTGGCTTAGTCCTGGTTTCCATGCTGCAGTAGTAAATAAACACTTTTCGAATCATTATAAGTGGCTTTGGTGTTACCACCGTTGGCCGTTGAATCGATTGCAACAAATTTCCGGGTGGACATCGTTAAATATCCCCCACAGTACCAGGCTAAATCGTGCTCGAGCATTCAGCAAGCCAATATATCAGTAAAATTGTAACTCATGGCGAAAAATTCAGTCACATTACATTCAACAACCACCGGTATGCACATTTGCTCTTACATTACATTACTTTAAAGCTCATTGAAACAGCGAGACCAGCAGTTTGCCCCCCAACACGTAAGTGCTTTTCACAATAACACGAACTCACTGTAAGTGATTTAAAAGAGCTTCAAGATGAACGACTACACGTCTCACTCCACATACATGTTCGCCAGATTCACTATACAGTAACAAACACTTAACAAACGCTAGTGTTAGGCGTTTGTGTGAACATGCAAGACCAAAGGTTGGTGTCAGAATTGCACATTGCTACTTTAAATTGCTCAGGATATAGCATGCGATTTTGATGAGCAACGACGTCTTACATCCTGCGCAAATGACAATATTTCGTCTATTTATCAAGGTTGTCAGAAAAATATACCAAATATCAGGGCATAAAGAGAATTCTCCACGTTTACTTCACAGCTACAGAGCATACATCCTGGCTATTGTCTCCACTATATGGCACGCCTGGCCTAGTCGCCGCTTTCTGTATCATGCCAATCTTCATACTGCTGCTGCAGAACTGTGTGTAGCAAGCGATTTATAGATTTCTTCAGTCAACGATTGCAGCAACTAATATGCCAATTAATTCGCTTCCGCATGAGTGGTTCGTAATAGTTAGCGGTAGCATAGTATAGCCTTTGGATTATGCCAGTTTTGCCAAGGATCTATCAGTGTACAGACCGATACCTTGAATTAGGTTATCTCTGAATAACTTAATCCAAACGACTCTTCAGTACATTGTTTCGTACGTTAGCGGAGACTTTTACTGGGATAGGAAGCAACGTTAGTGCTGCTATCGCAGACCAAATAGGATTATATCCGTGGTACGTCAAGTCAAACGATGACCCCTCTTGACATCTAACTGGTATATTTTCTTGAAACCGGTATGGCCCCAGTGATGCACTGGGCCCTCCAAAAGGTTTATATGCGTGGGCAAATCGAAGCGGTAGAATATTTATTACACCGGTATGAATCCGGTGCCGCACTGGGGCCTCCAAAAGGTTTATATGCGTCCAACCGGTGTGCAACCGACGACACTGGTATGACCCAGTACGTATATTCGAGCAGTGAACGAATTGAAGTAAAGAGAACGATTGAGTCGGACTGTAGTAGCACTAGAAATTAGCATTGGCATTTTCAAGTATAAAACTTCTACAAGCTGCAAACAGATCTCAGCCAAGGTTCGTATTTGTTGTAAAGCGTTGCCAGTTGATATCTGGCATCTACAGTTTCAAGGACAATTTTCGGGCAGATGCTGCGGCTGCGAAGCAGGCGCAGGAGATGACCGTAGCTCATAAGAAAAGTCATCAATAAAACTAAAGAGAGGGGTTATACCAAAATCCTCCTATCCCAGCCTTCGCGGAGCCCTAGTTACGGAGCTGCCTGACCTCTCATATGTTTTTTACGGCGGGCTCCACTGTCATTTGCCTCCGATACCACATTTAACCAGAGTTCAGCCACCCCTTGAAAAGGGTTCCACGGTCCATGTGCATAAATCGTCGGTCGTCAACTCTTACCTTAAACTTCAACGATTAACGCAATCGTTTGTTTGCTGATACAAACGGGGCGATCTCCGGGTCGATAAAAAGTTGACCTCAGTTTAATAACTTGTTATACCTTCGAACAAGGTAACCTTTGAATGGTCGCGTTTGGGCGCCGTTCAACATGAGTTCGTGTGTTCTTAAAAAGGGGTAAAATTCGATCAAAATCGCCCCCGGGCAGGCTATGATAGTTCATTGGCCCTACCCCATTCTCAATTGTACTGGCTGAGCAGCTCGGGTCAAGTTGCTGGTGGGCCGACCTCTTAAGTACGGTAACGTACTTTTGACGACGTCCCCACGCTTCTCCCAAACTACTGCTGCTCCCGCAGCACATATCGGGGATGTGTGGCGCGTAGCTCGTAGTGTATAGAGGTGTTGAGGCCACAATTGTGTGCGCGGTGGGGGTGATCTTGAAGAGGAGGGGCCCTTGGTGTAGTAGTACATGGCGCGGTGGGGGCGATCTTTAACAGGAGGGCATGTGGAGGGGCGCTATTGCGCGATGGCGGACACACCGGGAGTAAGAAAACAAGCGATGTTAAAGTTGTTCGAAGAGGACTACCGGTCCGTTTGGCATTTGCAATGACGGTGCATAAAGTTCAAGGGCTTACCTGCGATAAAGTTGTTTTTCATTCTCACTCGGTCCCTTCATGTGCATTTGCGTATGTCGCGCTATCCAGGGTTAAGCACAGAAATGATATCATACTCACTTCCCCGTTAACACTTGACAAATTGAAAACATCGCCAGAAAAGCTTCAAATATTCCAGGCCGAGGAGGAAGGAGTGAAGAAAGCAAGACTCAAAACTGCTGACTACGCTACAGCGATCATTGCATCCACGTAAGAGGCAACTCTGCAACACAATAGATGCATATAGATCCATGTGAATTCGCAACCCAGTTTCCGACTCCGCTTATTTCTTTCGGAGGTACAGGAATAATATTTGGAACATCGGACAGAAATGACGGGCCTAGATATGTATCCGTTATCTGCACTAAATTTGATGATGATGAGGTATATTGGATAACTGACCTTAGTCTGAATCCTAACAACCCTATAGCCGATGTTGTACCTTCGGCTGTCCCTCTCTCTAGTCGACAGCTTACTCTTCGGTGTTGAAAACTTCCATAGCCCACTCCGCGTAGTCCCGTCGTGCCAGCTGCGCTATTCGATGGAAGTTTGCACTGAAAGCCTCACTGTGTAAGATGCTCATTTGTTCTGTTTCGGTCGCCAACTGTGCTAAGCTGCGAGAACTTGCGTTGGCGGTTCTGGGCAGCAGGGTCCATGACGCCACCCTGACTTTGTCTGCTAGCTGCCGGCACTTGTTAAACCATATTCGTAGCCGTGTGGACTTCGGGGGCGTTCTGGCGGCCAGCGCCCTTATCAGCAGGGCATTGTCTTCAGCAATGTGAATTCGTTTCTGCTTCTGTCTGTATGTCTCGCTGAGAACATGAAAAAGCGCCACGAAAGCCGCGGTGTTCAACGTGCATTTGGGAGATGGGATCGCCGTGCTCGTGCCCCAGAATACTTATCCGGATTGACTTGACCGCCTTGGCGAATCAAGACACCGCCTGCTCCGTTTCGTCTTGGGATTCCGCCCGTGCAACCATGAATCATGCCGACTACCTGGCAAGATACTGCTGGTCCGCCCATTGTAGGCGTCGTTGCCTCTTTCAGCAGCCTGGCGTATATCAACTTTGTGATTAGCCATTCCACGTAGGATTCTTGCGTGAGGGGCGTATCTAACGCGACCTGCGTGTAGGTGCGCCGAAGCTTGGCTCTCGTTCTTGCAATCACCGCCTCGCCCTCGGCTGCTGTTTCACCGTTCGGGTATAATGCATCCAGCCGACAACGCCAGATAGCTCCAATTGTAGCCGTCACACCTGCTCTCCAGTATTTATTTGCAAATTCTGCCACCAGCCCTAGTGAACCTTGCGGCAGCTGGCATCCCTTCTTAGCATTGCGCTCAACATGGGCTCGCAGTCGTTCCGGGGGTAGTTTAAGCTCCAAAGTAAAGATTTCAGATACCTTCCCAATGTCTGGGTCTCCATTTAGCTGCAGCCAGCCTTCTCGAAAACAAGCCCATGCTGTTCGAGCCACCAGACACGTCCAGAAACTGTGGGAAGCTGTGCTTGTGGCTCCACACTCCGGATGCGGGCAGCTTCTTGAGGTGGTATGCGGATACCACCCACTACATCTCTGCAGTTTGAGCCGATGGAGGAGCTGATGGTCGTATGTTGTGGTCCCCACAATATGACGTATCGAATCCCATTTCAACTCATTCAACGCCTTGCCCATTCGGCAATGTTCATCGATCCACTTATTTCTTGCTCTCTGGATAATACGTCGCCCTTATGACGTTTGCGCGCTGCAAAGTAGATTGAGAAGTGAGTTCATTAAGCAGTTAGACAAAGCTCCCTAACTACTTGCCTAACAGGAGGGCGCCCCCTGTAGCAGCGCCCTCCAGCTCCGCAGCACCAACCACTGGCGCTGATTATGCAGTACCGCCGTTGACGCGGCGGCGATTATGTAGATGCAGTGTTGGCGCGGTCCGTGCGTCCTGTCGGTCAAGCTGTCGGTGTCGGTCGGGCTGCAGCGTCGGCGTCGTCGGCGACGTCAGCGCCGGCGTCGTCCTTGGTCTGATGTGTCCGTTGTCTGGTCAAATACTCCACACTGCCCCCCAAGACGACGAGACACCTTCAGAGCACCTTCGTGTCACACGCCGCGGTGACGTTTTCTGCACTCATGTAGCCATGCCCCGTCGTATGCACCCAACTTCAACGGCAACGAGGTCAAGTTGTACCCATCTTGTGCGATCACCCATAACTTTGTCCTCAGCAACCCGTGGACCCCCAAACTTTTACTGCAATTCGGCCATGTCATGCTGGTCAGCATACTTGGCCACCAAAGCTGGAACATCATGCTGGATCGAGCTGGCGGGCTCCCAGGAATTCTCGATATCCTGGAGCCCACGCCAAGCGACAAACAGCTCCAGCTCACCGGAGGCAGAGTTGACACGGTGTCCAACAATCTCCCGGACCTCAAGGGCAATTCCTTGCAGGGAGACGTGCTCACAGATCTCGGCGGTCTCGTCGAGGTCCTTGTCGTGGTAAAACTTAAGACGCGATCCGTGGACGTTGTGCTCAGCCCCAGTGAGCAGGTAGCGGATGAGGAACGAATGCGGAAGGGCCTTGACCACCTGGAAGGGTCCGACCCAACGCACAAGCAGCTTGCCTCCCTGGAGGCGCTGGTCCACACGCGACCACAGCACGTAGTCTCCTTCCGAAAAATTGCAAATTGTTCCCTTGGAGCGAGCCATGGCAACCATGCGGCGCTGCTCGCGCTGGCCGCGCACAACACAGTGCAGGCCCTGTAGACTGCGGCGTAGCTCCTCGACAGCCTCACGGAACTCGGCCTTTTCCAGCGGCAGCGCGCGCGGCAACTTGTCCACCGGGATCATCACGACGTCCAACGCCGAAGGCGCTGGTAGTCCCGTGAGCAGCTCGACAGGGGCACAATTTTCCAGCGAGACCACGGGCGTGTTGTTGAGATTGGCCTGCACGAGTGGCAGTAGATGCACCCAATTGCGGGTGTCGAGCTGGTTCTCGAGCAGCATCACCCTCAGCACTTGGAGGATATCGCGGTTCACCCTTTCCACGGTGCCGTTGATCCACGGTGAGTACACCGGCACAAAGCCGCGCGATACTCCGAGCCGCTCAGCTAGCCACTCCATCACGTAGTTCTTAAAATGTGCTCCATTGTCTGACATCCACATTGCTGGCAGCCCAAACCTCTTGTGCCAGTCCAGAATAGCCTCCACAGCTGTCTGGCTGTCAGCAGAGTCCGCGGCCACCAGCTCGCAGTAGTGGGTCAGCTCGTCCTTCAAAACGAGTACGTACTTGGCCTCGCCATAGCTTTCACCCAGGTAGAGACAGTCCATGTGCATGCACTCGTTTCGGTCGGCCCCCTCTCGGTCGACCGTCCAGTCACGCTGGATCAGTGTACCACCCTTGACATGCTTACAGAGGAGGCACTCGTTGATGAAACGCACGACGGCTGGTCGGACGTTATCCAGCGAGAAATGTCGGTTAAGACTTTTAACCATCACGTGGACACCGCGGTGTCCTTGTGCACCACAGTGCGCGACCACAAAGATACGCTTCACCAAGCTCTTGGCCTTGGTCGGGATCCAAAGGCGTCCTTCAACTTCAACAGCTCCATTCACCTCCTCTCCCCCATCGGGTGCGTCGCGGCGGTGCTGCCGCTGGGCCTTCACCACGTCGTCTCGCGTGGGCCAGACGAAATAGTCGTCCTGCAGTGGACGCAGCTCAGAGAGCGTCTGGGCAGGTCGCGTGGTCACGCGGTTGACAGCGAGAGCTTCACCAGTACCAGTTGCCGGCTGCCCCCAGCGAGAGATGATGTCGGCCCAAAGGTTGGCCTCTCCAGCGATGTGGTGAATCATGTATCTGCAGCTGATCAGCTTCAACACCCAGCGTTGTAGTTTGCCTTTGACATGCTGCTTCACTTCCTTGTCAGGCGAGAACAACTGGATCAGGTTAGAATGGTTACAGTAGATGTGAAACCCTTCCTCCCGCGCGAGCATGTAGTCTAGTGCATCACATGCCTTCACAATGGGGTACCCTTCTTTCTCCACAATTGACCAATTGAGTTGCGCACCCTTGAACATTCCTCCACGGCAGATCAAACGTTCATGCGATTGCTCCTCTACTGGAACGCCCTCTTGCCAGCGGCGGACCTGCGTGACCACCATAGCGTAGCCGGACAGCGAGGCGTCGCTGAACATGCACACGGTTGCCCCACGTTCAGGGGAAATGAGCTTGCATGATCGCTCAACCATTGCCAACGTGTTCCTGAATACAACTTCCTCATCAGCAGTCCAATCGAGTGTAGCTCCGCTAAGCTGAGCTTTACGGCGGCCCCGCTCCCTCACCACTTGCTCGAGCTTCTCCTGTAGTGGTGCCACAGTCCTAGCATAGTCCACCATGCTGTCGCGCAGCCAATTCAAAGCGCACAAGAAATGCTGCAAAGCGGCCCCGGTGGGTGGCAGCGGCATCTTCAAGAGAGCTTCGAGCCGCTCGGGGTCAAGGGCCGCTCCTTCGCCATCGATCACCTTACCGCACCACTTAACGCGGCGCGCGAACAACTTGCACTTCTTGGCATTCAACTTCAACTTGCGCTGCCGCAGGATGGAGAAGAACTGCTCAAGGTTGATCAAAACGCCCCTGGGGTCTGAGCAAAAAGCAGGACGTCGTCAATCCACACGAGAAAGCTCTTAAACAACAGCTCCTTCAGGACGTCATTCATCTGTGCCTGGAAATGGCCTGCCGAGTCGCTGGCCCCCTGGGGCACACGGGTAGGAGTAAAGAATCCGTCCTCAGTCACAAAGCTGAAAATTTCACGGCTGTTGGAGTGGAGTGGCATTTGCCAAAAACCCTTGTGAAAATCAAAAGTCCCGAAGCCGTAGGCGCCGCGTACTGCCCCCCCCCCACCACCACCACCACGGCAAGGTTTGGCGCAGCTCCGGCTATCGGTACAGTCAGTGAATTGATCTGCACATGCAGGCACAGAGCAACACGACAACATCCGATGAGTCCGCGCACAGAGAGCAGGAGTTGCCGTCCGCATACTTACCGGTTGCACAAGCGCTTGCTCCGGCCAACCACTGCATGTTTAGGACTGCGCGCCACGAGGGCGCCCTCCGGTAGATGGATACCAACAAACAGATAAAACAACAATTCAGTTTCCATTTTACCCGCAATACCACAAGTACAAGCCAGCACCTTACACTTGGCAGCACTTGCGCCTCCGGCGCGCGCTTCCGTCCAGTTCCAGTTCCAGTCTCCGTTCGAGTTCCAGTTCCAGTTCCAGATCCAGGCCAGTCCTGCCACGCGTCGCTAGTGTGCACGCCGACCAGCCTAGTCCATCCCGCGTTGCCGTTGCGCACGCCGTCTTCCTCGCCTACGTTCTTCGGTGCGCCGCACCTGTACCTCTCGCCGTTCAGCTTCTCCGGGTGCGCCGCGCGCGTTGCCTCGTCCGTAGCTTCGTTCCGCTCGTCGCCGACGGGACCTCCATTTTCGCCGGGCTCGCTCCTTTTCTTTCTGGGGAGGAGTGGCGACGCGCATTGTCACACGTCACTTCGTGTCGACATCTCATTGGTGCATTTAGCCCACTCACTCCCGCGTGTCCATACGCGGCACCCACCTCGACCTTCCACTTGTCGCCTCGGCTATCACTTGCAAACAGTGCGCAGCCGAGTGTAACATCCGCGTCGGTGGTCGTTACGAGTCTAGTAGTAGGAATCTTTGTGCTCCGAGGCGGGCTCGAGCTAGCGCCGGACGGAATTTCACCAGTTGCTTCCTTCGGGGCGCTGGAGCAAGTGGTTGGTACTTGTCGGAAACAGAGCTCCAGGACAAGTTTCTGTGACTTCGTTGGGGCTTACAGACATTGTCGGAAGCAGCGCTCCTGGGAGTGCCTGCGACTTCAAACTTTGATTGATTTGGCTGAGGAGCTTGCGCGCCCCAGCCATCCATTGACGACGTGTCTAGCGTAGGCGCAAACATGGATGAAGCAGCGATGCAGCACGCGGACAGCGTGCAGCAGATGTTCGTCTCGCTCGCGGCGATGATGCGCGAGCAGCAGCAGTTCATGGCACAGACAGCCGAGCTGCAGCGCCAGATGGCGGCGACACTGCAACAGCAACGGCAGCAGCAATCCACCTCGCAGCAGCAGCAACCGTCGGTGGCCGACTGTTCGTCGCCAGACACGCGCGAGTACCGGGCCGAGGGCATCACCATGCCGAAGTTCTCCGGCACAAGGACGACGACGTCGCGGACTACCTCTTCAGCGCCAAGCTCTACTTTGAGTCGAAGAACATCAAGTACGGCGCCGACTCGCCGCAGCAGCGCCCCTTGTCGCTCTTGGTGGCAAACTTGAAGGGACCAGCAGCGGCTTGGTACCACGAGTAGTCTCCCACGACAGGAACTTCCTGCACTCGGTCACGCAGTTCGAGGAGCTGCTGACCAGCGAGTTCACGACACCCGTTCGGCAAGAGCACCTGCGTGACCAGCTCCTACGCCTGCGCCAGAACAACTTCACCTGTCTTGAAGATTACGTGTCGGCCTTCCGGCACATCATCTACAAGGTAGAGGAGATGAGCGACATCGACAAGGTCATGCATTTCCAGAAGGGGTTGGTCGTAGAGATCAAACAAGAGGTGAAGCTGCGCCAGTTCAGGAACACGACAGACGCAATTTCGTTTGCACTCATGTACGACCGCACGC